>NC_133666.1:71688070-71988070 GCF_037893015.1 Macrotis lagotis
ACTTGCAGCAGGTGGAAAATCTTAGGTAGGAACAGTCATCTGGGGCCCTAGTCATTTGTGACATCTAAAATCTATAGGAGGCAAATGTCTGGAGGGCCCGTTTGTGAGTGAGGTACCCATTAATGGCTCATCCTGACCTATCCAAAAGATCTGCCTTCTGCCCTTCTCTCTGAAATGAAATGTAAAAAACAAACACAGAAGATTGAGTAAAGCTCTCAATCACTATGGCAACCAAGAAAAACAGAAGCCACACAGGATTGGACCGTCAAGATAAGGGGGGGAAATGTATAAAGGATGAGAAAAAAACAAATATTAATTCTGAAAACGAATTGAAAGAAAAACTCTCCTGGCATTTCATCCTTCAATTTGTTTGTGCCAGCTCCTTTCAAAGCCATCCCGAAGATAAGAGCAGATTTTAGTGGTCGATGTAATTAATTAAAGGCATGGCTATATTACCCACTGATACTGAAAGCCCATCTCATACCAGTGACACATTTGGTGTTGCTTATGGAGATACTGCTTGAGAACAGAAGTCACGTTTTTTTTGAGCATCAGTTTGTTATTTTGCTATAAAATGTGTATCTAGACCAAGGCGATAACATCTTTAAAAGGTTTTAATCAGTCTCAAATATAATGAGGGCATTAGGAGCCAATAATGATCCCTCATTCAGCTCATCCTCTAAATGAGAATGACTCATGGGAGGCAATGTGACAATAATTAAGTGTCCTGTGATGGCCCTGTACTGGGTGCTGTCCACAGTTCTGTCTTCCTTGAGCACATCTACTAGCCCTGTAGACAAGAACATCATACAACAACAAAAACAAAAGACAGAACAGGATGTTCTGTGATAACACCAAAGTGAGTGGTCTAGACAAAGGCAATATCAAATCACTTGGGGGATTCTGTAGGGACAGGGAACTGCATACAGTTAGCACTTAAAAAGATGGAAGTGTGTCATAGTTGGCAGAACATGGGACATATTCAAGAAGGGAGGGAGGGAGGTAAAGAGAAGGAGGAAGAAGGAAAGGAGAAGAAAGAAAGGAGAAGAGAAAAAAGGCAATTAGTCTAATTTATTATTTCTCTTTGTAAAAAACTGCCTAATTCAAAGTATGACATCCATGTACATGTCCTGGTGAGCAAAATGCTTAAAGTGCCATCAGAGAAGGCTACCCTTGGAGGCCCCAGCTGGGTTTTATGACTTAATACTTGAGGGTAATTATAAGATGTGCCTCTGTCAAAATTAATTATAATGGTGACTCTTTGACATCAAATTGGGAAGTCGATAATTGAACACTCACTTCATGTTGAGTTTATTCCTAACTTTGGAGCTAGACAAAAACAAAGTTGAAGAATTCAACCTTAAGCCATTTTATAAATGCTTTTGAGTCCCCTGGTCCTTGTTAGTTTTCTCAAGCCCTCAAAGACAGAGTCTGCCTCTGGTGATATGATTCAGGGGTACAGAAAAGCCCCTCTCCCTTCCCTGCCCCGAAATGGCACCTGCTCATCTAGTTGGCATCTCAAGCTCCAGATTTAGAGGTGCCCTTGCTCTTGTGCTCTGGGAGAGTGACATCCATCCACTGGACCTTACAGTAAATTAGATCCATATCCTTTCCTGAATCCAGATGCTGACATGGGAAAGGATGTACTGGATCCCCTGTGGGGGGGAAGGAGGGAAGGAGAAGAACAGAGGTCTTAAGTCAATTTGGTATAGTTTGACCCTGGGCTCCGGTTGCTTAGTAGCTCTAGGGCTGCAGTCAATTTATTTCACTTCTCTAACATGTCATTTCCTCATCGATAAAAATGGGAGTCATATTAGCAACTTTCTCCTAGGATTCTTGTGCTTCAATGCATAAGCTTCCATGACCACAGATTCTAAACCCTAAATCAGGACATATCATCTGATAGAAGCAGTCTCTTTTACAGTAAAGTTTCATCTCAAGTGTGACTCTCAAGGCTGCCAAAATCATGAGTCTTTGGTCAGAGACAAGTGACTACAACCCATGCATTTGGTTGATAAGAAATTTGGGTTAAGAGAGGTAAATGATTTCCCAAGGGTATACAGGTAGTGACAGCTCTTAGCTTTGCCAGGGAAATGCCTTAGTGGTCAGGAGCTACAAAAGTTGCCCAGAAATTCCAAATGTTCCTTCCAATGACACAGTCAAGTGAATGAGACTCTAGGCTTGGTCTAAGGAAGCCTGAATATTTACAAATGGTGTGAGTTTGAGCAAATCATTTACTCAATCTCCTCTCCCTTAAAATGGGAAAAATGTTACATGTATCACCTACATCAAGAAAAAGTATAGTGAAATGGAGAAAACCCTGGCCCCTGAGTCAGAAAGACCCGGATCCAAATCCAAAACAAGCTCCCTATGGTCCTGAGGAAATCACTACTTCTCAGTACCCCCATTATTTTCTAATATTCTAATTTACAGATATGATGCCAATCTACATTGGTAAAGATGGTTTCCTCATCTAGAGTTCCAAATGTCAGTGAAACCACATGTCCACACCAACATTTCTTTTCTTTCTTTTTTTATCAGTTACCTCATGGATTTTTTGTGAAGCTGAGATGAGATAGTAGGTAAAAGGGCTTCACAGACCTTAATATGCAATACACCTGGGAATTATCATCACCTCTAAGATACTTATCAACTTCAACTGTGTCATGTTGAACAAGTCACTTTTCCTCTAAACCTCAGTTTAGTTTTCACAACTGTAAAATGGGTAAAATAATACTCCCTTTAGAAGTTGGCATGAGGCTCTGCCCAACATTTTGGAAACCTTATTGTCCTATACACTGTGAATTGCTGTTGTTGTTAGCAATATTACTCTCATTAGTCTGATTCCCAGCCATACTATCTACATACCAGTCATCAGCTCACTCTGGGTTCTCATAGAAAAGGTTCCACATCACCTATAAATAGGCTTCCACTCTAAACCATGACACCCTGAGCATGCCTAGAGGCAGCTAGGGCAGTTTTCATAGCACTGGTCCTGAGATCAAGAAGACTTGAATTTACATCTGGTCTCAGACACTTAGTAGCTGTGTGACCCTGGGCAAGTCACTTCACCTCTTTCTACTTTAGTTTCCTCAACTGTAAAAGGAGGATACTAAAAACATCTCTCTCCTATGGTTGCTGTGAGAATCAAATGAGATGCTATTTGTCAAGTCCTTAACAGAATGACTGGCAGGAAGTAAGCATTTCCTGAGTGCTTTCTGACTGAACTTAACTTAATGAAACAATAAAAAATTAACATGGCAGACTCACAAAGGGCAACTTTACTCACTTCTTTGCTAAAGTAATGGGGAGGAGGGGGTCATAGGTAGAAAATATTGCATAGAATGTCATTTTTTCAATATATGAATCAGTTTTGTTGATTGATTTTCTTTTTCTTTCTTTTCTAGAAATTCTTCATTATAAGGAACATCTCCATGGAAGGAGGAGTGATCCAAGGGATAAATGTGGGTTTTGCAAAAACAAAGGAAAGATAGTAACAAAATCTTTTCAAATAAAAAAGACTACAAGGTTCTGAGAGCAAGGACTGTCCTGTTTGTTTCTATCTGTACCCCTGTGGCTTAGCACACAATGAATTGTAAATGCTTTATCTATCTGGTGAAAATGATAAAGGTCATGTTTATCTCTCTCCCATTTTTCAGATTCTAATGGGAGTGGAGAGGGGGCAAATTTTCATGTGGTTGCAAAATGGCTCTCTCTCCCATAATGAGTCTTAATGGTCCATGATGACTGCAATAATGCACAGTATTTTAGGTGGGCAGAAGAAAAGTACATCCCGAAATCTCAGGTCTCTGCTAATAATGATAATGCAGAGATAGGGAACATGGCTAAGAAGCTTAGACTCTAAGGGCTGCCTGCCAGCTGCTGGGTGAACAAAGGGAAGCAAACAGGTCCATTAGCTCTGGCCTTGGTGTTGATGAATGGGCCTTCCATCTTCCTAATTTACACTAAATAGCAAGTACACAAGATTGGGCAAAACAACTCACCTAAAAGGTTGATAATTGTTAATTCATCTACTGGTAATTGATTACTTCATATAAATTGCTCAAATTCTATCCAAAATGGGAAATTTAATGGTCAGATTTGAGACCCACATCAAATGAGGACATAAAAGATTATAAGTGCCAAGCTGCTTTGCTCTTTGCGGGGGCATGAAACTCCTATTCACTGGATGTCAATGCAGAAATTAGTATTCATCGTGAGATGAGAAGGTTGAAAGGGGAGTTTACTTAAGTTTTCAAAGAGCTGATCATCCTTTGCCACGTGAGAGTACATCAGCTCCCTTGGTTACCAGCTCCTCTGGAAAAGATGCCTGCCCCTGACTGTCCCAGTGCAAGGTATTCTAAGATGACTATTGGAGTTGGGCTGCCCTTAGGATAATGACTTGGTCTCACTGTAGACAAAGGTCTCTACATATATAGACTTTTAGAAGAGAGTTGGTTCAAGAATACTAGGAATGGCAGTTGATCCAGCACTGCTAAGATCAAGAACAGTGGTGAGCAGGCTAATGCTATGATTAAAGCAAAGAAACAAACAAAAGAAAAAGCAAAGTTCTTGGAGAAAACTTTAGACAAACTACATCTAACCAAGAATCCAAAAGGTTCTACTCTCATTCCTGTTTAGAGAGCATACAGGTAATTAAGTAGACTGGGCATTACAGGGGGAAGAACAAGACACGGAGTCAAAAGACTGTGTCTCAGTTCCTTGCTGCCTGCATTGATTTGTGCCATATTTGTACACCCTGGATAAGTCACTTCCTTACTTTGGATGTCATCTTTCCCATATGACAAATGACAGAAGTGAACTAGAGCAGGACTTCTTAACCATTTTTAGAGTCAAGGACACCAGGTCTAGTTGCTGGGGAAGTCTAGGGACCCCTTCATAGAATACTATTTTTAAAGGCATAGGATTACAAAGGAAATTAATTATATTGTAATTAAGATGTGACTTCTCCCACCCAAGTTCATGGGCCCAGTAAAATCTAATTATGAACCCTTGAGGATCCATAGAACCCAGGGTAAAAGCCCTGGAACAGATACTACCTCAAGGTCATTCCTGCTGTTCATACTCTGGTCCTCTTATCTAAAACCCTTCCAACAGAAATATGATCAGCAAAATTGCAACTAGCCTTGTCTCTCCTTCATTTTCAAGGGTAAATAAAAAAGACCACAGTGTAAAAAAGGATCTTTTTGAAACCTAAGTTCTCAGATATTATAATGAAACATCATCAATTCAAGAACTATTAGAATCATATTGTTAAGGTCCATCTTTTGTCATGTTGTGTTTTCAGAATTATACCATACCTCATGTTAATTCTTTAATTCTACCTCTTGGAATAAAACCTCTGCCAATGAAGTGTCAAAATTATAAGCACTTAATAAAATAGTTATTGTTAAGTCTTAGGAATGTGAAATAAAATGGAATTGCCATTGGTCAGTTTAGCTCAAGGTCCCACTCATTTGAAGAGCTCATTTCTTTGGACACCTATAAGTCAATACTTTTAGTATCTATGACTATGTTGGTATGAACCTTCCTTCCATCTAGGCTGATCACACAACTCCCCCAAGACTTGATAGGACACATTACTCTGTGGCCAATCTGGTGAGAGGCCTCTCAGAATTTAGCCCCCCCAATACTCAGAAAACAGCTACATCATGTCTCACCAATCCACACCCTTGGCCTTTGCAGCTTGAAAGGACCTGCCAGAGATTGGACTCCACTCTCATGAATTGGGGGAAGCCTGACTTGCTATCTCAGGGTCCTTCCTGAAGTTCACACTCTGGTCCTCTTATCTAAAGGCCTTCCAACAAAAATGTGATAATCCAAATTGCTACTTTGCCTCTTCCTCATTTTGAAGAGGAAGAAAAAAGACCAAGAAAAAAAAAAACTCAGTTTCCTATTAAAGAGAGGCACTGAAGGATGGCTTCTATGGACATCTATATCATTTGGAAATTGTTTCCTTCCATAGTTGTGTATTGTAATCAGCTACCTGATTATAGGAAAATATCATGAAAGATTTACTCATGTTCATGTTGATTCTACACCCAACTAAAGTTCTGGCCTTACCCTTGAGATAGTACAGCACCTTTCTCACTTCCACGTGACTTACCTTTCTGTCTAAGTGAAAATTATTAAAAAATATTCTTTTTGAAATGTAGTTTCATTAAGCAAAGCTTTATCGTGTGATTATTGATAGTGGTGTCATGGAAATTACACATGGAACCAAAAGACCTAGGTTCAAATTTAGATTTTACCACTTATACCATCTCTCTGACCAAGAGAAAATCACTTCAATGCACTAAGCCAGTTTCCTCACTTGAAAAATTAGAATAATGCTTTTAAGTATCTATGGTACTAGATTATTGTGAGGATCCAATAACCTGTAATGTGCATGAGAGTTCTGTGTGCTGTTAAAATGCAGGCTACATGGTCAAGAGATCTGGCCATATCACCCACCCTGTTCAATCAGCCTCAGTGGCTCCTTATTACCTTCAAGATTAAATATGAAGTTCTCTATTTGTCATTTAAAACTCCTCACAAGCTACCTTTCCAGTCTTCTAATACTTTTACTCCCTTCCCACAATCTATAGTCTAGCCACATTAGCCTTCTTGTTCTTCCTCATACATAACACTTCATCTTCCATCTCCATGCCTTTGCATTGGATATCCCCCATGCCTAAAAGGCTCTGCTCATTCTCCTCTTCAGTCTCTTTCCTTCAAGATTCATCCCAAATCTCACCTTTCCCAGTGTGCCTTTGCCATTCCCCCTAGCTACTAATGCCACCTCTTTAGCATTTACCTTTTAGCTACTTTACATAATACTTTGTCAAGTCATTTTTCAGTCATATCCAACTCTGGGTAGCCCCATTTGGGGGTTTTCTTGGCAAAGATACTGAAGTGGCTTGTCATTTTCATCTCCAGCTCATTTTACAGATGAGAACATTGAGGCAAACAGGGTAAAGTGACTTGTCCAGGGCCACACAGCCAGTAGGGATCTGAGACTGGATTTGAACTCTGAAAGTGTTTCTGCCTCCATATCTGAGGCTCTAGGTACTCTGAAGCCATCTAGCTAACCTTTGTAGGGATCTAGTTACTGATATGTCTCTCTTCAGAATGCTTAAGAACAGAGACTGTTTTTTGTTTTGTATTTGGTTTTGCCTTTCTTTGTAGCCTGAGCACTTATCATAGTAAGTGATGGAACCTAGAAGCACTTACTAAAGGCTAATTGACTGCCTGCCTGACAGCAGGCTGGGATGGAGAGCAGTCTACATTGTTGAAGGGAATGTCCGTGTGGATGAGCTTCCCAGCTTCCTTGAGCACCAGTGTCTTGAATGTGAACTCTTATTATTATTCCCCAACAGCCTAAAACTCCCCCTCCCCAGCCTGCAAGGGTCCAAGTTCCACTGAGAATTTCTCCAAGTGGGCTGCTAACTTGCCAAAATCTAAGTATCACCAGAGCCCTACACTACAGGATTCAATACTGGCTTCTGAAGTTTTTCCAAAGTCAGGATATCATTAGGAAGCCTTTGTCTTGTGGGCTGAGGTAGGAAGACGGTGGGGATTGAAACAAAGAAATCATGAAAAGTCGTGGGGACACAGGTGATGGCCTTTCACCCCATTCAGCAGATACATAGAAAGTCTTTGGAAGGCACTCATTTGTCAGAGCTAGGAACCAGAGATCCTATTAGAAATTACTGGCTAGGAGGGGAGTCTGGCAAAGCTTGTCTCATTTCTCTCCTTCAGGCACCATTGACTTCCTTTGAACTTTGAGCATACTCTGAGAATCTTCACTGCAGGGCTGGAGGTGGAAGAAGGACTTTTGCTTCTCTCTACCTGCTCAAGCATTTATGAGATATATAGCAGGGTTGCTCCCAAGATTGTAATGTAGAACTCTGTGAAATGCTTTGGAGAAAGGGTCTCACTCTCTCATTACTATTCTTTGTTCTCAGAATAAGAAAGAACCTCAAAGAACAATTCACCTATTTGTTGACTAAGGAGTCCCACCAGTTTGGGGGTGGGGGGCATCTCCAGAGACAGCTTCTTTAGCAACTACTTGAACTAAATCATCCCCCTTTAAATGGGGTAAAAATCATCCAGGGTTTACTTATTCCCAGTAGCTGGGTGGTACATTGGGTAGAGCACCAGCCCTGGAATCAGGAGGATCTGAGTTCAAATGTAGCCTTAGATACTTGACACTTAATAGCTATGTGACCTTGGGTAAATCACTTAACCTGATTGCCTCACATCTAGGGCCATCTCCAATCATATGTGGATCCTGTACCCAGATAGTTCTGGAGGAGAAAGTGAGGCTGGGACAGCACAGCCACTTCCCCTCAAATCCAATTCATTTGTATGTCATGGCATCACCTCCCTGATGTCATTGTCTTATTTGAGAAGAAAGGACAAACATCATCATCATCATCACTTATTCTCAGTAGAATATTAGGCATTTGAACAAGCATTATGTTTTGTGTTTTTGAAAGAATATCATGACCTTTCACTAAACTAAGGGTGGGGGGAAACTCCAAATAAGAATCATGTTCAGCACTCCATTTCATTTTTTCTGGCTTTGGAGTTAATATTGTGCAGTCCACAGAATGATGCCTACCTTCCAACCCCCCCCCCCACCATATTCGGTTTTGATCAGTCTCTGAATAATTTTGAGAATAAAAAGGAGAGAAGAGTTGTGAACAGGTACTATTCATCTAATTAATATTGCAATGATCTTCCTTTTCAAATCTAATGAATTATTCTCAATTCACCCTTCCTATATTGGGCGGTCACTGACCACTCTCTTTTCCTATATGCTTCTCTGGATTTTTGTGTCTAATCCCCTACCTTCCTGACCACCCCCCAGTTTCCTTTGCTGATTGATTCATCATCTTTGATGGCCCATTAACTGCAGATGTACTCCCAAGGCTCTGTCTTAATCTCACTTGATGTAAAGCACAATGGAAATGCTAGCTATTATCATTATTATCACTGATGATAGAACCATCTCCCATAGGTTAATTTATGCTAACATAAGTCAACATCAACATTTCTATGCATGACTCCCAGACCTATATAACCAGCCTTTGTCTCTCTCTTGAGCTCCAACCCCACATACACACACATCACGAACAGCCTGTTAGACTTTTAGAACTGGATTCCTGTAGGGTATATCCACAAATGGTTGCTTTACCTCTTTGGTTCCTGAGCCAAGCAGATATATCCAATGTATGGAATTACAATTTCACCTGTACTGTGTGAAAAATCCTCACCACTAGGGAAAACTATCCTAACCTGTCTCATGATGATTTGTTCTATTCAGTTCTGCAACCCTACTCCCCCTGAACCCAAAGACTTTGGTTTCCCTGAAACTGACTGGTGGGTCATGGGAATAACTCCACCTTGCTTTTCTTTAAACCTCTAACTTTTGTTCTTAATTAATGAAAACATTCTTGTCAAATGCTTAGGCTCTGGACCAGGAATTTCACCTCCAGCAGCACAATGCAGTGAATGACTCTAGTCATCCCTCTTAATCAAAATCCCTCTCAAACAAAATTTCCTTCCCTCAATGTACTTATATTTGTGCTTCAGATCACTGGAATTATTCAATGTACTAAGAGGGAGTAGAGACTGAGCAAGGTCTAGAGCACAGAATGAGGTCCTATAACTCAGGGGGTTGGGTGGGGGTGCACTCCTCATCCCCTCAGAATATGAGTTTCATATATCCTACCCAAGGTCAGAAGCTTCAGTCACTGCCTCAGAGCATCTGTATCTCCTGGGGAATAGGTTCCCATTGTGTCTACATGTGTATGTATGTGTTTGTCTGTGCCTGAACATGTGTGTAGGTATGTGTGTTTGGGGAAGTGATAAGGGATAGGAGGGGCTCCCTGTGACTACTCTCTTGTTAGTAGGACCACTGAGCTAAATTAGCAGCTGTGAAGCAGGTTAGCTCACAGACTCCTGAACAGAGGTTGTGATCTGCATGAAACAGCTGCTCTCCCACAATATTTTTTCATTGGAATGAGAGCCTATCTTTGCTTTGTTCTAGGCTAGAGTAGAAGATGGTAGCCAGCCAGCAGCCTCTTTTCAGATCAAGCTACCACTAATTTCCCACTGGGTCAAATCTGTGGAAATGACAGTTGTTCATAAAATGCACACCAGTGTTTCTTGGGACCTGCAAAGAAATCCTCTAGACTCCTGATTTATCACAAGCAGGATTGACCCTTTTCCTTCCTGTTCTCTGGCAAGGCCCTGACTACCTCTGTGGGTTTCTGGCTATTCCGCTGGTTCTGCCCCTAGGTCTTCTTAGCTTCCTCTCCCCCATCATGTTTGTGGAACTAGGAGCTTGGAATATGGAACTTTACCATTCCCCCTTGTCTAAAGATTCTTGCTGGGACCTCCTTTTCCCTCACTGCTCACATCCAATTAGACCTAAACCCCATAGATTAAGCAACCTCTCTCCTATCCCTCCTAGTCCTCCCCCATCACACACCCAGTTCTGGCCCTCATTGTCTGAGCTTCTCCAGGAGTCTCACATCTATACTGTATATTTTGCCCTTGTGAGTATCTTAATGCTCAATTCTAATGACATTTCTTTCCTCCTTAAAGTTTTTCCTCAACTTGGTACCCAAGGTCTATACCAACTCTCTCCCCCTATATACTTCTCCTATCCTATCTCCCCTTCAGACATCCTATATTCCACATAAAATGAACAGCTCATTGCTTCTAGAACATTGTCTTCTACCTGAGTTTGGTCATAGCTACCTATCTAGGTGACCTGGCACAAGTCATTCTCTTGTTTTGGCTACAGTTTCCACCTCAATCAGATGAAGTCTGGTTAAGATGACCTTGGAGGGCCTTTCAAACTTGAGATCGCTCTGCAGGAATGAACTCCTGCCCATGGCCACATCCCCAAACCCTCTGGAGACTGGAGAAAATGGCACCTCCTTCATGAAAACTTTCTAAGCAGCTTCTTCGTCCTCTGGGAGCCCCCTACCCTCTCCCCCAGATGTGCCTCTCTTGCCTACTCATCATAGTCTGCCTTGCTCAAGTTATTTCTGTCCCCTCTGATCTCATTCTCTGAAGTGACTTTTGAAAACTTAGCTGTGCTTGGAAGTCTTGTCTTATTCCTCCGGGCATAGAACAGGGGGATCTGTGGAGCTGGAGATAGACACCTAGCCTTTAGGGAGAAATACCAAAGCAGGATGCTGTGATTATCAGAAGCAGCAATTCTCTCTCTGCTGACATGCAGTTTACTCTGGGAGAACATGGATCAAGAACAGGGAGCATTCTCATTCATCTTCCCTTCCCCTGCTCCTAGGAGGTACTGGGGGAAGGGATCAGATTCTCCTTCTGTGACCCCTTTCTTATTCTGCCTGGATGATACAGCTGCACCTACCACCTCTGAGCCACATGGTGCTGATGACTTTGACCTCTCATTCTAGTTGGAAGACCCTGGGAATGACTGGGACCAAGCATGAAAACATGACCTGATTTTGCCTGAGTCATTTCTGTTTTTTCAAGAGGCATACAGTGTTCATTCACTTGCTTCCTTTCAGAAAAGTGATGAAATTTAATAGAACTTTGAGCAAGGAGGAAAAAGTGAGAGAAAAAATTTTACCTATTCAGATGCCAAGTCTTTATCTTTAACTCATCACTCACACACATGAGCTCATTGTCTGTCTGTCTCTTAGTCTGTGGGTCTGTCTGTCTGTCTCTCTCTTTCTCTCTCTCCTTCCTTCCTTCCCTCCATCTTCCTCCTCTTTTCCTCCTCCATATTTTCCTCTCTTACTTTCACTCTGTTTTTTCTTTTGTGGTATTTCTCCTTCCTTGTTTTTTATTCTTTCTTCCTCTCATATTCTCTCTCTCCTTCATTCTCTCTTGCTTTCTCTCTGCCCCTCCTTTCTCTGTGTTTCTACTGCATTCTCTCTCTCTCTCTCTCTCTCTCTCTCTCTCTCTCTCTCTCTCTCTAGATTTCACTCACTACAATCGTTTCTCACTATCTCTTCTGCAGTCTCTCTGGTATTCTCTTTACAGGACTGGAGAGAAGAGGCTTCAAAATGTGCTCAGCCAGTAGGCTACAAAAGGATGCCAAGTCTTTTGCTTTCCCATTAAGACCCAGGCAAAGCTGGGCTGTGTGAAGACCTTTGTGAATCCACAAATGTGCTAAAAATCTTGATGGGCTAGTAAATCAACCACTGTTGTGTATGCATTTCATCTCTTTATGTTCATTTCAATGAATAATTTCCAATGACTAGTAACCAACACTATCATAAAGGGGAGCCATTATACCTTGGTTCCATCAAATGGCATTGAAATGAAAGACATTTCTGAATACCTTGGCAGGGATGACTGAAGTTGCTGATAAATACTAATATGAAACTTGGTGGTTATCACAAATAGCTCTGTGTACCTAGAGTATGGTTCAGACATCATTATGCACTGGAAGAGCAATGTTATCAGGCTCCCAATGAATATCTTCTCCCTGTGTTTATTCTCCAAAAGCTCTTTGTTTCTTTTCAGGGAGGCAAAGGTGAACACGAATTTGGCAGACCAGGTCATTTTGAGATCTTGCATCTGCCATAATGAGAACATGTTAAAATGCCTCATTAAATACAACAAGAGGCAAAAATCCTATTTGCGGGTATGTGATTTAATTTGTTTGTTTTTCTTTGTTGGCTACATTGGGAGAGTCTCTTTAGATTTTCAGTTTTGTTGATGACATCTCTTCTCTTTCACACTGGCTATTTTCTGATATAGTCATTCCCCCATCACCACTACCACCACCACCACCATCTTCATCACAGCCATGAAACAATCCTTGATATCACAGGAAAAAACAAGTGAACAAAAGGACTTGTCCTTCTAGCTAAAAAAGAAAAAAGGCTATTTCAACATATCATTTCCAAAGCTAAGATAAAGCAGTACTCCAATGGATTCAAGTTTAGCCATCTATCTAAGGGGTTATATTGTGATTATCTACATGCCCACCATTCTCCTGGTTTTGCTTTCTTGTAGCTGCACCAGTCAGTCCAAGCAGTAGCATCAGTTTGGATGATATTTCTCACATTTCTCCAAATTCCCCATATTTGTTCATTATCATGTAATTAGGTCAAAGACTTTTGATTTCACCATTATAGAAATTTGCTCTGCCAATGCAGCTCACAACTCATCTATAATTTGTAGTTTCAGGTTGCTGTATGAGAATCAAGGAGGTTAAATGATTTGCTATTATCACCCAGATTGAAGGTATCTGAGGGAGAATTTGAACTTGCTGCCTCAGTTCATCATTTTTGAGGGAGCAAAATCATACTTGTAGTCTTACAGCACAAAATATTTCACCATTCCCCAATCTACTTTGGAACAATATCTGAATAACTGAAGCAAACAAGCTATTGTTCCCTTAACTCATGAGTGGACTGAATACTGTGTGTTAATGAAAAAGGGCTAGCCTGTCAGTACAGCTACCAATAGCACAAACTCTGCTACAATAGTGTTCAATTCAACATGGAGATTTCGGCTGCTGATAAAAGACTTCTCAGAAAATGAGTCCTCATTATGAGTTGACCATTTATTCGAGTATCACACATGACCTCTGAAGCCATTCAAGCTCTGAGATCTTCAGCTGCTATATTGTAATAGGAGAGAAAAGGAAGGACAAGGACAGATGAGAACATTAGAGGAAATGATAAGCCATTTTCAGAAAGATCAGTCTGCTGAAAGAATTCAGGAAGGCTGAATTTCATCAGTTAAGGACCAAGATCTAGAGACAAGATCACACCAACAGGGACACTCTTCTTCAAACTTACCAGGTTCCTGACGGTGTAGTCATAATTCTCTCTACTAATGCAGTGAATAACTTTCTGTTTAAATTACTTATCAGTGTGGAGAAAGGGAAGCAAAATAGACCATTAATGCTCAGATAATAGAAGATGGAAATGAGTAATAATAAAAGTCTTTTCTCTTGGAGAAAAAAAAATGCAGCCTGCGGAAACAGAATTTTTAAGCACTCAGAGTCTCATTCCTGATGTGTTAAAGATACATTTGGGCTGATCGGACCAAGTTTCCTCAGTCAAAACACATTACTTCTCCCAGAAACTGCTGTGACTAATAACTTATCTACTGCAAGAAAAAAATCACCCTGCTCTTGGTATAACAACTGGTTTCTCCCCTTGGCTTCTGGAGAAATGGAAATGCAATCCCAGAAAGAGGAACCCAATGTGGGAAGCTCCTGAGGAAAACCCAGGACATACTGGATTCTCCTGAGAGTTGAGTACTGTCTAGAGTTGAACTGAGATGGGGAAGATCCCATGAGGAAACATCCAAGGGAAGAGTGGCAGTGCTCTCTAAGGATGCTAGATAAATGGTTAAATGCAACCCAACATGGGACCTCCAGCCAGGGTAGATAGGATACTTCAGCTAAATTACCAAAGGAATCTAGATCTTACTGACATGGATGAATCCTCCAATGTTACTGACAGAACCCCCAAATTATGAAGCTCTAACCCATATCTTCCACATCACCACAGGAGGCCCACCCACCCCACTGGGAGCCTTTTTCTATAGCCCTGAATATCATGAAGAGACTACAGGAGCACACAGACTACTCCTTATTTTGGTTTATGCACTTCTTCAATGCCATCCTTTATTATAGCTCTCCTCCAAATTGGCTATGGGGATCAGTTCACTCCACCCTTGGGGCAAATCTCATTTTGACTCATTTGTTAGAGGTTAGTGTGTTCCAAGATTCATAGCCCCTCAAAGACACTAGCATTAAATAGGATGGTCAATATAATTTGGAATATACAATTAACACCAAAAATCATATTCTTTACTGCAGAGGCAGAGTCTGATTCAGGTATGGGTGAAGTGAGCAGTTTTGGGGAGCAGAAAGGGTATTAAAAATGAAGACATAAATGACTCAATATATCCTAGATCTTTGTTTGACTGAGCCCTCAATGTATGTAATGCTGCTGGCTAAAAGCTTGCCAGTAAGGACCACAAGAGACTATGCAGTAGGGACTGGTCAAAGGACATTCCAATAGACATACAGAGGGTGGTAAGGAGGCAGGGATACAGTGTATAGATACAGGGTGCCAAGGCAGTGTCAGGGCTGAGATTGAAAGGCTACTCTGAGCAGTAGAGGTCAGAAGAACAGTCATAGAAGAGATGACAGCAATGGATCTGAAAAGAGTCACATTTTGCCCATTGATCTCCTCTCCAGCAATGGCTCACCAATGTGGAAAAGGTCAAAGGCAGCAGCACTGGGCAGCTATTCACCTTGTGATTTCTGGGCACTGACGTGGCTGACTGTAGCTAGTTAAGGTATTAGAGTAGTATTTTCAGTGACATGGATGGAACAGAACACCTGACTGAGCAGAATAGGGATTTCAAACAATGATGATAAGCCATTCAATTGCCCTGACCTCAAGAGGTAGTTAGCACAGTAGAAAGAGTGGGTCTGGAGTCTGAGGATCTAGATTCAAATTTTCCTTTGTCATTTAGGACCTGTGTGACCTTAGAGGAGTTCCTCTACCCTCTTTAAAATGAAAGCTGCACTAGATGCATCTCAAGGACCCTCCTAGCTCTTAAGGCATGATCCCATTATTGTCTTCTGCCAGGGACAGCTTCAGCTCTCCATCCCAAAACATCTTTTAGTTTGGAAGGCACAGGAACATGCACTCGGATTGGAGTGGGCCAGATCTTGCTGGAAGCTAGGACATGGGGACTCCTTGGGCACCATTTGGGTCTTCATTGTCAGACTCCATCCCTCCATGGGCCCTAGCAAGGAGGAAAGGATGTGATTTACTGATGCCATGGTTGATCCAATAGCTGCCTCGGGGCCCTTTGTTATACTAGAAGCAAGATCAACTCAGGCTTCTTTCCTCAGTGGTTCAAGCTTCTAACGTACTATAAAAGCCAAAAGTGATACTAAAGGGGGGGGGGGAATGAGGTCACTTCTAACCCCACAAGTGGGAGTCTTATGACCACAGCATTGACTGCATGTGCAAGACATGTGAAGCACAGTGGGGAAAGTGATTAGAAACAGCACACAGATGCTTCCAATCAAGAAGGCACAGTCAAGGTGAAGGTCCCTGGTTTTAGGTGAAGCCAGAGACCAGACAAGGGAGAGTCAACTCCTTTTTGCGGTGAGTTCCACATTTTTTCTTTTTTTTCATTTTTTGCAAGGCAATGGAGTTAAATGACTTGCCCATGATCACACAGCTAGGTAATTATTATATGTCTGAGGTTCTATTTTAATTCAGTTTCTCCTGACTCCAAGGCTCTATCCACTGCACCACCTAGCTGCCCCTAGAGTTCCTCATTTCTTGACTGCAGCCTCCTGTCTCTGAAAGAAGTGCTGAACACATCCCCATGATGTGGTTCTAGATTTTCTTGTAGTTTATATAAATATATACATATGTATATAGTATACATAATAAGCATCATAAGCATGTACTACCATGCTAATAATTACATGGGTATAAAATTTTAAATAGGCATTTAATGGATGAGATAAAGATGAAATCATATTTAATTCTAGAGGTGACAGGGAGCCACTGAAGGTTACTGAGCAGAGAGTGACATGATCAAACCTATGCTGAAGGAAACTCATTTTGGCAGTAGAAGATAGATTAGTGTGGAGAGAGACTTGAGGCAGGGAGGTCAATGAGAAGAGAAAAAGACTGAATGGGAAAGATGTTGTACAGGCAGAAAGGGCAAGATTTGATAATGACTGGATCCCTGGGGTGGGTCGAAAATAATACCAAAGTTATGAAACTGCATGCCTGGAAGGAGGTTGCTGATGTTCACAGAAATAAGGAAATTGGGAAAAAGGGATAGTTTGGATAGAAAGATGAGTTCAATCTTAGTTATGGTGAGTTTAAGGGATCTCTGGGACATTCAGTTTGAAATGTCCAATAGACAAGTGATATTCTCTGAGTCTAAAGCTCAGGGGAGACACTGAGGATGGATATATAGATCTGGGAGGTATCTGCACAGAGCTGATAAGAACCAATGAAGTTACAAAGATAGAATATGGAGGGAGAAGGGGGGTTAATATATAACTTTGGAAAATATTCACAGCTAATGCTATGATACAGATGATGAATCAGCCAAGGAGGTTGAGAAAAAATAATCAGACTGGGAGGAGGATAATTAGGAGAGGACAATAGCTCAAAAAAAAAAACAGAGAGGAGAATCCAGGAAGGGAGGGTAGCCAATAGTGTCAAATGCAGGAGAGAGATCAGGAAATAAAAGACCATTTACTACAACTCATCTATTCTCCACGCAGTTGACCATGTGATTTTCCTAAGAAGGTCTACTCAAATGAATCCCCTGTTCAATAAAGTCCAGTAGCTCCCTATTACCTCTTGACTCAGACATTAATTCCTCTGTGGTTTTTTAAAGTCTAAGCCCATTTTATGGGGATATTAGATATTATTGTCCTTCATTCCCTTTATACTCCCACCAAACAGGTCTTCTGACACAATATACTCCACTTCCCTTCTTTGTATCTTTTCACTGACTTTTCCCCAGTCATTCATTTCTTCCTACTTTTATCTCTTAAAAGACCTAGTTTCCTTCAAAAATTTAGCTCAGTTAAGTCAATAAAGAGTAATTAAACACCCACTATATACCAGAAAATGTATTAAGGGATACAACAAGAGGCAAAAGAGAGTCCCTTCCCTCAAGAGTTTCCAATCTAATGATTGTGATTTCAGGTACCACTGTCTGGAGGCTGGAGTATTAGTAGAGAAGAAAATGGTCAAGGTAAGCAAGTTTCTTTCATTGTTGCAAATATCCAAGAATGATCTTAATGTATGCAAGGTGGGGTGATGGTAATTCTTAAATTCTTAAATTAGGTAACTGACACAATAATTCATTTGAGCCCTTGCTCTATTCTAATCAATATTAATCAGTTTGTTAATTTACATAAATCATATCAGGATAATTAGGTAAGACAGGCTTATATAGTAGTCCTTCATACTTTAATCCAATGTTTCCCACTTGTTTACCAATTATGAAGCTCACTCCTGCAACTCCAAGAATGTTGACAAATATATTTTCAGCCTGCTTTGCTCAAATTCCATGTCCAGACCCAATGTGGGTGGCATGTTTTGATTCTTCGGAAAATCCCATAATTTATTTTTTTATCTCTAGACCACCTTCTCTTGTCCAACATGAACCCTTATTTCCACTTTGCCAGTGATGGACACTTACCTTGCTCGTGTTGTGACCACCCAGGCAGATGACTCCTGATCTTGCTGGAGAATCAAGAACAAAGCCTTTCAACCAATGGAATTCTATGTTTTCCTTTGCCTTTCCTGAATTTTGAGATATCAAACTATATAAAAGGCATCTCACATTGTGAGGAAGATCTGAAGGAAAATAAATGTCAAAACTGGGAGTGGAAATTATTTCAGTTTTTCTGATTACAAATCCATATGACATTCTTGACCTATAGGTCCCTAGTGAAGGAGACAATGACACGCTAATCTTTATGCCAAGTCTTTAACTGACAAAAGTTCAATAAAGGGTACCATGGACCCTTTAATAAAATGCTATTGTGTTCTGCCTCAGTGATTTTTTTTCTTGCAGATTGGACAATTTTAGACCCTATAGTCCCTCAGAAAAGTATAAAGAAACAAAACAAATGCCCTATTGCAGGTTTTCATACAATAAAATGTCCCAGGAATATTTAAAAGTTGGAACAGAACAGAGATCAACAAAATCTAAAGGATTCCAATAAAAAAGGATTCATAAATTCAACATGTCCATAAACATATGGATTTTTATTCAGGATTTGTGATTTTGTCAGCATAGAAATTTTTGATGTGGAAACTCTCCACCAATGCCTCACTCAATTTATGTCTTAGTAAATAATTCCTAGAGAATTGTGTGAGGCATAGAGAAGTTAAGTAACTTGACCAAAGTCACATACAGCTAGTAAATGTCAGAGGCAGAATATTTATCCAGGCATCCTTGACTACAAGCTCTCCACTTTGGTATGCTGCCACTATAAATGCAGAAATAACATTCCTATAATCCAAAATTTCAGAGATAGAGTATCTTTCAAGTGGCCTGGAAAAAAAATAAATCACAAATCTAAAGACTCCAATGTGAATTGTGTAAGACTTTTCATACAACAAGAAAAAGGAACAATATACTAAAAAGCACCACAAATCAACATTCATCTCAATTTCACTTACGTATCAAAGCAAGCCAATACCTTTTCATGAAAAATAGATGCTAGTATTTTTTTAACAGAAGAGATGCCTCCAGGTCTTCCTACAAAAGAAACTAAATCTGAAAATGGCTTCTAATATACAAATTAGCCAAGAAGCAATACCTTAACAGGATAAAGTTACTTTAAAACAATGAATAAATAAACAGCACAGAATGTTTAAATTTTGTGAGGAGCAGAAAAGTTGTTGTGTCTTTTGATATCCCATTTTGTCAGAGAAACAACAAGAAAACAACTAGGACCTGACTGACAAATCCTATAGCAAGAAAACAGAAGGAAAAAAAGATGACCTTGACTAAAGAGGAAGGAGGATTACCATGACTGTAGATACTAATGCTTGAAGACTATACTAAGAAATTAGTATGGGGGGGGGGGCTGCTAGGTGGCATAGTGGATAGAGCACCCGCCCTGAAGTCAGGAGGACCTGAGTTCAAATCCAACCTCAGACACTTCATAATTATCTAGGTGTGACCTTGGGAAAGCCACTTAAACCCATTGCCTTGCAAAAACTAGGAAAAAAAAGAAATTAGTATGGAGAGTTCTAAAATTAAATTCCTAACTAGATGATAATTGGCAAAGTTTTGAAAAATTTGTATGTAAATATATTAGAATTGAATTGATACTAGAGAAGTAAGATCAATTATAGTTTTTTTTCTGATTAAGCGACATAATAGGCTATGGTTGAGAAAAGTAAATATAACCATGATAATCATGAATGTAAATGTATCAAATTTCCCTATCAAAATGAACAAGTTTCAAATTGGTCTCATTAAAAACACATTCAGTAATAGAATGCCTAAAGTAAATACATATAAAGACTCATACAGTTTCAAAGTGACAGGCTGAAATGAACTTATTCTTTACTGGCTTCATTTGTCCAAAGCATTTGGAGAGATAAATATGTATTTTTTTCAAATCATCCTTAAAGCCATCAAAGACAATGAAATCATATCAATGCTGAATATATATATATATATATATACATATACATACATATACATATTAAATGAATATGTGATAGATATCAATGCTAAATATAAACACGCCTATACAAACACATACATTTGGGTTGTGTGTACATAGACACACACCAAATTACACAGCAAAAATATATAAATGAAAAGTTATCTATAATGTACAATGATCTAGATAGTGCATCATTAACATTAGTCAATCTATATGTGAAAATTATAAAGAAAGATTCAAAAAAAAGAAAACCTAGGCATGATACTTTCGTAGAAGTAGATCATTTTCTGTGGTGTAAAGAAATTATAAATAAATATAGAAAGAGAGAAATCTTTTCACCTCTCCCATTTATAAATTATAACAATAAAACATTAATTCTTAAGAAATTTAATAACAGCTAACATTTATATTGCACTTGCCACGTGCTAGGCACAATGCAAATACTTCGCAATTATTATCTCTGTGAATTGTCACAAAAGCCATGGGAGGTAAATGCTATTATTATTCCTATTTTCCAGATGAGGAAACAAAGACTGAGGGAGGATAACAATTTTCCCAGAGTAGCAAAGCTAGTGAATCCCATGCCTTCACAAGCCGGGCACTCTAACCATTGTACCACAAATGCAGGGATGAATGGAGATTATAAATCTCTCAAATAGAGTAGGTCAAAGACCTTATTACAGAAACAATCCAAATTTATATTAAAGAAAATGATAATTGTAATAAAACATGTAAAAACATTTGTGACATACACCTAAAGCAATCCTCAGATGCAACTTCTATCTCTGAATGTCTATAGTAACAAAAGAGAAAAATTGGAAAATGTGCATATTAGACATGAGAAAATCAGCAAATTAACAAAACTAAGTTTGTTATTAACAAAATTAAGTTTAAAGGAAAGAGGAAATTAGAAAAACTTTAAAGCAAAATAGAAAGAATTTAAAACAAAAGGAAAAAGGGGCGGCTAGGTGGCGTAGTAGATAAAGCACTGGCCTTGGAGTCAGGAGTACCTGGGTTCAAATACGGTCTCAGACACTTAATAATTACCTAGCTGTGTGGCCTTGGGCAAGCCATGTAACCCCACTGCCTTGCAAAAAACCTAAAAAAAAAAAAAAATAAAACAAAAGGAAAATAAACAAATTTAAAAATAAAATATAGTTGCTTGGAAGATCAAAAAGACTGTTAAAGTATTGGTTAATTTGGAAAAAAGAAAAAGCAAGAACAAATGACTAAAAAAATAAAAAGGGAAACAACACAATGAATAGAGGGAAGATGAAGAAAAGGATCAGACTCCCATTGTTGTGTGCCAACAAAAGTGAATATTTAAATGGAATGGAGATTTAATGTAATATTTAAATGGAATGACAAAAACATAATTAAAACCCAAATTGACAAAATAGGAGATAAAATATGGAAAAACAAACATTTTCAAAAAGAAAAATTGGATAGATTAAAAATGAACTTTGTAGGGAAAAAATAAAAGGAAAACTAGAACCAGCCAGATTTACATGTAAATTCTATCAAACACCTTAAAGAATGAGCTATCTCAGAGCAGCTAGGTGGTACAATGGATAGAACACTGGTTCTGGAGTCAGGAGGTCCTGAGTTCAAATTTGATCTCAGACACTTACTAATTACCTAGCTAGGTGACCTTGGGCAAGTCACTTAACCCCATTGCCTTGCAAAAACCTAAAAAAAAAAAAGAATGAGCTATCTCTGTATTACAAAACCTGTTTTCAAAACTGAACAAAGATGACTCTCTACCCAAATCTTTTAAGAGACAAGCATTGTCCCAGGACCCAAACAAGAGAATATAAGGAAAAGAAAGAGAACCACAGAAAAACATAATAAATTACTGTTAAATTGAATATTGACAAATAGAATATAAGAATAAATTTTTTAATAGTTGTGACCAGAGTGTCTTTATATTAGGACTGCAAGGAGACAGCTTAACATCTTGAAAACAATTTGCCCAACAAACCATATCAATAGCAAAAGCTAATTTATTAACAGGTACAGAAAAACAATAATAGCTTCCTTTCTACAGTGCATCATGGCTCTTTACTATAATGCCTTGGGTGATGCTCACAACAGCCATAAGAGGTAGATGCTAGGATTTTCACTATTTTAGAGATAAAGCTGAGGCTTTATGCTGAAAGGTTAGGTAATGAACACTGCTCACACAGTTAGGAAGTACCTGAGGCAGGATTTGAATCCAGGTTTCCCTGACTCTAAGTCCAAAGCCCTGGCCACTACACTTCCTAGCTGCATATAAATAAAGTATTCTTCTAACTTACGTTTAAAAAAACCTAAAAGATATGGAAAAGAACTTAACTGCCCTTAGCAAAATAAGAACTGGCATAATTTATAAAGTAAAACAATTTTCCCTCTAAGAAATGGGGTGAAACAAGGATATCTAACAAAGCTATTAGTATTTGATAGGGTCCTAACAATGAAATGTATACAAGTAAAACAAGAAAAAGCAAGTCCAATGAATAAGCTTTGGCAGAGAGAAAACTAAAATCTATGGAGATATTTTTGTTAGTTTATTTAGGCAACTCAAAAGAAACAGCAACAAACAATGAACTGAGATAATACATAGATTCTCACGAATTAAAATGATAAAATATATCTACCAAAATCAACATTTCTGTATATTATGAACAAATATTAGAGTAAAAAATAAATAGAAAAATAAATACACTGCTAGATAAGCTATGAATTGGCTCAACAGTTTTTAGGGGAAAACAATATGGAATTATTCAATGAAAGTTATATCCTTTGACCCTAAGAACATTATTGACAGGAGAAAAAAAGCTTATCCATACAAAAAAAAAAAATTTCCAGCAGCATTAATTGTAATAGCAAATATCTGGAACTAAATGTATAACACACAATGGAGAAGTAGCTGAACAGATGACGGCATAGAAATATGATGGAATGTTTTTGTACCGTACGTAATAATGAATCTGAACAATTAAAATAAATAGAAGAAAACCTCCACAGAGTAATACAGAGTGGAGAAAGCATGACTAAAAGAACATACACATACTGATTACCACTATATAAATGAAAATTGCGACCAATTCACACTGAATACAATAGAAAATGCTGGTTAAAAGGTAAAACAAATTGAATTCATTTCTTTTAATTAGTGGTAAATAACAGAAGTGTATGGTGGCAAGTATAATCAGTCACACTTGCTGTTTTGGAATCTAAAACTAAGGCAAATGTGATTCATTTATAATGTTTTGCTTGTGCTCCTTTGTTCTTATTTGCATATCTGAATATATGTTGAAGGGAGTTTAAACAAATTGATGAGTGAAGTAAATTCATAAGATGGCCTGATCAGTGTGAATGTATATCAGGAAATTAAATGTTGGGAAATATGACCCAGAAAAGGACGAGCGAAAGACAAACAACTGAAAAATTGGAGCTCAGTAATATGGATGAGATTAGACCTTTTGAGAAAGAAGCATCATTTGATGCTTTAAGAAATGAAAATATAGGTCCCCAGCAAAAAGGTCATCACATCCAAAGGGGTCAGAAGAAAAAAGAGAGAGCTGGAACTGGTAAATTGCTGGACAGGGATAGTGAGCGAGTTATTTTTCAAGTTGACATATACCACAGAGAGAGGTCTGCTGTCTTCCTGAGGCAGATATTTGGGGACATGACAGACAACTTCCTGAAACCAGTCAAACCTGAAAACCCCTGGCAGGTCCTACTAATCCATATGGGGATAAATGATACTGCCAGAAAAGATCTATAAGGCACTGTTAGGAATTAGGAACCCATGGGCAAGAAACTGAAGAATTCGGAGCAAGTGGGTGGTATTTTGATCAGCATAGCCATTTGAAGATGTGGGCTTTATAAAAGAAAGGGAGCTTTGGAAAATTAACAACACTGGCTCTTGACCAAAGTTGGAGAATATTACACAAGGTCTATAAAAATATGTATTTGCTTTCTACTGACCTCCATTCTCACATCTCCAAGTGCCTATTAGATACCTTGAATTAGATGCCTGGTAGACATCTTAATTCAACATGTCCTACACTAAACTCATTATCATTTCCCTAAAACCTGTACCCTTTCAAACTTCTGTATTATTGCTGAAGGTCTCACTAGTCGCTCAGTCATCCAGGATGACAAACTCGAGTATCATCTTCAATTCCTCACTATTTTTCACTACTCCCTGTCATCATATACAATCTCTTGCCAAGACTTCTTGATCCCTATTTTGTAATATTTCTCAAATACATCACTTTCATTCCTCTGATACTGCCATAACCTTGGTGCAGGCCCTCATCCTTTTTCTGGCTAACTGAAATAGTCTGCTCCTTGATCTATTTGCCTTGAGTCTCTCCCCACTCTAGTTCTTCCTCCATTCAGCTGCCAAAGTGATTTTCCTAAAGCACTGATCCAAATATGGCCTGCCCATACTCAATAAAGTCCAGTGCTTTCCTATTACCTCCAAGATCAAATACAAAATCATCTGTTTTGTTTTCAAAACCATTTAAAACTTAGCCTCCCTGCTACCTTTCAAGTCTGCTTATATCTTACATCTCTCTTCTCATCTTCCTCTGGTTTTTCTAGCTTCTTTCAAGTCCCAGATAACATCTCACCTTCCCCAGAAAGTCTTTCCCAAACCCTCTTAATTCTCAAGCCTTCTCTCTTGATTATTTCCTGTTTATTCTGTACATAACTTGTTTGTACAGTTCATTTTTTTATTTTCTTCCCTTACCAGACTGTGAGGTCCTCAAGGACTGGGATTGTCTTTTGCCTTTCTTCATAAGTGCCTAACAGAATATATGAAGTATTCAGGTAGTACTAGCAACTCCAGTGTGAAGGCTTGCTAATCCTTTTAAAGGGTTGCTCATCTACTTTTGGTATCCAACTGTCACCCAACTCTTACCCTTGACTCCAAGAAGCCACCCCCAGTAAAACCATCTGGGCAAACAGGCTAAACCAGATTGAAGTTAACTGATAGGCCTCCAACCTGCTGATGAGTAAGCATGTGAAGATTTCCCAGACAGAATAGTAGGTGAGAACAATTTGTTCTAAGGACTACAAAGAGGGATGAAGCAGGTGTTGTGGAGCCCATCAGAGCTGGTCAGACATCAAAGATGCCAAGGTCATCCATTGCATTCTGGACCATCAACAGTCATCTTGACTTCTGTACTGCCAACAGACTTTGATGACTGGAAGATAGAGTGAGACGAATGCCTGTGTAAACTCTGCTTCACTTAAATCCAAGTTACAAGCAGGTCAAGACATCACCAGTTATATCATTGCTCCTCTTCAAAAATGAAGAAGAAAGGAATGATTAACACAGTGTGTGAGACATAGTAGGTGCTTTATAAATTCTTATGGGGGGCGGAGCCAAGATTGAGACAAGAAAGGATCTTGTCTTAGGCGCTCTCTTATAAAACTCATATGCTAAGGACTCTAACTAAACTTTCGAGAGACAGAACCCACAAAGGGACCCAGCGAGGCAGTTCTCCTACTTAAGGTAACCTGGAAAAGAGCAGAAAGGCTCTGCTCCCCGGGGTTGGAGGGGCGGCCTGCCAGAGGGGTGGCCCGCCAGAGCAAAAGAACTTCAGCCTCCCGGGGGCAGCCCCAGGGCGCTGGGAGCCGTGGCTCATGGCAGCGGGGGAGTCTCCTGAGCTACACCCCGGGGAGCACTGGGCACAAAGTGGGGGAACAGTGGGGGACCTCTGCCAGAGCGAGCACATGGAGCCCAGCCCTCAGGGCACACAGTGAGCAATGTGGTCTTTTGGCAGCCCAGATCCAGGAACAGAAGCAGGCGGAGCCAATAAGCAGGAGCCCCCAGGGCAGGAGCCCATTGCACCTAGGGAGGGGAGTGAAGAGAGAGACTGCAGAGCTCTGTCCTCTGTCCCTGGAACAGGACTCTGGAGCTCTGACCACATTCAGATCCTGATCACAACCTAGGCTACCCCATAGAACAGCACCCCCCCCACCTCAGCCCCGTAGCAGAGGGGGGCATTTATGGTCATTCACAGACCAGGAGGGAGGACAGAGCCTCACATACTGAGACCCTTGTGGGAGTGTCCCAAAAGCTCAGGAACCACCCCCAAACCAGGCCCAGGCTGGGAAAATGAGCAAGCAGAGAAATAAGAGGAACACCATTGAGAAATATTTTGCAAATAAGCCCAAGAAGGATCAAAATACTCAGTCTGAAGATGAGGAAGCGCAAGCTCGTGCATCTAAAGACTCCAAGAAAAACAGAAATTGGCCTCAGGCTATGACAGAGCTCAAAAAAGACTTTGAAAATCAAATGAGGGAGTTGGAAGAAAAACTGAGAAAAGAAAGGAGAGAGATGCAGGAAAAAACATGAAAATGAAGTCAGCAGCTTAGTCAAGGAAATCCAAAAAAATGCTGACGAAAATAGCATGCTAAAAACCAGCTTAAGTCAAATGGATAAAACAGTTCAAAAAGTTATTGAGGAGACGAATGCTTTAAAAAGCAAAATTGGCCAGATGGAAAAAGAGATAAGAAAACTCTCTGAGGAGAACAAATCCTTCAGACAAAGAATAGAATTCAGGGAGATTGATGAATTTACCAGAAATCAGGAATCAATACTTCAAAACCAAAAAAATGAAAAATTAGAAGAAAATGTGAAATATCTCATTGAAAAAACAACTGATATGGAAAACAGACTTAGGAAAGATAATATAAAAAATTATTAGAATACCTGAAAGTCATGATCAGGAAAACAGCCTTGACATCATTTTCAAAGAATTACTACAGGAAAATTGACTGATATTCTAGAAGCAGAGGGCAAAATAGAAATGGAGAGAATCCACCGATACCTCTGAGAAAGAGATCCCAAAAAACCACCCCCTAGGAATGTTATAGCCAAGTTCCAGAACTCCCAAATCAAAGAGAAAATATTACAAGCAGCCAGAAGGACACAGTTCAATTACCATGGAGCTGTAGTCAGGATCACACAGGACTTAGCAGCAACTACATTGGAAGCTCGTAGGGCTTGGAATATAATATAACGGAAGGCAAAAGAGCTTAGAATGCAACCGAGAATGAACTACCCAGCAAGGCTGAATGTCCTCTTCCAGAGAAAAAGATGGACTTTCAATGAACCAGGGGAATTTCAAATGTTCCTTTTGGAATGGCCAGAGCTGAACAGAAGGTTTGATCTTCAGATACAGGACTCAGGTGAAGCATGGAGATTGGAGGCTAAGGGGAAAATATGAGGGACTTAATGATGATGAACTGCATGTATTCCTGCATAGAAAAATGACACTGATGATACTCATATGAACCTTCTCAGTTAATAGAGCAGGTAGAGGGAGCTTTTATAGTTGAAGCACAGGAGAAAGCTGAATTCGAACATAAAATATGGTGTAAATATGGAGTCAATAGAAAAAAAGGCAAATTTAATGGGAGAAAGAAAAAGGAGAGGGGGAATAGGCCAAGATATTTCACATAATAAGATTTTTCTTTATTACAATGAGCTATTGCAATGATATGGAAGGGGGGAGGCAAGGGGGAATGAGGGAACCTTTGCTCTCATCAGAGGTGGCTAGGAGAGGAAACGGCATATATACTCAATGGGGTATAGGCCTCTGGAGTAAGAAGGGGGGCAGGGGGAAGGGGTGGGGATGTGAATGAAGGAGGAGAGGATGGACCATGGGGGGAGAGTGGTCAGATATAACACATTTTCTTTTTTACTTCTTGCAAGGGGCTGGGATTGGGAGGCCTTCCAAGGACCATAGGGCCAGGTAGATGCTGGGCCTAAGGGGTGGTATGGGGGCTCAGGGCCTCTTGGCCCCAGGACCAGGGATCTGTCTGCTGTGTCACTCAGCTACCCTACAGCAGTATCAGAGTGAAAGGAAAGAGAAAATATAGTACATGGTAGTGGAGAAATACAAAAGGAGGGAGTTGAGATCAGCAATGGTAACATTGGAAATGTAAGTAACTTTTGCAATGGACTTACCATAAAGAATGTGATCCACCCACGACAGAGTTGTTGGTGTTGGAACAAAGACTGAAGCACATTTTTTATTATTATTATTTGGGGGAGGGTGCAAGGCAAATGGGGCTGGGTGGCCTGCCTGGAGACGCATAGCAGGGTGATTGTTGGTTGTCTGAGGCCGGATTTGGACCCAGGTGTTCCTGGCTCAAGGGCCAATGCTCTGTGTACCACCCAGCCACCCCTACTATTATTACTATTTTATTTTATTTTGTATCTTTTTGATTTGGTTTGGTTTCTGCAGGGCAGTGGGGTTCGGGTGGCTTGCATGTCACACAGCTGGGTGATTGTTGGGTCTACAGGGCTGGATGTGGGCTCGGGTGCTCGTGGCTCCAGGGCTGGTGCTTCATCCATTGTGCCACCTGGCCATACCTACAATTATTACTATTAGTTTTTTGAATTTTATTTTTTTCTCTCCCCTTTATCACTCAAGCAAGTCTATATTTATGGAGGGGGAGGGGATATTTCATTTACTCTTAAACAAGAATATTTTATTAATGTAAAAAAAATTGTACAAAATGAGAATAAAAATATAAATTTTTATTGGCTGAATGAAAAAGAGAGAGGAAGGGGAAAATGTGTTTACGCAACTCCAAAGTATCATAGAGAATAGCACATTAAATATCTTTCCTAAAGAATATCAGTGCAGAAGACAAATCACAGGAGACAACATTCAAGAACAGAAGCTAAGTTTAATATTGATATTTGTTCATTCTTTAATGATTTCTTTAAGTATAATATAATTTCCTTGCTTATTTCTGTTTAAGCTATAAATTTTTATTTTTGTTTTGCTTACATGATTGTAATGACCTTTTTTTAAATTTACCTAGTGCATAGTAAATATTGTTCCATCCTCTCATTTTCATTCTCTGTTATGGCTTTATTTTTCAGATGTATTGCTTATAAATGTAGGTTTAATTTTCTTATTCAAACTATTATTTTACTTTAACAGATCATTTAGCCCATTTGCAGTTATACTTTATTTCACTGCTTATACTTTTTTCCATCCATCTCTACTATTGTTTTATTTTATCAGGTTTTTGTTCCACTTTTTCATACTTTGTGCCTAATGTTGGTTTTGCTTAATTTACTTTGACATAACCCTAATTCTCACCCTCCCTCATCTGATTCACTAATTTTCCTTCTCCTCTTTGTCAACTTTTCCCTGGTTTTGAAATTTTACTTTATTTACTTTTTATCATTTATTCACTCCATTCAATTTT
This sequence comes from Macrotis lagotis, assembly GCF_037893015.1. Lineage (NCBI taxonomy): Eukaryota > Metazoa > Chordata > Mammalia > Peramelemorphia > Peramelidae > Macrotis > Macrotis lagotis. Next base: position 71,717,523 of record NC_133666.1, read on the forward strand.
TCACCATTTTTCCCTCTCTGTTAAGTTACTAGTTCAAAATCTCCTTTTGTCCCCTCCTTCTTAGATTTTTTCTGCATCACTTTTCTAAGAATGATTAATTTGCCTTGCTCCCTTCATTAATTTTTATCCTTCCTCCATTCTGAACTTTTACTCTTTGATTTATGTTCTGTATTCTTATTTATTTCTTTTTTGATCTTCTTTGAGATCTTCATGAAATTAAAACTTCCGTAGTACCAAGTTTAGTTTCCTCCTTCTAACCAATTTGTATGGAATTCCCTTGCTAGGTCATCCATATTCATTTTTTCTCTTGTGCACCACTCTCAGAAGTATCAATTCATATGAGAAGTAATGATAGAAGTTTTGATCCATGATGTAAATTGCCCCATGTACCAAACTGAGTGGTACAATCATATTTTCTGCCCTACCCACAATAATTCTCCTTTTCTTTTGTCAATGAATTTAATGTCTACTATGAACTTAGAATCATTACTAAAGAAATACTTAATGAATATCTCATAAAGGAACAGTAATCACAAAGAAACGTCACTTTTATAAGAACTTGTCATGCCAGATTAACCTCATTTCTGTCTTTGACAATGTAACTAGACAAGTGAGAAGCAGCATGAAATCAATCCTGTCTCTGACATATGTTCCATGTTTGATCCTGGAAAAGTCACATAACATGTCAGATCTCCAGAAAATTTTCATAAGTTGCAGAGGAGGTACCCATCTGCATGGCTAGAACAATCTTTCCCATCTAGAAGTTTCTTATAACAATGAAATCTCAGGTTTATTCTCTACCCTTATCCCTACTGCAGAAATAGTCCATGCTCTTATGTCCTGTATTGACTGCAAGTCTTTTAATTGGTATCCCTATCTCTAGATCTCAAGTTCCGATGTCTACATCTATAATTCTATTCAATATTACCAAACCACCTTCCATGCAACTACCAGATTGATGTTTCTAAAACATAGCTCTAGTCAGAACACTTCACTTCCCAAGAATCTTTAAGAATCTCTTGACCCTAGGAGAAAAATACAAATTCTTCTACATGTTTTTTCTTTTTTAAATCACAGAAACTTTTTTATTCTCTTTTTAGCTCCAGATTCTCTCCTATCCATACCTCCTCCAACATCAATTGGAAAGGTAAGAAAAACAAAATTGATTACAAAGGCATATAGTCATGAAAAACAAATTTCCATATTAGCCCTGTTTTTAAAAAGTCAAGAAAAAGAAAGAGGAAAAAAATATGCTATATTCTGTACTCTGAGTCCAATGTGTCTATCTGGAGGTGGATATCATGAGTCCTTTAGAATCATAATGGATCATTATGTTAATCAGAGCAGTTAAGTCTTTCAAAGTGGATTATTTTGCCATTACTGTGAAAGCTGTTGAATATCGCTATTACTGTGTACAATGCTCACTTCACTTTGCATCAGTTCATAAATATCTTGCCAGGTTTTTTAGAAACTATCCCTTTTGTCACTTCTTATATCTCAATAGTATTCTATCACCCTCATATACCACAACTTGTTTAGCCATTACCCAATTGATGAGCATCCCTTCAGTTTTCAAATCTTTGCAACCATAAAAAGAGTTGCTACAAATATTTTTATACATATGGGTCCTTTTTCTCTTTCTTTAATTTCTTTGAGAAACAGATCTAATAGTTTTACTCCTGGGTCAAAGGGTATGCAGTGTTTAATAACATTTAAAGAATAGTTCCAAAATTGCTTTTCTGAATGATTGGAGATATACCAATAATGGATTAGTGTAGTAGTTTTCTCATATCTATCTAGTATTTGTCATTTTCTTTTTTTTTTTCATTTTAACCAATTGGATAGGTGTTAGGTGGTACCTCAGAGTTACTGTAAATGAATACTTCTCAAATTATTAGAGACTTTAAGCACTTTTTCTAATATAGTTATTTAAAGCTTTGATTTCTTCCCTTAAAATTACTTATTCATATCATTTGATAATTGAGGAATGGCTCTTATTCTTATAGATTTGACTCAGCTTCCCATGTTTTAGGAATCAGATCTTTATTAAAAAAAAAAACTTCCTACAAAGATTTTTTTCCCCATTTTCCTATTGTTCTTCTATTTTAGATGTATTAGTTTTATTTGCAAAAATATTTTTAAATAACATAATCAAAATGATTCATTTTACCTGCAGTGAACCCCTCAATCTTTTGTTCAATTATGCATTCTTCCCCATTCATAGATCTGATGGATATTTTATTCCCTGCTCCACTAACTGGTTTATGAAGTCACATTTTTATATTTAAACCATGTACCCATTTTTAACTTATCTTTGTATAAAATATTTGCAAGTTCTTTCCTCAATACCTGGCATGTTGAGTTTCTTCTGTTTCTATATGAATGATCTGTTCCACAGTTCAACCTGTTAGCCAGTACCAGATTATTTGGATGATTACAATTTTGTAGCATAGTTTGAGATCTGCTACTACTAGGTCTTCTTCCATCCCATTTTTACAACTAATTCCTTTGATATTCGTGACCTTTTGCTCCTTCAGATGAATTTTATTTTTTTCTAGGTTTATAAAGTAATTCTTTGACATTTTGATTGAAATGGAGCAGAATAAGTAAATTTTATTATATTGACTGTCTATTCTTTATCAATGAATATTTCTTCAATTTATATTTATCTTTATTTTTATAGATCATTTTGTAACTGTATTTATATAGTTCCTATATATATTGTCGCAGATAAAGAACCAAGTATTCTCTTTGTCTCTAGTTGTTTTAAATGGAATTTCTTTATCTCTTCCTCCTGGGATTTTTTTGGTTATATACAGAAATGATGAGATCTGTGTGGTTTTATTTTGTCTCCTGAAACTTTGTGGAAGATGTTAATTTATTATTACTTTTTTAGTTGACTTTCTAGGGTTCACCAAGTAAAGCATCACATTATCTACAAAAGTGACAGTTTTGTTTTCTCCTTGCCTATATCTTAATTCTAGTTTTTTTTCCCTTGTCTTACTGCTGTTTCTAGTACAATATTGAATAGGAATGGTGATAATGGACATCCTTGTTTCATTCCTGATCTTACTGGAAAGGCTTCACACTTATCCCCATTACAGATAATGCTTGCTCTTGGTTTTAGCTCGATATGACTTATAATTTTAGAGAAAGCTCCATCTATTCCCAAGAAATGGGTGTTAGATTTTTCAAAAACTTTTTTTCTGCATCTTTTGGAATAATCATATGATTTTTTTTTACTGAATTGGTCAAATTGTTCCACTGCAGGGTTATATGTGGGGCTAAAGATCAGAAGTGATTTCCCAATTTGCTCTTGGGCTCAAGGCCACAAAACTAAGTTTTTGGAACTTGTTCCTTGCTCTATCCACAGCTGTGATCCCTCTCTCTCACAACCACTCCTCTCTGTCCTGAGGCTGTGACGTGGAACAAGCTGCCAGCTGGCACCCATTCCTACTCCCAATACTGATTCCATTATCTCCTGGGATTTCTTAATGCTTCCTGCTTTTGTACAGATTTGGCTCCCTTTTCACCCTGAGGTGCTAGATTGACCCCTGCTGCTGCCACTGCCAACCCCTATCCCATTGTCTTGAGAAATCTCTATCTTCTTCAGCTACCCTCGGTTATAAAAATGACTCCTAGGGACTTTTTCTTGACTTTCCCAATAAGGATTCAATATGACACATTTTCTAAATCATGGTGGTGACAGCATGCTGGGTGAGTTGGGTAAAAATGTTGATTCTCATTCCACCATCTTGACTCTGCCATTCCTGTGCCTGACTTTTAAGCCATTCACACTCTAATTTTGACTTACCTTTCCTGGTCTACTACACAGTAGTCTCTCTTATTCAGTCTACTATTCAGTCAAACTGACTGATTAGCCATCGTCTAACCTCACCATTCCAATTCTTTCTTTCTTCCTTCATACAGGTTCTCTCCCAGGCTTTGAATGCATTCATTCCTCATCTCTATCTTATCAAATGTCTGTCTTCTTTCAAAGATCATCTCAAGTGCTACCTTTTATAGGAAAGCCTATTCTGATCTCCCCATTGCTATTGCTATACCTGGAAATTACTTCATTGCTTTTCCTGATAGAATAGAAAGTTCTCAAGGGAAAAACATGCTTCATTTTTGTTTTTTCATATACCATACCTAAAAATATAGTAGGCATTGTATATGAAAAAACAGAAATGAAGCAGAAATGCTCACTGAATGAACAGAAAGGTGACATGTTATTCCAAGATTTCAGCAAAGAATTTACCAAAATCTCACATGCAGTTTTTCTGGACAAGATGAGATATCTTCTAAATCATGGACATGGGTGGCCCAAGGGTCAAATATAGTCCATCACCTATCTTTGTATGATCTGTCAAAATTTTAAATTTTATTTATTTTTTAAATTTTATTTTGATTTTAAAATGTAAAAAACTTTTTTAGATCAAGAACTATAGAAAAAGAACATGGGGATGGAGAGGGCTAGATATGACCATCAAGCTGCAATTTGTAATCCCTGGCCCAGATAATAGTACAATTAAGTAAGTTCAAAGTTTATGGCTGAGCCCAAAGATTTGTTAATGGTTCATTGTTAACTTGGGCACCAGTTTATTGTGGAGAACCACCAGACATCTGCACTTGGCTCTGTGCTGTCCATTATTTCTTAGCAATGACTTCCACAAATCCCTAGATGGCATGCTTATCAAAATTACAAATGACACAAAACTGGGAAGTCAAGCCAGCACTTTGGACAGCAGTCAAGACAAAAAGAACCTTGGGGAATTACGATGCTAGGCAAAATGGAATAAGAAGAAACTTAACAGGGATAAATGCAAAGTCCTTTACTTATGTCCAAAAGATCAACTGTTTAAGTAAAAAAGTGGGTGGAATGACTAGGTAATAGTTCAAACAGAAAGTGAGTTGATTCTTTTAGTGCAATGCAAATTCAACATGAATCAGTATTAATACATGGCAACCAAAAAAAGAAATTAATGAGATTTTAGGCTGAATTAAGAAAACCTTAGAGAACAATCCTTTGTAGATTTTTTGGGGCAGGTTACAGTTGAAGCACTGTCTTCAGTTTTAGGCACTGCATTATATGAAGGATGTTGGCAAGCTGAAGTACATTCACAAGTGGAGGATTAGATTAGTGTAGGACCTTAGGATCAAACTATATGAAGACAAGGTAAACAAATTGAGCCTAGTTATACTGGAGAAGACATGTGGGACAAGAAAGTTGTCTTCAAGTACTGGAAGGTCTTTCATATAGTAAAGCAAGGGAAGGGAATGAACATTTATCAAACACCTACCATATGCTAGGTACTTTATTACTATTATCTCCTTCTATTCTCATGGCAGGCTTGGGAGATAGGTTCTATGATCCTTATTTTACCGTCAGGAAAACTGAGGCATACCAAGGTTAACTGGCTTGCCTAGGGTCATATAGTCAATAAATATCTAAAACTAGGGTTGAACTCATATCTTTCTGACTCCAGACCTGACACTCTTTCCACTGTACCATCTAGATGCCTAGGTATAGAAGGAGGATTAAGCTTGTTTTTCTCAATTCAACATGCCAGAGCTAAAAGCAATGCCAGGCCAGGTTAGCATAGATAAGTTAAAGGCAGGCAGATTTAGAGCTTCTATAATCAACAAAACTATGTAACAATTAGATTTGTGAAAAAGTGGGCTGGACTACCTTTGAAGGTGGTAAATTCCCTGTCATGAAGTTTTCAAGAAACAGTTAAATGACCACTAGTTGAAGTTATTTAGAGAACATTCCTACTCAGGTAGATATTGGGCCAGAAGGCCTGAGATTCCTCATGGCTCTCTCTAGTCTGTAGCTCATTTCAAATTCCTTCTTTTTTACAAATTGACATGAATAATAAATGACTATTGCCTAGGAGGCTAGCACTACAATACCAAGTCTGGTCCCTTGGTCCTCAAAGGACATCTTTCTTTGGTAACTGATAATTATATATTTGCTTTGAGTCAAAAATGTCAGAAATTCCAGTTTGTAGAATTTTTTAATTATTGAAGCACAATCTAAGACTTTATAGAAATGTCTTCTATATTATTGCCCATGAGAAAGAACACGGAAAGAACAAAGGATTTAAAGTCAAAAGGCCCAAGAGCTGCTATTTAGCACCTTTAACTTAGACAAAATTCATACATTTTACTCATCTATAAAATGAAAAGTTGGATGAGATATGTAAATTTTCTTCAGGCTCCTAAGTCCAAGAAATCAAATCATTCCAACATAACATCAATAATTAGAGGCCAGGGAAGAGTCAAGAGGATAGAATAGCAGGAATAAGCATGGCTCAGATTTTCCAACACAGCTCCTCCAAAGAGATCTAGAAAATATCTGAGTGCAAGTCCTGATTGGAAAATCCAAGACAATGACAATGAATCGTTTTTCAAGCCCAAGTTGGCACAAGAAGGCAGAGAGATCTATAGCTACAGGGGGGAAATGAACATTTAATGACAGATCTATGGAATATAAATGTGACAGGATATTATTTACTGTGCTGTAGGAAATTATGAAGGGGAAGGGGATTGGGGGCGGTGCCTTTCTAAAAATTGTATAAACATTTTATTTGTTTTTCTAACTACATACAATGGTAGTTTTAACCAATCATTTTATTCAAGGTTTTGAGTCTTAAAATTATTCTCCCTTCTTCCCTTCCCTTCCCTTCCCCTGACAGAAATCAATCTGCTATAGACTTTACATTTGCAACAATGCTAAACATAGATTGAAATCGAATGTGCTGTGGGAGAACAATTAGATCCAAAAGAAAGAAAGAAAACATTAGAGATATCGAATTTACATAATACATAAGACAACTTTTAAAAACTGAAGAAAATAAGCTTTGGTCTTCATATAAACTTCACAGTTCTTTCTCTGGACATGGATATTTTCCATCACAAGTCCCTTAAAACTGTCTTGGATTATTGTACTGCTGAAATGAACAAGTTCACCATGATTACTCATCACCTCATTTGTAGTGAGTGTGTATAATGTTCCTGTGATTCTGTTCATTTCGCTCAGCATCACTTCATGCAAGTCTTTTCAGGTTTTTGTGAAATCCCATCCCTAATTTTTTTTTTATAGAACAATAGTGTTACATCTCATTCATATGTCACATTTTGTTCAGCCATACCCCAATGGATGGGTCTTCCCTCAATTACCAATTCTTTACCACTATAAAAAGAACTGCCATGAATATTTTTGTACATATGAGATTTTTACCCTTTTTTCATGATTTTCTTCAGAATACAGATCTAGTAGTCATATTGTTGAATCCAAAGGATATGCACATTTTTATTGTCCGTTGGACATAATTCAAAATTGCTCTCCAGAAAGGTTGGATGAGTTCACAACTCTACCAAAAATGTATTAGTGACCCAGTTTTCTCACATCCCATCCTACATTGATCATTGTCCTTTCTAATCATATTGGCCAGTCTGAGAGGTGTGAGGTGGTACCTCAGACATTCTTTGATTTGCATTTCTCTAATCAATAATGAGTTAGAACACTTTTTCATATGACCATAGACAGCTTTTTGTCTGAGAATTGCTTTTCCATATCCTTTGATCATTTATCAATTGGGTAATGACTTTTGTTTTATAAATTTGACCCAGCTCTCTCTATATTTTAGAAATGAGTACTTTGACAGAAACACTAGTTGTAAAAATTGTTTCCCAATTTAATACATTCTTTCTAATATTGGTTGCAGTTTTGTTTGTGCAAAAACTTTTTAAATTAATGAAATCAAAATTATCTTTTGTTTTTTATAATATTCTCCATATCATCTTTAGTCATAAACTACCCCCCCCTTCCATAGATCTGACAGGTAAATTATTCCTGTTTTCCTAATTGGATTGCAATATTATCTTTTGTCCAAATCCTGCACTCATTTTGACCTCATCTTGGTATTGGGTTGGTGATGTTGGTCTATTCCTAGTTTCTGCCTTACTATTTTCTATTTTTCCCAGCAGTTTGTATAGAAGAGTGGCTTCTTATCCTAGAAGGTGGAATCTTTGGATTTATCAAACATCAAATTATTATAGTCATTTACTGCTGTCTCTTTTGCACCTAATGTATTCCACTGATCAACCACTCTATGTCTTAGCCAGTACAAGACAATTTTGATGATTGATGCTTTATAATATAAATTTAGATCTGGTATAGTTAGACCACTGTTGGGGAAGCTTTGAGAGACATGGGAAGACTTGTATGAATTAATGTAGTGATGTAGACGGAACTAAGAGAATAATTTCCAAAATGGTCTAACTTACTGCAAAGCATCCCATAACATTCTGGAGTGAAACTCAAACCAAATTAAAATGTAATTGGTTTCCTACATCAATATACAGTTCACAGAGAGCCATTTCTTTTTGAGTTTGACACCACCAACATATATAATAATAGCAATATTATAAAGCAGGTGGATTTCAGAAAAACCTGAAAAGACTTACATGATTGGATGCTGAATGAAATCAGTAGAACTAGGAGATCATTGAACACTTTAACATCAAAATTGGGTGATGATAGCTGATGCAACGGATAGATCACTGGCCCTGGAGTCAGAAAGACCTGAGTTCAAAATAGGCATCAGACATTTAATAATTACCTATCTGTGTGACCTTGGGCATGTCACTTAACCCCACTACCATGCAAAAACTAAACCAAAAAATGGGTAATCATGAACTTTGACAGACTTAGCTCTTTTCAGCAATACAGTAATCAAAGACAATTCTAAAAGAAATGTGATAGAAGTGTCATCCATATCCAGAGAAAGAATTATGAAGCCTGAATTCAGATCAAAGCATACTATTTTTGCTTTTTAAACTTTGTTTTGTGTCTTTTTCTTTTTCACAGTTTTTTCCCTTTCGTTTTGATTCTTCTTTCACAAAATGACTAATATGGAAATAAAGGGGCAGCTAAGTGGCAGTTCAGTGGAGAGTCAGGAGGAGAGGAGTTCAAATCCAGCCTCAGAAACTAGGCATTTACTAGTTGTGTGACCTTAGGCAAGTCACTTAAACCTGGTTGCCTCAAATCCAGAGCCATACACAGTTGTTCTGGCCATTGGACCCAGATAAATCTTGAGGATAAAATGAGACTGGTGTCTTAGCACAGCATCTCTCTCACTCAAATCCAATTCATCACCTTCCCTGATGTCATGGTCCATCTTTGAGAATGAAGGATAAACATCATCAATGTAGAAATAAGTTTAACATGAATTTATATGTATAACCCATATCAGATTGCTCACTGTCAAAAGGGAGGAAGGGGGGGAGGCAGGAAAATGTGGAAATCAAAATCTTACAAAAAAAATCAATGTTGAAAATGATCTTTATATGTAATAGGAAAAAATAAAAGAAATTTAAAAAAAAACTTCTCAACACAATGACCTAACTGCAATTCAAAAAATTTCAAGATGGAAACATACTTCCCATTAGAGAGGTGATGGATTCAGAGAACAGAATGAAACATATCTGGGAGTGAGTGACATGGACAATGTGGGAATTTTACTCAACTCTACATATTTGTAACAGGGGGCTTGTTTTTCTTGCTTTTTTAAAAGGGTTTTTGCAAGGCAATGGGGTTAAGTGGCTTGCCCAAGGCCACACAGCTAGGTAATTATGAAGTATCTGAGGACAAATTTGAACTCAGGCACTCCTGATTCCAAGGTCGGTGCTCTAACTACAGTGTCACCTAGCCTCTCTTTTCTTGCTTTTATAATGAGGTAGGGGAGAAAGAATGTGGATTTGAAAGTTAAATAAAATTTAACTTAAAAAATCATTAAGGGTCCAAGGTCTTTAAAACTAGTAGTCATCCTATTCCTAAGAAAATAGTTTAACAAATTTTTCTCTTATGGGCTACAATATTCTTATTTAGATTATGTGGTTAAACATATTCAAAATATTCAAATTCATATCTCCAATTTTCAAAGTGGAAAAATCCGAAAACTTTTTACCCTGAGCCTAATTTAATTAATTTTGTTTTATTTAATGTACTTAGAATTAGGTCTTATAACAGCAATATTCAAGAATCAGTCAAAATAATATGTAAATTGCATCTCAGTATTTCCTATAAAAAATCTGATCGTTTTTACTATATATTCCAAAGTACTCATTAAAGTATTTTACAATTTATAAGCTCTTAAGAAATATCATAATAAAGCCCTATATTAATCTCACAATCTAAGAACTGTGACTTAAAGCAACAGTTCCAAAACTTTTTGGTTTCAGGACCCCTTTACATTCTTAAAATTTATTGAGAATTGTACTCAAAGAGCTTTTGCTTTATATGAATTATAGCTATGAATATTTACAATATGAGGATTTAAAATATCTCAGAAGTCTTATAAAAGTAGTTTTTCCCTTGCACACTCCCCCAAAGGGTCTCAAGGACTCCCTCCAAAGGTCTCCAGACCATATTTGAAACCTATAGAGCATACAATGGGTAAGGATGCGAAGGATAAGAATAGATTTTGTGTCTTTCCTCTGTTAACCAATCCCTATTGATGCTTCATGGATCCATTGCTTCCCTCCGCATTGTTGACTTGGACCTCATGGCTCATGGCTCTACTTTCTATGGGAGCAATTACTTCTGAACCAGATACTAGCTGAAGTAGCCAGCCTGTGAAGCAACCATACTGGAATCCTATAGTTAACAGTTTAATATCCTTTCTTATATATTACTAATGCAACCCAGAAGAAATATATAGTAACACAAAATCCATTCAAAGTGACTAAAATACCATGAAATTCCTAGCAGTGAACCCAAGACATTCAGGACTTAAAAAAATACAAGTTAACTCAACAAGTATTCATTAAGTCCCTACTATGTATTAGACACTATGCTAAATTCTGTGTAGACAAAGAGAGGTAAAAAATATCCCTACTGTCAAGGAGTTCATATTCAAATGGGAAAGAAAGCTTCAAATGAAATGAATTACAAAATGATCTTTACATAAAGATAACTGAAGAGAAAGGCAGTAGTTATGGTTAGGCATGCCAATATAATGAATACAGTAGTACAGTCTAAATTATAATATACTATTTCAATCAAAGAATGAAAGGCCACCTTATATAATTCAACAAGATAAGAAGTTTCTCATTGGGAGAAATAAAAAGGTAAGAAACTCAAGGAAAAGAAGGAAAAAAAATCAGGAATGAAAGGGAATTAGTATTGTCAGATTTCAAACTGTATTCTAAAGCAGTAAACAAAAACTTTCAAAAAAAATAGAAAAAGAGACCCTTTGATCCAGCAATACCACTACCGGGGCTATACCCTGGAGAGATGATGAAAAAGGGTAAAAACATCACTTGTACAAAAATATTCATAGCAGCCCTGTTTGTGGTGGCAAAGAATTGGAAATCAAATAAATGCCCTTCAATTGGAGAATGGCTTAGCAAACTGTGGTATATGTATATAATAGAACACTATTGTTCTATTAGAAACCACGAGGGATGGGAATTCAGGGAAGCCTGGAGGGATTTGCATGAACTGATGCTGAGTGAGATGAGCAGAACCAGAACATCGTACACCCTAAGACCAAGGACTATTACCTTTGCTTTAAAAAAAATCTGATATCTTATTGTCTGATCTTGCTCTTATACTTTGTTTCTTCCTTAAGGATATTATTTCTCTGTCATCACGTTCAATTTGGATCAATGTATACCATGGAAACAGTGGAAACACTGGAAAATTGCCTTCTGTGGGGGGTGGGGGATGGGAAGTAAGATAGGGGGAAATTGTAAAACTCAAAATAAATAAAATCCTTAAAGAAATAGAAAAAGAGGTCAGGGAAATAGACTTTAGATTCATGGAAATGAATAACTTAATGACTGATAAAAACCAAGAATAAAAGCTACTGGGGGAAGACTTTCTTGTTCAAAAAGATATTACTGTTGCTGCTGCTGCTATAGCTAGTACCACTAGTAATGCTGCTTCTGCTATTATTGCTTTTACTACTATTGTTCCTGTTGCTACTAGTATTATCACCACTATTAACTACTACTGCAGCACTACTACAATTACCACTGCTGCTATTATTACTACTAAGTCTGCTGCTACTATCACTAGTATTATTAGTAGTATTACTATTATTATTACTAACACTACTACTATTAATAATAATAATAGTTATCATTTTTCTAGGACTTTTAAGTTTACAAAGCATTTTTTATATGTTAACTCCACAAACCTGGAAAGGGTTCTGGTAGAAATTCAGCTGTTCATCATGTATTAAGCTTTTAAAACGATCTTAACTTTCAGATCTTTCAGATCAGCTCAGGAGGAAATTTAATAACCAAAAGAGATATCAAAGAGATCACAAACACAAAATCAATCATGTTTCCTTTGGAAGTTTTGCATAAACAAAATCAGTGTAATTAGAGTAAAAATAAACTACTGATTGGAAAGAGACAAGTTACCAATAAATTTAGATGATAAAATTGGATAGGAAGGATGACAAACTGGATAGGAAGTCATCCTGAGAGAGAAATAAAAGGACTATTCCCCAATAGAGGAGTGGTCAAAAGATGTGAACAACCAATTTTCAAAGAATTGTGAATTATCAATACTTACAGGAAATTTTATTGTAAATCACTACTAGTAAGAGATATGCATATCAGAAAAGGTCTGAACTTTCATATCAAACACCCAGAAGCTTGCCCACATTGATAATAGATGAGAGTCAATGTAAAAGATAGTATGGAAAGACAAGTATTTTTCCATATATTTGGTGAAGTCACGAACCATCTGTGGATATAACCTCTTTCTGGAATAGTTAGGGAAAGATGGAGCTTGGTTAGAAAGTTCTTTCCTTTTCCATTCACTTGGGACTATGAGAGCAAGTTACAATTGGCAAGGAGCCTTTGGGGTGTGTTTGTTTTAATAATAACAGTGAGAGGCAGAACATAAGAAGAACATGACAAAAGTGTAAGAGTTCAGCTGAACACAAGTCACTGTACCTCCCCAAGCTGGGGTTGGTTTTATTAGCATACCTTTCATTTTCCACTTCATTCAGTAAATACACCTTAATCTATATGTAAGTATATAATCTTTTCGGATCATGTGAAGTTGGAAAAGAGATTGAAATCCTGTTGGAACAGAAGGCTAGAATTATTTGATAAGTCATGAATTATTCATATTCCCAGACAGAGAACCAGAAGAGCAAAGCAACAGGGGGCTATAATCTGACAGTTCAGTTGGTTATAAGTAACTGTTACTTAGGAGCTGCTCACACATGCAAGGTGAAAGTAACCTTGGAGTAGCCCCTGATGATAGCCCTTGATGTTACAGATAATGCTGCTTACCCTATGTATAGGCAAATGTGCTTTAATATATATATTGAGGAAACTGTTAGAGAAATGATTAAATTTGCCATATACTTTGAACCCATGATAAACTGGACATAAATCCCTAGGATATAAAAGACTATGGGAAAAGTCACACATATTCTAAAACATTTAGAGTAGCAGTTTTGTGGCAATAAAAACTACCAGGAAACAGCATAGATACCAATAATTAAAAAATTATTGAGAATTCCAGGGACAGATGGCAGAATGAAGGCAAGAAATCTCTGAAACCCTCCCCAGACCACTCCAAATGCCTTCAAATGTCTTTAAACAATGACTCTAATGAAATTCAAAAGTGGCAGAACCCACAGAAAGATTGAGTGAAACAATTTTCCAGTCCAAGACAACTTGGAAGATCCACAGATAAGGGCTGTTCCAACAGTTTGGAAAGAGCTACAGGATAATCCAGCTATACCAGCCACTCTGGAGCAAACCAGCTCCAGTCATCCAGGAAAAGTCTGTGGGATGCCTGGGTCCCTGGGAGTACCTGGGTCCATGACAGCAGTGGCAGTTTCCAGACTTCTCAACCCAGAGATTGATAAGGACAACTTGGAAGGTCAGTAGGAAAACTCTGCTTCACCAGGATGAGCACAGGGCCCAGTCCAGAGCAGGCCTCATTGCAACCCAATTCCACGAACCAGAAGCAGGCCTACGAAGTCACCCAGCAGTGGCTTTCAGAGACTCATCCCACAGATAGTAAGGGGTTTGGGAGAGACTGCAGAGGTATCTCTGCTATCCCTGGGGCAGGACTCTGTGACTTTGTCCATATACAGATCCAAGTACAATCTGGGGTCTCATATTGCCAAAGTGGAACAGGGATCCTCCTTATAATTCCTGGGCAGAGGAGACTGATTGTGGTCATCCACAGGCCAGAGCACAGACTAGGGGAGCAATCAGAGTCTCTCATAAGGTCCCCTAGGGTTGTCCCTGAAAATAGCTGCAAAAACCCTAAAAAGCTTGGGACAGTGCACCCTCCACCCTGGAAGCAGAGTCCCACCTTAAAAAGAGTTAAAATCAAGTCAGACTGGGGAAATGAGCAAAGAACAAAAGAAAAGGAATCTGGCCATAGACAATTATTTTAGTCCCATGGAGGATCAAAATACACACTCAGAAAATAACAAAGTTAAATTTTCTATATCCAAAGACTCCAAGAAAAATATGAATTGGTCTCAAGTATGGAAGAGCTCAAAAAAGATTTTGAAAATCAAGAGAGGTAAAGGAAAAATTTGGAAGAGAAATGAAAGTGATGCAGAAAAATAATGAAAACCAAGTTAAGTTGCTTGGTGAAGGAGATACAAAAAACTACTTAAAAATAACATCTTAAAAAACAGTTCAAGTCAAATAGCGAAAAGGGTCAATGAGGAGGAGACTGTCTTATAAAACAGTATTGGTCAGATGGCAAAGGAGTTAAAAAAAGCTCTCTGAAGAAAATGATTCCTTCAAATGTAGAATGAAAATGATGGGGAAATACAGAAGCTGCTAAATGAAAAACGAGAACTCCACAGAGTTTACCAGCAAGATAGGTCATCCATTTCTAAGAAGGAAACATTAATTCCATCCAAAGTAAAGTGAAGCTTAGAGAGATTCAGGACTCTTGCTCAGTAAGAAGGCAGATGAAATTCATTTTTATGCAGACAGAAACAAACCAAAATGCCTTTATGATGCCCTGAAGGCTATTTATGGGCCAAAAACATATGGTGCATCTCAAATACAAAGTGTTGTTGGATACATGTTGATTAATGATAGGGACATGACCTTAGAGAGATCGGCTGAATATTTCAACAGTGTACTTAACAGACCATCATTAATCAATGCAGAAACCATTGACCATTTACCTCAAGTTGAAATTGATCCATCCATTGCTGAAGTTCCAACCGAAGAAGTTTTGAATGCCATTAGGCTCCTTACAAGTGATAAAGCACCTAGTGCTGATTCTATTCCAGCTGAGAACTACAAGGTGGGGGGTCCATTGCTCATCTAAAAACTGGCTGAAATTTTCCAGGTTATTTGGAATGAAGGTTATCCCCCAAGAATTCAAGGCTGTCTCCATCATCCATCTCTATAAAAGTAAATGAAATAGATTGGGTAAAATACAAATTGAGGGAATCCACCAATTACCTCCAGAAAGATCTTCCAAAATCAAAACTCCCAAGGAATATTATAGTCAAATTCCAGAATTCCCAAATCAAGGAGAAAATATTGCAAGCAGTAAGAAAAGAACAATTCAAATATTGTGAAGTTACATTCAGGATTACACAGGATTTGGTAACATCTATATTAAGGGCTCTTAGGATTTGTAATATGATATTCCAAAAGGCAAAAGAGCTTGGATTACAACCAAGAATCAACTTCCAGCAAAATTGAACATCCTCTTTCAGGGGAAAAGATGAACATTCAATGAAATAGGGGTTTTCCAAATTTTCCTCTTGAAATGACCAGAACTGAACAGAAAGTTTGACCTTTAAGTACAGGACTCAGGTGGAGCACAGAGGTGGACAGGAAGAGCAAATGATGAGGGATTTAATGATGTTGAACTGCTTGTATTCCTGCATGGGAAGATGATACTGATAACTCATATGAAACTTTTCATTTATTGGGGCAGTTAGAAGGAACATATATAGGCAAGGCACAGGAGGAAGCTGAAAATGAAGGTATAATATATTATAAAGCAGAAGTTAATGGGTGAGAAAGGAATGTACTGAGAGAAATGGAAAGGATAGGTAGAATGGACTGAATTATTCTTTGTAAAAGAGGTTAAAAAAAGTTTTTGTATTGGAGTAGAAGAGGGGAAGGTGAGGGGGAATGAGTGAGCATCAGAAGTGACTCAGAGAGGAAGTAACAAATACACTCAATAGGATACAGAAATCTGTCTTACCCCAGAGGAAAAAGGAGAGGAAAGGGATGGGAGAAGGGGGACAGAGGAATTGTTGGTGATAAAAGAAAGGGAAGATCATGGGAGAGGGTAGTCAGATATAACACACTTTTAAGGAGGGAGAGGGTGAAAGGAGAGAGAGAATAGAATAAGTGGGGGGGAGGTTAGAATACAATGGAGGGAAGTACAGCTAGCAGTGGCAACTGTGGGAAAAAATATTGAAGCAATTTCTCTGATGGACTTATGATAAAGAATATAATCCATCCCAAAGACAGATCTGATGGTATCTGAATACAGATTGAAGCATACTTTTTTTCTCTCACTTTTATTCATGAAGTTTCTCTATCTTTGTGGAGGGAGGGGGAATTATATTTATTTTTACAACAAGACTATTGTAGTATTGTGAAAAAATAGGTATACTTTCCAAAAAATGACTTAAAATCCATGTAATATAGATAAATGTGAAGAATTCAGAGAAACTTGAGAACTCTTGTATGGACTATTGAGAAATAAGTAAACAGACTGATGAAGCCATCGTACACCGTGACCATAGCAATATAAAGGAAAACATTACTTAAAATATTGGAAATGGGGCAACTAGGCAGAGCATTGGATAGGGTACCTACCCTGGAGTCAGGAGGACCTGAGTTCAAATCTAGCCTCAGACACTTAATACTTACCTAGATATGTGACCTTGGGCAAGCCACTTGACCCCATTGCCTTAAATAAATATAATTTTGCAAAATATAATGGAAACGGATCAATGCAATGGTCAGTCTTGTTTTCAGAGGACTAATAATGGAAACTGCCTCCTGCCTCTCAGTTGAGAGGTGGAGGACAACAGATGCATAGTGAGATATACTATGCCATATACAGTCGATGGATTTATTTTATTAAACTGCACATTCTACTGAGATGGAGCATTAGATTATTGGGGAAAAGAAATTTTTAAAAAATCAATAAAATATTTTAATTGTGGTTTTACAGACTTGAAAGGTAGATTCCATCAGGCCATGAAAGCCACTTTAAATATGATCAGCAAAGGAGTGATGAGATGGAGCAGTATAAAGGGGTCTGGCCTGAAATCTTGAGAAAAGTTCTAATCCTGACTGTTCCATTTTCTTACTGTGTGACCTCAGGCCAATCACTTTCCTTATTTACATTTCAGTTTCTTTACTTATAAGACATGAAATAATGTCTTTAAAAACTTTTTTGCTCAGGGTGGCTAGGTGGTGTAGTGGATAAAGCACCGGCCCTGGAGTCAGGAGTACCTGGGTTCAAATCCGGTCTCAGACACTCAATAATTACCTAGCTGTGTGGCCTTGGGCAAGCCACTTAACCTCGTTTGCCTTGTAAAAAACTAAAAAAAAATTTTGCTGAAGATCAGATGATACAAGAACCTGTTTGATGATGATTATATACCAACATTGGTTCTTAATTATTCTTTTACAGCTCTCTTCTTGTGGTCAGTCTGGATTGTTGACTTGTGAGTCAAAGAAACTGTCTTCCCAAGCCAGTTCTGCCACTTATTATTTCTGTCAACTTTAATTAAGTCATTTCTCCATACATAGTGTTTCTGGTTCCAGTACAGGAACCACTGTGGATCATCATGTCTAAAATGTACTCCTACTTGACTTGAGCCTCAGAGAATCCCTCACTTCCTTCAAAGTCTAGCTCAAGTTTTAGCTCCTCCAAATGCCCCCACTCCCCTAAATTCCCCAGTAAGTAAAACAGTCTCCTTGGCTCGAAATTACAATGAACTAACTTGGCTTTAGTTATGCGCAAGTATCTCCTCAGGAGAATGAAAGGTACTGAAGGACAGGGATTCTTTCATCTTTTCTTTTGTATCCAATGCCTACCAATGTTCCAAGCACAACAGTAGGAGGAGTTTAATGCTTGTTAGCTGCATTGAATGAAACTTTCTCTCTTTGGATTTCTGTTCTTCTCTATTAAGTGAGGAAGGGTTAGGGTGTGTTCAAGGAAGCCTAGTACCTCCTGAGTGAGGACAACATTCCACCTTTGATGTCCATCTGAGCCACCTGTTACCTGTGACTCCAAGAAGCTGCAGGATTCTCAGTGGTCACACAAGGGTAAACTGTTTTGGCAGGTGAGCTAAACCAGGTTGAGGGCAACCGAAGGAGTCTCAAATTCATCTGTGAGTTGAAGGGGGGAGGCTATGCTACATATGTAAAGTCTTCCCCTGGTAGAATGGGTAGATGAGAACATTTCGTTCCCAAAGCCATGAAGGCTGAAGTAGATACTGTGGAGCACTTAGAGCTCAGTTAGACGTTGAAGACACCAAGGTCATCCACTGCATCATCACAGTTGTCTTGGCTCTGTCTTGTCACTGGACCATATTGATTTTGGAAGACAGAGTGAGGTGAATGACTTTATGTACCTCTACCTCACTTAAATCCAATTTACACCCAAATCAAATGACATCACCCATACCACTTATAGTGATGTCATTTTGGTCTTTGATAATGAAAGACAAGAACCAACTAACCATTAAGTGAGGAGCCTGAATATGATGGCCTCACAGTCCTCAGTTTATGACAACTAGATCCTTTGAAGGGCCTGCCTGAGCCTTCTCTATATCCTTAATTTATAGTTTCTTATGTCATCATTTCCACCTGGGAGCCATGTTCAAAGGCCTGCCAACATGATTGTGCCACTATTGCTTTCCTTCTGAGGGACCAACTGAGCCTCCATACACAGACACAGCTGGAAAAATAAAAAATTCTACTTCCAATTCTGTCAATCGGCCAATTGCTAATTTTCTTCCTTTCTTGGTGACAGAGCTCAAGTTGTCAGAATGCAAAAGACAACATACATAACAAATAGAAATTAGATTACTGTAAATTCAATTTGCACACATCTTTATTGGGAAAAGACACTAATCATAACTTACCAAAGAAAACATTATTACATGAATAATTAGTTCTCAAAGCTTCTTAGTGCCTAGAATGCAGAAATATTTATGAAGTTGCTGCAAAGAGTCTCTTATAGGGCAAGAAGCTGTCTATGTATGTGGGCAGTGGATTAGGCTAAGAAGCTCTGGGTTCAAATCCCAGCTCTGCTACTATGTAAGCAGCATGGCATAATAGAAAGAGGGATGGATTTCAAGTCAGAAGACTTGGGGGCCATTCTCTGTTTTCTAACACTTCAGTTTCCTCCTTGGTACAAT
Source organism: Macrotis lagotis (assembly GCF_037893015.1). Lineage (NCBI taxonomy): Eukaryota > Metazoa > Chordata > Mammalia > Peramelemorphia > Peramelidae > Macrotis > Macrotis lagotis. The sequence continues at coordinate 71,736,950 of NC_133666.1, forward strand.
GAGGGATCAGATGAGTTGACATCCAAGTTCCCAATATGAAACTAGAAAAATACCAAGAGCAGAACAGAAATTTGCATACATTTGGAGATCTGACCAAGGACTTCAATATTGTCAGGCATGAGGACTTATGGAAAATTATGTCAAATTTGGTTTGCCCAGTTCATCAGCATTGTATGCCAACTTCATGATGGTGTGCTTACCTGGGATTCTGGATAGTGGGTGATGTTCTTGAGATTTCCTGGTCAGCGTGAAACAAGGCTGTATCCTTGCTCCCATGTTTTTTATTATGATGTTTTCAGTCATATTATCAAATCCCTTCACTGAGGATGAACACAGCATCAAGGTTAGCTACCACACTGCCAACAAATTCTTCAACTTGAAAGGGTTACAAGCCAAAATCAAAGTGGAAGGAGTAGTGTTGCATTATCTTCTGTTTGCAGATGATTGTGCCTTCACTGCAACCTCTGAAGATGGGATACAACAAGGTATGGATCTAGTCTCTGCTGCTTATATTCATTGTGGCTTAACAATGAATACCATGAAAAGCCAGGTGCTCCATCAGCCAGCACCACATAATCCACATGTGGAACCACCAGTTACAACAAATGGAGAAGTTCTAAATACTGTAGATAAGTTCATTTACTTTGACTGTGGACTTTCCAGGGAAATACACATTGATGATGATGAGGCTGACACACACACATTTCCAGAACTAGTGCAGTGTTTGGGAGGCTCCAAACTGAAGGTCTACAAAGCCACTGTGCTGACCTCTTTGCTATATGCCTGTGAAACCTGGACAGTCTACAAGCGCCATGCCAGGAAACTGAATCGCTTCCATTTAAATTGTCTTAGGAAGATTCTGATGATCATCTGGCAGAGAAGATACCAGACATGGAGGGCCTTTCTCAAACTAAACTGCCTAGCATTCAAATGTTACTACAGAGAGTACAACTACATATATATGATGGGCTGAGAATGTTGTTATAATGCCAAACATATACTTGCCAAAAAGACTATTTTATGGCAAACTCAAAAAGGGCAAGCACTCACAGGGGCTCAGAAGAAATGAAACAGGGACACTCTGAAGGTTTCTCTTAAGAACTTTAGAATTGATTGTGCAGCATGGGAGACACTGGCACAGGACCACCCAGCATGGCATGCTGTCATCATTGAGAGTGCTGCACTCTATGAGAAGGGGAAGCAGCTCAAAGGAAATGAGACATACTTAAGTTTAGAGCAAATACCCTAAGTGTTCACATGGACTATTTGTGCCCAACCTGTGGTAGAGCATTCGGAGCAGTATAGGTCTGATCAGTCACAGTCTGACACACTGTAACTTATATAGAACCTAGTGAACATGTTCTTATATAAGAACATGTCATTTTAATCTTCTTCAATAACCAAGGACATGAACCAACCAACTAACCAATGTAATTAGAATGTTTGTATCTATGGTAAGGGTAAGAGGGGTAGAATTCAAGAGGCTCAATTACCAAGTTGAGGAAGTCTATTTCACCCTCCCCTACCCCAGCATATTTCTATACTTCTCGGATGGCAGTGGAGGTGGGTGGGCAAAGGGTCAGGGCAGGGTCAGAGCCAGAAAATATACCTTGAGATAAGGTTGCAAGCCCTTTCTAAAATTTCTACCTTATGGAAAGCCCTGGTTTTCCCACTATAGTTACAATTCCACTGAGGTGCCTTCCAACTCTAATTCTAGGATCATATGATTCTTGATTTTGCTTGCTCCTTCTATTCTATACCTAGGAACATGAAGTCCCATCCATCCTGAATCTCATCACCCTAAACATCCATCTGGTTTTCCTTGGTCTGAATGGAACTTGTTCTCTCAAGTCACCACTTATCACCCATTAACCAAATCCAGATCCAATGAACTTCTCTATTTTTTCTAGAGCTCTCACTTATAATGCAACACTACTGACAATCAGATCCTTCTGCAAATACTTGAAATTCTTTCTTGCCTTCAGGAATTCCATCCTTTCCTTGTGCTCCTATGTTCTGAGCTGATATTCCTAGCCTCCTTTCCCAGCTCTTCTCTAGACATTCATTTACCACTGGAATTCCCCATAGCACAGATCAAGGTCCATTGCTCTTCTCCTTTTATGTAATTTCGCCTCTTCAAAATCTGGTCTCCCCTTGATAGATTCCACCTAAATGTTCTTTCCTTTCCTGGGAAGATATCTTCAGTTGAACATTTGAAGGATCCACAAGTAGACTATAAGGTCCTTGATCTTGGATGACATCTACTATTCCAAGAGTACTGTGAATATACTTTTGGAATGAATTTTTGTCTGCTATATTTACATAACATTCCTTAAAACAGATCTCACTATAGCTACCTTGCCTCAAATGCTCTGCTTCTTCATCTCAGTCTCCTGAGATGACTCAGTGGATGAAGACAGGAAGACCTGAGTTCAAATCTGAATTTTGACATTTCCTAGCTATGTCACCCTGAGTAAGTAACTTTAACTTCCACATGCCTCAGTTTCCCCAATTGTAAAATGGAGGGAATAAAAAGTAGAACCCACCATCCAGAGTTGTCATGAGGATCAATTTAGATAATATTTGTAAAATGCTCAGTACAGTGTATGGTTATAGGTCCTTAACAAATTCTTTTTTTCTTTCCTTCCTTCCTTCTTCTTCATTATTTGTTTGGTTTCTTCTAAGACTCAGTCTAACCATCCCTTCTGCAACTTGCTTTTCCTGGTATCCCCAGAAGCTGCAACCTTCTTCACTAAGATTACTTTTTCTCTAATCTATGTGACTTGTAAGAACCTTGTTATTTAAATGTTGTCTTTCCTTCTAGAGTATTAGATACTTGAGAGCAGGGCCCAATTTTGTCTTTCTTTGTGTCTTTAACAATTAGCACAGCGTCTGATTAATAAATGGCTGATAATTGATTGATCAAATATCATTTACATCCACATGTAATAGACCAGGAATTCTTTTAGTCTGGGAGCTCCCTCCAACAATTGCAACCTATACAAACCAGAGCAGATTCCAGCTCATTACAAAGTAACCTCAAGTTCAGAGAGCTTAAGTGACTTGACTAGGGCCAACAGCTAAGATGTGTCAGTGAGAGGATTTGAATCCAATTCTTCTTGATTCCAGATCCCCAGGTTATTTAGACACTCTCTCATTTATTATATTATTCTGATATCACCACACTGACAGCTCCTACACTTCCCTATGCTTTCAGGTTTCTGGAGCTCTTTCCCCACAATGACCCTGTAAGGTAAGTATTATTACTCCCATTTTACAGATGAAGAAAACTGGAACTCAAGGAATTAAAGTGACTTGCTTGCTCACAATCTCAAAGAGAGTAATTTTTAGAAGCAGGATTCAAACCCAAATCTCTGACTACAAATCCAGGCTTTTTCTACCATAGTTTAGTTTGTTTCAGGTTACCATCCTGTCATGTGCAAGTGGGAAATACAGGGAAGGGGGAGGAAAAGAAACAGGAAGCTAAGTGACGTGTCAAGGAATTGAGGGTGAGTAGTGAAGGAGAGAGAAATTGAAGATGTTTACAAAATCACAGGCCTAAGGAACTGCTAGTAATGGGAGAGTTGAAGGAAATGGAAGCTATTAGGAATAGGAGAGTTCTCATTCTATCAAATAAGTGATTGACAACAAAGAGAATATAAAAAATTGAACAAGTTATTGAAAGTTGGGACTGCTCAACTAAAAGTGTATCCAACAAGGAAAGTGATAATTTCACCAATCTCTGGCCTAGTCTCAGACTCTATCCAAAGTGATGGCTCTAGTTCTGCTCACCATAATCTTAAGAGAATGAAAGAGATAGGGACTGGGATAGTAAGAGGCCTACACATTGCTCTATGGAAGAAGGCTGAGGGAATTTGAGAGTCTCAGCCTGGAGAAAGAGAAGACAAAGAAAGACATGATGGTGATGATGATGAAGAGGGAGTAAACAGTTTGTGTGGTATAGAGTGAAGTAATTGCACTGAAGAATGATAGATTCTAGAAGACAATTTCCAGTCCAATATAAGGAAAGACTCCATAAGAATCAGAAGAATTGTCTCCTGAATGAGCGAGCACCCCATAACTGGAGGACAACCACTTACTAATCAGAGATATTGTCAAGGAAGTCTCGCATCAGGCAGGGAAAAAAAACACTGAAAGGTCCTTTGAACTGTAAAATTCTAGGATCCTGGGACAATACATCACATCTACCTGTGTAATGAAATATGTATCAAGCAAATGTACAAGGAGGAGGCTCTTACTTGCCAAAGACCTGCACCACCATTGTGAAGGCTAGTTGGCAGAGTCTAAGTTAAGGAGGAATGCATTACTGACAGTGAGTCCTCCGGATGCCTTTGTCTGTGAATGGAGTGGTGCTGATTGTATCTAGTACTTTAGCACTGCAGAGCCTCCAAAGTGATATGCCTAGTCATATAAAAGAATTCAGCTTGGCTATTCACATTGGGAAAAACCAAGTGGATGAAGAATGGCAATTGTTCAAACCTAAGGTATACAATTGGATTAGCAGTTCGTAGAGCTGGTCCATCAGCATAGAGAACTTGGACAAGTACTTCAAATGAAAGATAAGTTGGACACCAATGAAGATATCAGGGTAGAAAGCCTTTGAAAAATGATACAGTTCATTCAATGAATCCATGGATTCTAAGTCATATTCTAAGGCTAATATCTTCTAGAGGCAGTCATGGTATAGTGAAGAGAATTGGCATTGGAATCAGGAAGAATAGAGGGTTCAGGTTCTATCTTTGATACATGTTGGCTCCCTTAACACACACACACATACACACACACACACACACACACACACACACACACATACAGCAGTTTAAATTCTCCATGCCCCCCAGGCACTTATAACCCAAGACCATAATTTGTAGAGCAGCTGCTGATCTGCATTAGAAAGAGTTTCCTCACTTGGTTTTTTCTGTATCAATAAAATATAAGTGATATAAAGATTTTGAATCAAAAATTACCAGTTCAGTGAAAATAAATACTTCGGGTAATATTTCATGACAGTGAGGCACAGAGTACTCCAGGCTCTAATGAATTCAAGTTGAAGTAAAGAGTTAGCCAATAGATATATAGATAGATAGATAGAAGAATCCTTAATTCTCACAAAATTCTAGGAAAACAGGTACTATTATTAATAATACCTCTTTATAGATTAAGGAACTGGGACTCAAAGCACTTAAGTGACTTGCCCAAGGTTTCACAGCTTATAAGTTTCTGAAGGCCCATTTGTACCCAGGTCCTCCTGATTCTGAATCCAAGGTTCTATGCACTTTGCCATTAGTGGTGACAATACATTTTCCAGCCCAAAACTGGACAAAAGGAGTATTAGGAATGTCATCTGAGAGAAATAACATCAGAAAAAAGAAGTCACATAAAAAGAGTGACATAAGCCATGGACACCCCATGTGATCCACTGGTAGACACATAATGTCAAGAGAACTAGAGGAAAGTTCCCAAGTAAATTGGGTGGAGCCCCTTTGGAAGTTTTTAGGACATGGACAAGAATTGGCCAGAGGATAAGAGGGAATGGATGACTTAGAATCTCTTTTGGCAAGAACTATACCCAATGGGGAGTTCAGAGATCCATCATGTCAAAAAGAAATGTTGAATATATACATTGAGATGAAGTTTTCTCATTGAAAATCCCAGTTCTCACCTGAAACAAAAGAAACTTCCCCAAGCATGCAAAGCTCAAAATCAGTGTCACATTTTCAAATTAAAAATAGATTTGATTCCTCGTTCATAAGGAGATAACACTTATTCTGACAGTGGAAATTACAGCATCTGAAGTGTGATTAAGTGTCAGGAGCCCAGAGATGGTTATTGACTTCATGAAGGGCTCAGTACCTTACCCAGAAACACCCAGCCATCAAAATCAGTCAGATCAGAGAGATAAATGAGAAGTTAAGTAATAAATGCAAACAGTAACATTAGAGAGAGATAGCAGGAATAATATAATGATAATAATTAAAATAATGACAACTACTACAACAACAACAATGACTAGCATCTAAAATGTATTTTATAATCTACAAAATCTTTTCCAAACATGTGATGATGAAAGTAGTCCATGTAATGGACTGGAAGACAATGAAAGGAAAGGTTTCAGAGGAACCAACTTCAGAGAAAGTGATGTGGAGTGAAGTGAGCAGAACCAGGAGAACAATATCCACAATAACAGCACCATTGTAACTATAAGCAACTTTGAAAGCCCTAGGAATTCTGATCAATGGCCAGCCCAGTTCCAGAGGAACACGGCACAGATGCAAAATGAGGCAAAGCCAATGTAAGAATTTATTTTGCTTGACTGAATCTTTGTTATACAGTTTTTTCTCTACTTTTTATTCAAATGGAGAGGAAGACGGAAAGCAAAAAAATTGCTTGTTAATTGAAAATATTAGAATTAAAACAAAGCAAATCAAAATAGTCCAAAAGCAAATTAGAAAGCCATTTACTGATAGATTTCCTGATTTTTATTTTCTGACAAATTTCGAGATCTAGTGAGACTCAGGTGTGGTTCATATTTATGAGCACTTGAGTAAGTCTAATCAAGAAGACCCAGAGAGGAATCCAAGTAATCCAAGGCTCTTCCTGATTCCAAGTCCAGGACCCATCCAGTATACTGTATTGTTTATCAAACAGTGAACATAAGAATGAATGCATGAATGAATAAATCCTCATTTATGGAGCATTTAATAGGTGTCAAGCACTTTGCTGAGTAGTGGGGATGGAAACAAAATAGCAAGTCGTCTCTGCATTCAAGGGCTCCCATTCTTATAGGGAGAAATCTTAATAGGGCAGATAGAAATGAGGAATGGTTCTCCAGGAGTCTGGACTGTTCTCAGTCCTAGATACCTGCCTTCAAATGAAAGGTCTATTCATAGCAAGTTTGGACAGAGAGAAGAGAAAGCTAGTAGGAAGATGGAAGAACCAGTAGTGAGGAGAGTGCAGAAATCATAGAGTCAGGATAAGTAAAGCTAGGCTCCTTGAAGTACCAATTTTGTTAAAAGTCTACCTTGCTCCTAACACTCATAATAACAACTGATCATGATAGAAAATTTGAAAAGTTGTGGGTGCTTTCTATCCATTATTATGCTTTACCCTAATAATGGTACCATAATAATCCATGCTAATACCCCTTAGGAATAACAGTCCATTTCCCATCCCCTTTGACCACTGGCCTTGCTTCTAGTCTGACCTCCCACAGTCATCATCAATGGGGCAACCTTTGTGGAGACCTAACCTACCACCACCAATTACCAGTGATGGAGAGGTAAGCCCAAAAGTCTTCAGAAGAGCTGCTTTTAGCCCAGCTCTAGTGGCCCCAAACACAATATCTTACATAAGAAAAGTCCTTATTAAATATTTATCAGCACTTCCTTATTTTTGTTAGAGAATTAGAGAACTAGCAGTATAGATATACTGTCAGGCAAGAATACCATCAGTTCATTTTGCCTATTTTCTTTACAAGGATGCTCAGGGAGAATGGGTATGGCTAGTGTAAACCAATGGCATCAATACTATTTTTAAGTAGCTGAAGCAACAAATACATATGTGCCTCTATAGATAAATGATTGGTGAAAACTGAATGAATGAGAATTATTCCTTCTAATACTTGGGGAAGTACTGAAGGAGGAGCATATAAATATTCACTGGTTCTATCTGCTTCCAAGATTAGACAAGACAAATGCTAAGTGACCTCAATTTTTTGTGTATACTATCTAAAGCCATACAGTAACTAGTAAATCTGGTACTCAAGGCAAACAACAGGGAAGGTATCATCATATTAATTATTTAAGACAAATTTAATTGATTAGGAAGGAGGAAAACACACAGAGAGAGGCCTTGGAACTCAGGACACTAGATTACCAGGACATTGCCAGATGTAGAGAAGACAGAGAACCTGGGACACTATGGAGGGGCTAACCATGAGGAGAACAAAGTGGATCTGGGTCAGGGAAGAGTATCCTTAAGGCAAGGATAAAACATCATCTATTTAAATTAACTATTCTTGCAAACAAAATGTTAAACTCAGTTGTCTCTCCCTGCTGGAGTATAACCATTGTCACTATCTTCTATATTTCTGCACCCTGAGATAAAGGCTCAATCATTTCATCCTAGTTACAGCTCTAATCCCAACAGCTCCAGAAATAGAATTTCTTGGCATCATTTTCACATCATGGGCTATTTTTTAATGTAACCATACATGGCTATTAGTCCATAAGTGACTGTCCCCACTCTTGATGCCTGATGACATTTGAGCTCTCATTGATGCAAGTTTGAAGAGCCATCAACTTTGCTAATGAAGCATGGCACCCGCTTACTAAGTCCCATTTATCCATCAGAAAATTTTGCATAAACTAAGATGATCTGCTCTTTTAGTCAAAAATTTCCATTTTTGGGATGCCATTTCTTTCTCTTCTTTCCACTAGATAAAATTTAAAGCTTTTGAAAAATTATTTCCTTGAACAGTGCTTTATGACATTCTAAAAATAACTGCTTCCAGAGGCCAGCTTTCTCTCATCAACATGTCAGGGGATGGTGATAGAGGGTTAAGATGTCGAATCGAAAAATCACTGCCGATTCTGATTCGCATCCCCCTTTTGCTGAGATTATTAAACACAATGGGAAATGTTAAGTTGTGTTAATGCCACTAACTTCTTTGAAAAGCAGTGATAGGCCAGAGAGAATCTAGATAGCAAGTTTTCTCAGAAATATAAGGATAGAGATGCTAATTTGGACAGAGTTGAGCAAACACTAGGGCTAAAACCCAAATAAGAACAAAGGTTAACAAATCCCAAACTTTTGACATGAAAGAAGATTCCCTCATTTTGGAAAGGTTGCCTTTTACACTGGAAATAGACTTTTAATTGACTGAAAAGTTCTTTTTCTTTTCAATATTAGTCAACATGGGAAAAAACAGTACAATGTGACTTAATGGATGGAATACTTGAATATGAGTCAAGATGACTAGGGTTCGATGGAGTTGTGAATTAATCCAACCATTCTGGAGAGCAATATGCAACTATGCCCAAACAACAATAAAAGTCACCATACCCTTTGACCCAGCAATACAATACTAGGACTATATCCAAAAGAAATCATAAAAAAATCGGAAAAGTCTCATGTTCAAAAATATTTATAGTAGTTCTTTTATAGTGGCAAAGAATTGGAAAGTGAGAGGATGCCCATCAATTGGGGAATGGTTTATGAATGTTTTAGAGTTCTATTGTTCTATAGGACACCATGAATGGTCAGACTTTAGAGAAGCATGAAATGAATCACGGGAATTGATGCTGAGTGAAGGGTGTAAAACCAAGAGAACACAGTCACATTGTGAGCTGACAAACTCTGATGGACGAAGCTCCTTTCAGTAGTTTAGAGATCTAGGACAATCCTGGGACATATATTTTAGACAACAATATCCATATCTAGAAGAAAACAAAACAAAAAAAAAACACAGAATCTGAATGGATACTATGTTCAGTTTTTTTTAAAAACTTCTCTTGTATCTTTCCTTCCTATCCCATGTTTTCTTTCTTCACCCTTAATCTTAATTCCTCATACAAAAATGATTAATATGTAAACATGTTAAAGATATGTGAACATGTAATAACTTTTATTAGACTATTCACCATTGTGGGAAGGGAGGTAGTCAAAAAATGTGTAATTTAGGGGGCAGCTAGGTAGCATAGTGAATAGAGCACTGGCCCTGGAGTCAGGAGGACCTGAGTGCAAATCCAACCTCAGACACTTAATAATTACCTGTGTGACCTTGGGCAAGTCACTTAACCCCATCACCTTAAATAAATAAAATTTTAAAAAATAAAAATTTATAATTTATAAATATGCAAGTGGATGAATGTTGAAAAACTTTTATGACATGCAATTGGAAAAATAAAATAAAATAACAATAAAAAAGACTAAGGTTCAAACCCTGCTTCTATGATATCACAAATATAGATATTATGAATGAAAAAGTTGTCATTCCCTTCCTGCACTATACATGTACAGATATTGATATAGATATATACAAAGTGTCTGCATATTGTTAGAATGGGAAGATGCCCCTCAAGGACAAAAATTCTGTTTTTGTCTTTCTTGGTATTACTAAGTGCTTCTCACATAGTTAGCATTAGACAATTTACCCCTTTTTAAGATCTCTGTCTATTGTAAAATCATTCCCTCTTCCTTTAGGAAACCTGAGTTAGCATTCATATATAGATCCCAAAGGAAAACATATCATTGCCTCCATCAGAGGTAATTATATGAGGAAATAACCCCAGGCCACCCCCCCCCCCAGCATTTCCCAGGCAATTTAAAGGCAGAATGCCCTGGGAAACTCAAGAATCACTGAACCACAGAATTTGAGAACCTGAAGGTAACTCAGAGAGACTTGCTAAACCAAATCATAGGTGAAAGGAATTCCTACTCTAACAAAATGAGCATCTGGTCTCTGCTTGGAGACTTCCAGAGATGAAGTACCCACTATCTCTTTTTTGCTCTAATTGAGCACATTTTTATTTTTATGTGAAAATTTACATATTTGTTTCAAATTACAAGAAAAAATAACTTAACTTTCTTAAAATGTTCCAAATCCTCTCTCTACCTTCCCCCCTACTCCTGAGATGGTAAGTACTTAGATATAAATTATGTAATGTCAAAGTATAAAATTCTCAAAACTATATTCCTGGTAAAAATAAATGATTGATTTCTTTAGAAGGTGCTCAGCCTTCATATCAATCACTTTGTCAAACTTAGTAAAAAGTAAAACTCCTTAGGTATCTTAATTACAACGATCAGGATGCTAGAATACTTGTCCTGCCAGGAAGAGACACAAGAGATCACATAGTATTATACAAGGATGATAGTCTTTGAGGAGCAGTTTGGGCAACTTCATAATGTGCCATTTTCATGGCCACAGGAAAAGTTAATGATTTTCCCTATTCTCTGTTTTTGTATGATAGCCCAATTCTTTCCCAGTTTGGTGTGGTCATTTTCTGAATGGCCTCCACTTAAGTTTAGAGGTAAGATCTTAGAAAATCAAATTTAAAAATGCCTAACCTATGTTTTCTATCATTTTATTTTAATTCTATATTTTCAAGGTTTTATAGCTTTAGGGTTAACAACACGTACAGTCATGCAAAACATTTCCATATGAAACATATTCCAATAGAAAATGCAAACCAAAAACAACCCAAGAAAAATCGTTTTAAAAAGTATGCTTCAATCTGCATTCAGATTCCATCAATTATTTCTCCAGAAGTGAAGAGCATTTTTGAGAAGTCCTTTGGAACTCTTTTGAATTATTGCATTGCAAAGAATAGCTAAGCCATTCACAGTTGATCATCTCATAATATTGCTATTTTTATGCCCTAATACATGGTCAATTTTTGTGCAGGTGCCATGTACTGCTGAGAAAAAGGTATGTGCCCTTCTATTCTCATTTGATTTTCTCTAGAGGTCTACCATATTTAACTTTTCTAAAATTCTATTTATTTCCTTAACTTCTTTTCTATTATTTTTTGGCTTAGATTCACCTAATTCTGAGAGGGGAAAGTAGAAATCCCCCATTACTCTAATTTTACTATCTATTTTCTCCTACAACTCATTTAACTTACTTTAAGTATTTGGAAGTTATCCATTTGGTGCATAAATGTTGACTATTGCTATTATTACATTATCTATGATCTCTCTTAGCAAAAAAAGTTGGTTTTTTGCTTATCTCTTTTACTTAGATCTATTTTTCTTTTGCTTTGTCTGAGATCATGATTCCTATCCCTGCTTTTATTTTTTACTTCAAGCTGAAGCATAATAGATTTTGCTTCAAATCTCTTACTCTGAGTGTGACTCTCTGCTTCAAGTATAAACAATATACTGTTAGATTCTGGTTTTTAATCCACTCTGCTATCTGCTTCTGTTTTATAGGTGAGTTCATCCCATTCAAATTCATAGTTATGATTACTGTGTATTCCCCTCTACCCTATTTTCCCTGTCTCTCTCTCTCTCTCTCTCTCTCTCTCTCTCTCTCTCTCTCTCTCTCTCTCTCTCTCTCTCTCTCTCCTTTCAACTTCTCTCTCCTCAAAAGTGTTTTGCTTCTGTCTACCACCTCACTCAACCTGTCCTCCCTTCTAGCAATCTCTTCCATTCTTTTATCCCCCCATCTTTTATTGGTCTTTAGGGCAAGATAGAGAGCTTCATGTTCAACTGAATGTGTTTGTTATTCTTTCTTTGAGTCTGATCCAGTGATGACAACAGTAAGGTTCAAGTATTGCCCATCCCACCCTCCATCTTCCTCTCAACTATGAAAGTTCTGCCTTTGGCATTTCTTTTATGGGGAAGATTTATCTCATTCTACTCTTCCTTCTGCCCCTAATGCCTCCCTCCTCACTCCTTAATTTTCTTTTTTAATTATCCCATCATAGTCCATTTACACCCATGCCCTCAATCTATGTAGACTCCGTGTCTAATTGTCTTAATAATGACAAACTTCTTGGGAAACTCTGCTGGATGGTTCTTTCACTGTTAACTGACATAAGAATTAGTAGGTTTCCTTAATGAACATCCAAACATATTGGAATAGAAAATCAAATGAATGCTGTAACCATAATTTTTCCTTCTGGGTTTTACTTTGCAGGCTAAATGTGACCCCCCCCCAACTGGCTGTTGCCTGCAAACCAAAGAGGAAACTGTCTCACCATCCACATGGCTATAAATGTTTAATTACTGAGCCCAGGACTGACCCTTGTCGAATAACATTTGTTTGACTCTAAATCAACACCAAGTCATTGATAAATGCTCTTTGAAGATGATCCCTAAATCAATTGACTCAGAAGAGAATTTAATTCTTTCTCCCCCAAAGCCTTCTCTTTTCTCACAGAGGCCAGAAATCATTTCCCTATCCTTGTCAATGGTGTACATATCTCCTAATAGCCTCAGACATGACACCAGCCACTGGTCACTGGCCCAGGTCCTCCTGCAATGACCTTTTCTTGGACTGACACTTTCTTTTCATTTATTTTCCTGTCTTTCTTCCCCCTTTACCCTACCTACAGTTATTCAGTTAATCTTCAAATATGCAATGATTTTATTTCCTTGCTCGGATGACATGAACTTCATTTACATAGGAACCTGCAGCTAGTACAACAAAGAGAGGTTTATCCGTATCACGGAGCACCAGGTTTTCAACAGAATGAAGATGGAATTAAATGGCTAAACTGAACATGTCTTTCCTTCCCCCACCCTCTCTCTACCTTGCTTCAAAGAGAAAATAATGATCAAAACCAACAAAACAAATCAGTCCTCCAAACTTTCTAATCATCTAAACTTTGATGAATGAATATAGAATAAGGGAGTTGAAATTATCAGCCACCTATGTGTGCATGAATGCTCAAAGGGGACTCATTTCCCCCCACCTTTTCCTTTACCCAGAAAAATGGGGCTTAAGAACAGCTGGGAATCCTTGAAAACCAGGACAGAGAGGGATTCTCCTAGATCTGGATTAAATGGGTATTCAAAGAAAAACGCTGATAGAGATGCTCTATAAAATTCTGTCTCTATCTTACCTACCTTCCTCTCCAAAGTCCAGAGAACTCCTTGCCACATTCTGCTTGTGATATTACCAACACTGTATTGCTCCACTGAAATATAATTTCTTGTCTTTCTTGCTTATATTTTTATTTCCAGTACTTACCACAGTGCCTAGCATATTAAAGGTACTTAATACTATATCATCTATCCAACTATCTCTCCTGAAAACCCTGGACTCCCAACTGCCTCCCTGAAGAAACTTTCAATGATCTGAATTTCTCTGCACACCAACAGACTTATACACACATACACACATATGCATGCACATACATGCACCCTTGACTCTACCAGCCACTTACTCTCCCTGCCTTGCACCCTCCAATCCAGCCAAGCAAAGCTACCTTCTATCCCCAAAGAAATCTCTAAGCCTGCCCAAATTTGACTTATTCCCTGAGTTCTCCTTTGGTGTGGTAATCATCTGGGTCATTCAGGCTACAAACCAAAGTTACCTGAAATTAAAAGAACATTTAGCCCATCATTTCTCTTCAAGGATCTGACTGATGGGATTTGGTCTTCATGAAATCATACTGCTCCTCATGCAGTAGTTGGATATCATCAAACTAGAGATGACAGGACCTAGAAGACCTCTAGTATAATCCTCACAGTTTTCAAAGGGGACAACTAAGGACAAGAGAGAAGGAAAATAGCTTGACTATTTATGACTTAAGTCATAAAATTCAGATCCTTTGACTCCAAATCCAGAACTCTTTCCAGTGCACCATTTAATCCAACTTGGTCATTTTACAAAGAAGAAAACTGAATCTCAGAGAGGCAAATCACTAATCTAGTCATGTACCTACTATGTGGTAAAACTAGGATGCAATTTTAGGTCCTTTTCCCCGAGTCTAGTCTTACAGTAGGTTGATTCCCAGGGTTTATCAGTCTGAAGATTCTACAGGTAAGAGAGGGTATGACAGCAAATGAACTATCATGCCATGCAGCATATAGCCTAATGAGATGAGGCTGATGTGAGCCTTTCTAAACCTTTCTAAACCTACTCACCAGGGTGCTGGCCCCTGGGGGCTGGTCCTTGGATTCTTAATGATGTTTTTGGCACATAGGAGAGTTCTTATCACCATCGGGAGACCCAGGGCTCCCCATGCCAGAGCTATGGACAAGGGATCACATGAGGATAAGCTGTGACTCCAAGTTGATTGACTCAATGGCCATGAAGAAGCTTATCACTTGTGTCTAGTACATCTCATCCTACAATCAACCTTCTCTCATTGTTTTTAGACAATGTGTCAGTACAGCAAAGGCCATGCCACCGAATTCTTTTAGGATGCTTCTCTTCCACTCATCTTCTAAGGAATAGTCTTATCTGGCTCTCATAATCAAGGCTTCATCTCCCGATGAGGACAGATTAATTGATTGTATCCTCTCCCCCTCAGATCATCCCCTCTGGCAATACTGTTTCTATTTCCTTGAAGTTATAGAGGAAGGAACCGCCTTACCATGGATGACTTATTTCAGTTGTCACCCAAGCCAAATCCAAACAGCCATCCAGCCAATCAGAGGGATTGTTCTATTTAAACCTGTTTCTTTGTTCTGATTGCAGATGTCCCTGAAAAAGGGACAGAGCCAAGAGATAAAAGCCCTTTAAACTTGTTGAGGCAGTTTGTAAAGAAGACAGTTTTCTCAGGGGACTGGTTGCTAAAGAAAGTTATGTTGACTAGCTAGGTCTGAGAAGTAACTGCAATTGGAAGTGAAGGTGGTACGTGCTGCATGCAATATTACTAAATATATCAAGAAAGCCAGGGCGAAACTGTTCCATTCTTTTAAATAGAAAAGGATGAATGCCTCTTTTGAAGCAGTCAGGAAGGCAAATAGTATTTATGCCCTATGTAATAATAACTGACATTTAAAGTTTACAAAGTGATTCATACTCATCTCTTGTTGGCTTCTCCCAACAATTATATAGCTTCCACAGACATTTTTTCAGGTAAGTAAACTGAGGCTCAGAAAATTTAAGTGACTATGGATGATCACTCTGACAACTAATATCGGAGATGGAATTTAAGGCTAATGATCTAGCCACTATACTATACTGTCTCCTAAGGATAGGTATTTGGCATTTTTCCCCATAGGGAAAAAGGAAGAAGAGATCTTAGAGACATGAGTCAGAAAGAGGCACAGTCCTTTTGAATTAAATGGGAGGGCCAGATGCTGTTCCCCACAGCCTCCACTCCACCATCGTCAAGGGAAGTTAGAGTAATGCATCGTGTTTGAATTTACCCAAGTAAATGAATAGAAAAGGTCTTGTATGTAAGAAGCTGTCTGCAGGGAGAGAAGGCAAGTCCATCTTCTTCATCACTGTGTGCTTTTCTCACCTGGGCCCAAACTTTATCTCGCTGCTCCCCACAGGTCCAGCCTTGCCTTGGACTTGAGTTCTCCCAGTTCCAAGTGCCATCTCATTTGCTCTCTTGCTTAGCCTCCCACAAACTCAGTCCAGGTTGGTGCCAGTATGTATGTGTATGAGATTAGGGAAGAGCCTAGTTGGGTTAGGATGTAGTTTTCTGTAAAGGGCAGTAAGAAAAGAAGCTATTCATCCATCAACAGGCATTTTGGAGCAACTACTTTGTGACAGATTGGAGCCAGATTGGGCGCTAAATAGTAGACTGCAGATGTCCTATTTCAAACAGC
The DNA here is from genome assembly GCF_037893015.1 of Macrotis lagotis. Taxonomy (NCBI): domain Eukaryota; kingdom Metazoa; phylum Chordata; class Mammalia; order Peramelemorphia; family Peramelidae; genus Macrotis; species Macrotis lagotis. Next base: position 71,753,210 of record NC_133666.1, read on the forward strand.
AGGCCATAGGTAATCACTGTTTTATAAGTGGGGAAATGATTCAATTGGATTTGTGCTTGAGAAACATTATTTTGGCAGCTGTAGGAAGAGGTGAGTTCAGAAGCAGAGAGACCAATTAAGAGTCTAATCTAATGTTTCAGGCAAAAGAGAACAAGAAATTGAACCAGAGGGGGTGGTCGCATGAGTGGAGAGAAGGGGCCAAATCCTGTGGATGCTGTGGAGGTAGAAATAATAAGATATGGTAACCAATTAAATATGGGTCAGGGGGTCAAAAGAGAGAAGGGACATAGATTCTTCTTAGGTTGTGACCCTGGCTCCCTGGAAGTTGGGTGGTATCCACAACAAAAATAAGGAGGTTTTTAAGGAAGGGGCAAAGATTGTTCACACTATTAGATATATTGAATTTGAGATGCCAGTAGGACATCCAGATGGGGATTTCCAACAGACAGCCAAACAGCCAACCTAGGATGTATAAATAGATGAATTTCAGTCTCCCAGAGATGTCCTTAGACTATAGAGAAACTGCTAGTCCCAGGCCAGCACTAGGGCTAAGGATGCCTGGAGTCAAAAATTATCTACTGAAGATTTTCTTAAAGGCCCATAAATATCAGAAGTTGAAAGTTGCAGTCATGAAAACTTAGTTCACTAGCCAACCAAACTCATGATGAATAACAGGCTAAGAGGCTCAGGTGGGAGCCTAGCTTCTAGTCTGCTCCTATGGCCCCAGCCTACTAGGTGATTGAAGTGACAATGTTTAATGTCTCTGACTAAAGCCAGAAATTGGCAGCTCAAGGCACCAGTTAAAGAGAAATTCTCAAGTTGCTTTTTATCTTTAACTGGTGCAAGTGGATGTCACATGGAATGGTCTGAGCTCTCAGTTTCTTCATGAAATAACCTTCCCCCAAATGTATTAAATTCCCAAACTTTCAGGCCCAAATGGGCCAGTATTCCAGATCTTCATATAGTTCATTGACAAAGCCCCCAGCAAAATGTCAATGACACCTGACACCCTATTCTTGTAAAAGTCCAGTTCTTTCAGATGTCTGGTGCATGGAGGAGACAGGGGGCTCTGAAGCTGGGATTTCATCAATGTGGAGAAAAGTCCGTAGAAAAACACCCCAATCAATGACTTACTTATCCTTTAGAAATGAAAAGAGTTGTCTAAAGAGTTGAGAGGTGGGTTACACTATTAGTGTGTGTCAGAGAAAAGAGCTTAATCTATTTCCTCCTGACAATAAAGTTGGCTCTCCCACCCACTTGTTGATTTGGGTCTCCAATGAAATAGTTTGGTATATTTGGAAGAGCCCTGTGGTGGCCATGTGGACATGCACACTCAACTTTCCAAAGGAAGGCTCTGGTGCCAGTGGGAAGTTCTAAGCGATATCACAAAGTCATGCCAGACTGGGTGACTCTCCAGAGATTCTAGGTACTCATTGTTGGTATGAGGGAAATGAGGAATGATGATATTTAGGTCTTAGCAACAGTGAGAAGTCTTTCCATCTGGTTGGAAGTCTGTACTAGCCACATGAATGGTGGTGGGTGGTAAGTGTTCATTCTGAATGAGCCCAAAACTTTACACCCTCTTGAAATTAATTTACCATTTTTTCAGTACCTTCTCACAGTCCTCAATTGGGATGGAATAGGGCTTTCTTGGAAGGTGTCAAAGCTGTCCATTTAATCAATCAACAAGGATTTTCTGGTAGGAGTCTTAATAATAATTCATTTCACTAAATAATAAGCATCTACCATGTCTCAGGCTGCTAATAACTAGGGATGATGGTGTTTGTCCTTCTCCCTTGAATAAGACCATGACTTCAGGGAGGGGATACCATGACAAGCACATGAATTGGAGTGAGGAGGGACTGTGCTAAGTCACCTGCTTCACTTTCTCCTCCAGAGCCATCTGGGGCCAGTGGGCAGATAGGAATCAGGATGACTGGAGATGGTCCTGGATGTGAGATAGTCAGGGTCAAGTAACTTGTCCAAGGTCACACAGTAAGTGTCAAATGTTTCAGGTCAGATTTTAACTCTGATCTTCCTGACTCCAAGGTCAGAGCTCTATCCAATGTACCACATCACTCCCCTTACTAGGGAGACAGTTCTTTTTAAAAGAGAGACAGCCTTCCCCTTTCCCCAAGGAGTTTACAATCTAACTGGAGAAGACTAAGCACCAAACTGAAAAGGGATTGGGACAGAGTGTCAGGGTGGGGGGAATGTAGTATCAAGTCAAGAAAAGATGCTGATGAAAAATGGAGGTAACAAGAAGACTTTGAGAGTTAAGTGACCTGCCTTCCAGCCCTCCAGTCAGTGGGGAGAGGCAACTGAGGAAGAGCTGAAAGGGTATGGATTATTAACCTGCGGCATCTAGGTGGCACTGCAGTGGATAGAACAAAGGATCTGGAAACAGAAGACTCATCTTTGAGTTCCAATACAGCTTCAGACATTTAGTTGTGTGATCCTGGGCAAGTCACTTCACTGTTTGCTCATCTGTAAAATGAGCCAGAAAGAAAATAACAAACTGTTCCAGTATCTCTGCAAAGAAAACTCATATGGGGTCATGAAGAGCTAGACACCAGAGAAAACAACTGAATGACAACATGCATCTTCACTGATTTCAGGTAATCAGCTTATCCCGCGGTGGGGAGGCCATATTTTTCCTTGGAGCAGAAACTCACCATATTGAGTACACTTAGAGTGTGTCCTATCAGTTTGAATTCTATCACAACCCAGAATTCACCAGCATAAGCTTCCCCAGAAACAGGAATTATGGAAGGGAGGTTGAGGTATGTGTATATGGGGGGGGGGGGGTGATATATATGGGGATAACTATCATGTCGGGTCATCATAATGTGAAAATAGTAGCTGCCTAAGGGCTTATCACAAATTTTTTCATTCTACAATATTCCCCAAACTGCTCTGCTTCAAAAGTAGGAATTTAAATAATGCTAATGCTACTGGTCAGTGATGGAAAGATGATGAAAAGTTTCCTGTTAAGCAAACATCTTCAAGACATCATGTCATGTTTCCTTACACTTATCAACTCAGTAGTTAACATGAACTATGTTAGGTGGTTTTACAGGATTGAGTTGGTTATTAATCATTATTTAATGAAGATATCTTTACCTCACCCTTTCTGTGGGCCTAGACCAGCCTCAGGCATTGTGTGTGACACAAAGAAATAGAAAATATGCTCCAGGGACAGCTAGGTGGTGCAGTGGATAGAGCACTGGCCCTGGAGTCAGGAGTCCCTGAGTTCAAATCTGGCCTCAGACACTTATTAATTACCTAGCCATGTGGCCTTGGGCAAGCCACTTAACCCCATTGCCTTGCAAAAAAAAATCTAAAAAAGAAAGAAAGAAAGAAAGAAAGAAAGAAAGAAAGAAAGAAAGAAAGAAAGATAGATAGATAGATAGATAGATAGATAGATAGATAGATAGATAGATGGGATGGGCAGGCATTCCAAAGAGCACAGATTCATTGATCAATGCCCTTAGTGACTGACTAATCTGAATCATCCTTTGGAAATGGAAAGGCATGCGTCACACATTGCTGGTAGCCATCCCATGTGATCTATTTATAACTCAGGAACTAAGTAAAGAAAATTCAATCATGCCAGTGGGTCCTCTTCAAGGGCCTCATAACTAAGGCCCTTAGGTGGCCACTTCTGCCACAGAAACAAAAAGTCAGACTTGAGCAACCTTGACTTAACCTGGCATCTATTTAAACCTGTCATTTCCCATCCCAACCTACACCAACAAAAGGAAAAACAATTCTAAACTCTATTAGGTATTTTGCTATGGCAAGATGGGCCAATTTCTTCTTTTAATCTTGATTTACACTTTCATGCTGAATTATATGTTCTAAGACGAGGTTTTGTATCTATTAGTTTTGCTAAGATGTTCAGTATTTGCCAAAAAATGAGTTTTGGAATTAATCCCTTAACTGCTTAACAGCATAAAGCTTTAATTTTATAGATCAAGAGATTGAGATCCCTCCTTTTGAGGAATTTCTCATAGACATTCCAGGCCATTTGTTCACTGACCCTCTCAAATCTGTCTCCCTTGTTCTGGAGTAAATATATACCTACATATCCATCTAAACATATGACTACATACATCTTTACAAAAAAAATACATCTAGGCCCATGCTGCTTCAAGACAGAAGAGCTTAGCAGAACCAAGCTGCCTCTTATTTCTGCAATCCCACATAGCTTTTTGTGATTTACTTATTTGAATTTTTCCCACTCACTGATAGGAAGAAAAAGGAATAAGACCCTACTAAAACTATCACAAATAGGATCTCATTTGATACTCACTACAGTCTTGAGGTATCTGCTATTATTATTATTATTATTATTATTATTATTATCTCTATTTTTCAGTTGAGGAAACTTAGGTAGTCAGAGGTTAAGTGATTTGCCCAGGATCGCATAGCTAAGAAGTATCTGAGGCTCAATTTGAATGCACCTCTTTCCGACTTCAGGCCCAACATTCTATGCACTGTGCCACCTAGAGGTCCACTGATGTAAATTACAGTGCCTCAATAACCTAGTATATGGTTCTTAAGAGTGGTGGCTAAAATATGTGACTTCCCCACAGTCCGGCTAATGTCTCTCTATATGGACAATAGGCCTACAGACCATCTCTGGGACCAAACATGAAATCTTTCCACTTGGTATCTCATTGGTAAGGCCTTAAAGGCCCAAGGCTTGCTGTCATACCAGGAGACCATTACAAGAGAAATGTGGAGATTTGATGATAAAGTCAGATGAAAGTCCAGAAATATCTGGATCTCTCAGCATACTTTCATCTCCTCACCCTACTTCTCCCCTCCCCTAGGCTATAGCACCCCAGCCCACAAGGTCTACTGACTCTTGCACTTAAATCTTCTACACCATTATGCTGCTGGCAACCACCATCAAGGTCTGCAATTTCCCTCAAACCAACTTATATTTTGCCCATTCCTTGCTCTCATCTCTACAGTCCCCAGCATTTCTGCCATTCTCTCATCAATGGCAGCTCAAAAATCCCATCTACAACTTCTGTTAGTATCTTAGGATTAAATTATTTCAGGCCAGGAGAAAGTCTTATTTTTTCCTCACCTACTTTGGAGTTCAGTTTCCTCAGTCATCTTTGGTTTACTCAAAATTGGCAAATGGGTGGCCCAGAGGGTAGTGAGACTACTGGATCTGGAGTCAGGAACACCTAAGTTCAAGTCTAGCCCCAAATACTTCCTAGTTATGTGACCTTGCTTAAGTCATTTAACCTATGTATGCCTTAATTTCCTTATCAATAAAATGAGGATGATTAGCACCCATCTTTGCAAATCTTAAAGTGCTACATAAATGTTAACTACTTTCTATTGTCATTATCATCAGCATCATCTACATTATCATTAGTATTATGATTGCCCTTCCAGTCTAAAGCTGGACAACCACTTGTCAGACAGTTCTAGTGGAAATTCTTGTCTGATATGGGTTGAATTAGTTAGTTCCCCACTCCCTTCCAGCCTTCAATTTTTGTGAACTTTCTTGACAACAGTAACAGATAATTTAATGTAGTGTTCCTGCCTGGTGACCCTTAAATCACAATGTGTAGGTAACATCAGCCTATTGACATGGCCCCAGAGAGCCATGAGGCCAAGCTAGGAATCTGTGGAAGAAGGGCCTGATGGCAAAGGAACATGAGCCACATTGACCTTGCAAGGTAGCAGGTTCCCACTCACCAAAGGACCATGCCATTGCCATTTTGCTTTTATATGGCTTGACTTCGATGACCTCAGGGAATTGCTTCTAACCCTGAGGTTCTGTGCCTCCATATTTGCTCTTAGCAATGAGAAAGGAAGATCCCAAGGTCCTAATTCAGGAGTCCCTGAAAAGGTCACATGCTAAATGGCACAATGAATGGGAGCCCAGATTGGCATCTAGATCCTGAAAAGAGTTTTACAATGAGAGACTTCCTCTGAATACAGAATCTAGGGGACTTCCATCTGGGGCTACACATCCCTGTATGTGTTACTTTGTTCAGTTCAATTCAGTTGATATTAAAACACAGGGAGTATCTGCTCCATAAAGATGACCTTTGAGAAGCTCATAACCAAAGCAGTGAGAGTAAGCAATGTTGCAGAGGAGATGATCCCCCCAGCCAGTCAGAGCAGTCAGGAGCACTCCCTTGGTCACCATTACACCATGGAGAGCAAATGGCGGCCCAGCAAATCAGTTTCTAAGATGGTAACTATTGTCTTGGAAAACAGAGGTTGGATTTTACCATGCTGGGTTGGAGGCCACAGGGACACAGCAAGGAAAGTTTGGGCTGCTCCAATCAAGCAATAAACATTTATTAAGCTCCTACAATGTGCTCCCCACTGTGCTAAACACTGAGTTGCTTCAATGCACCATAGCAAAGTTGAGTTCCTTGTGAAGCTTGATTCCATTGCAGTACAGCTTGTCAAAAGTTTCATCTTGTACATTAGGCAATAAGCATTCTATAATTCCAGTTGTATAGTACTTTCCTCAAACTATACTACCCACTGTTATTAGCATTCCATTTTACAGATGAAGAAACAGAGGCATAGAAGAAGGGTAAGCTGTTTCCCCAATTCATCATTTAGTTTCCCATTGCCATGCCTTTGCACAGGCTATTTCTTTTGTCCAAAAGGCTCTCCCTTCTCATCTCTACTTTTTAGAATCCCCAGCTGCCTACAAGGCTCATCTCAGGAATCCTCCCTTAGTCCCTGCAATTCTCATATCTTATGTCTACTAAACATGTCCACAATCAATGTCAATCCTGTGAAGGCAGTCTTGGGATTCCCAAAGATCAGCACAATTTCTAACATAGGGTAACTATTTAATAAATGTTTGTCAGACTGAATTGAATACTCACAGATATCCATAATGACTTCTTTTTCTATGGCACTTCACAATTTACAGAGCCTTTCTTCAATGGTCATAAGAGCATACCTACTAGACCCATCTAGCAAAAGTGGAGACTGAACCCCTCCCCCAGAAACAAGTGACTTCCCCAAGATATCTCCAAGTCCCAGAGCCACTCAGTGAACCCTTTGTTGTCTTTGTACATGTCTCAAGGTTGTTACCAACAATGCTCAGTCTACGGGCTTACATAAAGCCCTCCTTAGGGATCTCATTTTCTTTTTGGAGGATGACAGTTTAAAGAATGACATTAATTACTCTCCTCAAAGATTTAATTCCATTCAAAAACTGCACTTGGTTTTTAATGACAGTTCAATGCTCAAATACTGTACTACTAGATTCAGATAAATGGTTTGCAGGGGCCCCAATATTAGGCAGCAGGAAATATCTTATTTTCATAACAACGTGCAATTAAAACCACACAAAAATCTGAAGAAGATTAAGTGCCCCCAGTTAATGATGGGCAGAAAGAAACAGCTGGGTGATTATGGCTTCATGCAGCTCTAGGTGAGGCTTAAGTAGATGTAGGCTTAGCCTACTTGGAGTTGAAAGTTTCTATTGAAATCTCAGTCCAAAGGTTTAGGTCTTAAGTCAGTTTTTCCGGGTCAGTTGGATTTCCAGAAGTGAGGCCATGGACTGGCCTCCTGTTCCTCCTCACTTTTTTCCATCAAATTTCAAGGTACAAGATTGACTCCTTAGCACCCCCATTGTTAATGTTAATCATTGTCACACATAGCTAATTCCTGCCATCCTGGCTGCCTTGCAGAGAGATATGGGCACAGCCTCTTCTGCCTCCCCACCAATGTCCATGGAAGAAGCTACCCATCTTTCCTTAGGGCCTCTAAAAGATCTCCATTCTAAGGACTACAGGTAACCATATTGGGAAAAGTCACAAAGAAACTAGCCTTGAACTCTTGATCAACTCTGTCCTGATCAGTTTTCCAGTACTCTCTACCTGGCTGCCAGGATAGCAGGGCCTAGCTCCCCTAATCTCCACTGGATGGAGGGACAGCATCTTCCTTTCAGCCTCCCTCTATGGCTGTTCTGGCAAAGACCAGAGCAGGCTAATCTCATTCCATTTCAAAACCCCAGGGAACTATCCCACAAAAGACTTCAGCCTGTTGGAGGTCCCCTTCTTTCTTCCTCTAGTCATAGGCACAGATCCTAAATTCAACCCATTCATACATCCAACACATATTTCTTAATCACTGACTTTATCCCAAGTTGGGCACTGGAGCAATAAAGGCAAAAAAGGAATGATCCCTCCCCTCACAAAGCTTATATTCTACTGGGGTATGGCAAAGAGGCCACTGTAGCCTAAACATAGAGTGCTTCAAGGAAACCAAAGAGAAATCTGTCTGGACAAGTCGGTAGGAATCAAACTGCAAAGAATTTTAAATGCCAAAGGGAGGACTTGCTTTTCATCCTAGAGGTAACAGGGAGTCACTGAGGTTGTTGGAGCATAATAGTAACACATGTCCAATTCTTTCCCATCTTGGCATAACAGTTTCCCATTAAGAGGCTCACAATTTGAAAAAGAATATTTCAGAAAGATAATTCCATCAACATAAGGGGAGGGCTCATTTTGCAACTTTTTCCTACCTGGGCAATTCTGAAGCAGGAAGTCCATTGTCAAAATAGTTTTTTGCATGACTCAAGCCCTATCCACCCCCCCATTTTCTCCTTATAATCAATTGATTGGCCCCTTGGGTTAAGATTAAGAACAGACTGCAGAGTTGTGATGGAGTAGAAGATGAATTTTGAAATAATATATATATATATATATGTACAAGGAGATATGTGCATATATTATAATATTGATCTGAAATGACTTAGAAATAGAGGCAAATGCTCTGAACTATTTGAAAAATGTAGTCTTCTAGCATGCTTGGATTGCATGAAAGAAAGCAAGAAAGCTGGGTCAACAGCTCAGCCAATTCCCAGGGGACTTTGGAGGAGGAAGGCTGCCCATTTGGACTGACTGTTGGGAGGGAGGGATTGGTCTCATGATTTTTTTCTCTCTGGCCAAAATTAATAATTTACTGTCAAGAACCCTCAATGATGTCATCCAAAGTGATAGCATCTTATTCATGGAGAAACAAGTGATAGTCTTAGAATAATAGCAACAATTGTCATTCCCATAATACTCTAGGCTAAGGTTTAAAGCTGTTTTTATGTAAATTATCTCATTGGACTGCCTCATGATCCTCTGACCTCATTACCTACAACAGTCTCATCTCCTTTTGACAGCTGACGAAGCTAAGGATCAGTTTAGATCTGGTCAGCCAGGCAACAGGCATGGGGGGTGGGGCAAATCATGAATCAAGGCCTTCCTAATTTCAAGTCCAGCCCCGTGGCTACAACATGCTACTGCCCCTCCTATGGCAACACCCTGAAGCTGCAGAGGTTCACAAGTGTTCCCAACTGCTAGGGATTCCCTAGACTTGCTCAAGAGACACTGAGATGTCCCCTTAGCACTGGTATCAATGATAAGGTGGGAGCAACTGGCTCCCAGGTGCATGTAAAAGGGTTCTAGAAGTGGTTGGTATAGGAAGGGAAGGAAATCATGGGATATTATGGTGATGTAAGAAAGTGAAAATAGCAAAAAAAAATTGAAGTGATTAGAAGAGGAAGAACTGAGTCAAGAGTGGACATTACGAAGAATGAGCAGGCCTAGACTGGGACACCAAAATGGTTGTTCTGAAGTTAGGGACCACAGCCTTGACAATGCAGCCCCTGGTCCAGGATGGAGGGGAATGAGAAGAAAGCCTGGGAAGTTTTGATTAATTGTGAGTTAGAAGCTCCCCAGACTCTCCACAAGGAAAGGGCTGGGGGAAGGAGGAGGGCAGCCAAAGGCAGGCCCAGCATAGGAGTCATGAGCAACATCAGAATGGCCACATGTGATCTGGAAGTGACTGTGATCAGTCTGGAAGTGTGACAAGCAAGTCAGGCTGAAAAATACTGGGAAAACTTCCCTGATATATTCCTGGAATGAGTCAGTCCCAAATCCAATTATGAGATTGGAAATCTACCCCCTAGAGCCTACCATCTCATTAAGAAGAAAAGTATTTATGATAATAGGTATATTCAAAGCAATTTGATTGGCCCCAAACTAATTCCACATGACTGTTAATGAGTCAGGGTTAAGAGAAAGATAAAGGTCCCACATCCTAAAGATGAGGCTCTCCTGTAATTTGCATAATGCCTTTCCTCCAATGAATTCAAACATTTGAACATTCATCAAGAAGTTCAAGAAACTTGAACTAGTCCTCAGACTTATTAGCACATTTACAAAGGACCCCTAGACAATGGAAGACCAAAGGAGATTTCACAATCACTGACTCCCCCATCTCGTATACCTGAGAGCCAAGTGAAGAGCAAAGATACAAAGTCATTTGTCCAAGGCCACTCAACTAGTCAGTGACAAAGCTGGCCTTAGACCTATGTTCTACTCACTGGCCCACCTGAAGCAGGGATTTTTCTACTGACTGTCATGGAGCCCTTGGCAGTCTGGGAAAGAAGCCTGTACAGAATAATGGCTTGCAGTCTACTTTCCTAAGAAAAATAAATATGACATTGAACTTCAAAATGAAAGATGTTTTTCCCATCCAAGTTCACAGCCCTCCCCTCTTCTCCCCCAAAAAATCTATCCATGGAGATTAAGAACTCTTGGTTGGAAAGCATGATTGCTCATTAGCTGAAAGAGGCTGCTATTGTTGCGAATTTTTAGGCCATATAGATGCTGAGCAAGGAGAAACTACAGCTATGAGATACAAGACAAGACTTTAATACACCAGGGAGACATTGCTTTAAATATACAGATGGTGGGGTTGGGGGGGGGGGGGGGAGAAGGTATGTTTTAACCTAATCTCCTTTAATCATCACTTGCTAAACTCTGCTCAGAACCATTCATAGAATCAGACCTTCAGAGTTGGGAGGGTCCTTAGAAATCATCTAGCCCAATTTACTCACTTAAGTAGAGAAGGAAGCTGAAGCCAACAGAAGGGAAGTGATTTGCCTGAGAACACACAGTCAAGGAATGGTAGAGCTGAAATTTGAACCCAGGTCATTTGACCTGGGTGTGAGGGCCTATGTGCTTCACTACTAGATGCTGGCCTCTTCTCTTCCCTTTGCCCCAAGTTCAACCAAGTTCCTAATTCTAATAAGAGCCTGACCCTGGGGGGAGAAGTCAGGGCTGAAGGCCCCAAAGCATCTTCTTTAAAAAGAACATGAGAGGATTCTTTTTTCAAAGCAGTCAAGCAGCTGGCCTAAGTACACACAGCTAGCAAGTTGTAGCATTGGCACTCAAGCTTGACCAAGGAGTAAAAATGTTGTGACAGCTTGTGAATTAGCTTGTGCTAAGAAATGCAACGTAAAGAGATCAATGATCCTCTGACTCTGAATAGCAAGGCAAAAAATTGGAGAAGCTGTGCTCCCTAATCATGGATGCTGCCATCATGGAGCATGTCCTGCCCAAGGTCTGAATGGATGAGGGATTCACTGTAGATGGGAGGACCTCAAGATATGTCCACACACAGGAAGTATTGTGTTGGCTGCATCAAAACTCAAAACTCTGTAGAGCTTCCTAAATGACATATACTCCAAAGAATTTGGACCTGTCTACCCAGGAAAAACAAAGTGGATGAAGAAAACTTACTGCCAAGTCAGTGCTCTACAGTTGTATGGTCTGCCCCTAGAGCTAGTCCATCAGAACATCAATTTTTAGCCAGGCAGTAAATGGCTGGTGAGCTATACCTAGAGTTGAAAAAAATGAGAAAAGTGAGCAGAATTTTCTTTGGGAAATTGCACAGGTCATTTAATAACCCTAAGTTTTTCCCTGGCTGCTAGGTGGTTTAGTATAGAGATCACTTGACCTGGCGTCAGGAAAACGAGTTCAAAGTCACGCTCAGACATTTACTAGCTATATGATTCTGGGAAAGTCACTTAACCTGATTTCTTTAATCTACTGGAAAAGGAAATGGCAAACCACTTCAGTAGCTTTGCCAGGAAAACCCCATGCACAGTATTAGCATGCTATGGTTCATGGCATCAAGAAGAGTCAGACACAATTGTATAACAACAATGACAACAAATGCTTTTCCCTGAAACAAAGCTGATTTTTTTTAATTTGAGTATTGTCATATTGATGGTAGATCGTAGCAAGTCATGGATTACCATGGTCTTCAAAGAATTAAAGTTGAGGGTCAGTCACCCATGGGACATTCAAAAATTCAGGAGAATGAAAAAATATGTTCTCAGAGTAGTACCATCAAAGAGAAGTACAACAAGGAAAAAAGATGAGCCAATGAAGCAGCAAGCACTAGGGAAGAATCAGGGACATCCAATGAATTCCATAGTTAACCATTCAATGTCAAGAGATCCAGCCTGGTGGGTAGACAGATTCCCAGTGGTGAACTCACAGCAGGCTATAGGGATGAGACATCATGGATGGGTTGTAATCTCCATTGTTAGAGTAGGAGCCCACATTGATGAGATCACATAGTCAGTCAAGTTTTGGCTTTAACAGGGATATAATACTTATCAAGAACCAAGCACAGTGCTTTACAAATATTATCTCATTTGGTCTTTACAACAGCCCTTGGATATGAATACAATTCTTACCCCTTCACATATACTTTCCAGTTGAGGAAACTGAGGCAAACAGAGGTTAAATGACTTGCTCAGGGTTAATCAGTATCTGAGGCCAGATTTACAGTTATGACTTCCTGACTTCACACTCAGAATTCCATCCACTGTGCCACCTTATTGACCAGTCTCTTAAGAGACTGGGGAATGCGTTGAGTGGCCTAGGCGCAAGTGTTCAGATGAAAAAAGAAACAGAGAAATAAGTGGTGACTGTAAGTGTGTTGAGTTCTAAGGAACTATGCATGTCTGGACTCTTGCTGCCTTAATAATGGCTCGGGTGAAAGTAAACTCTAAACTACTCTTCTGAGATAGGGATGCCATTATCTGCATTGACAATGGAAGCAAAGTCTAGGGGACACATAAACCTTGAGCTGAAATGAAAGAAAGTGAGACACACACACACACACACACACACACACACACACACACAACAGCACATGAGTAACTAATTTTGTTAGCCTTTCTCAAAGAGAAGAGAAATAAGCCAGATCCATGGTAAAATCTTCAGGCCAATTTATTCCCCAGATCCTAGGTCATTACTGGGAGCAAACAAGAAGCACAACTTTCCTCTGTATCCCCCATGATGATTCCCCAGCCAATGTCAAATACCAACATAAAGTCTCCAAGCTCTGTGTAATGTCCTTGGGTCATTCACCTTACAGCTCACCAGACTAACTCTCAGAACCATAGCTTATTGGTCACTGAGTTTGGGGAGCTATGAATTTGGTCCCTATGAAATAGACCATCCCCTGAAATAGGTCTTCACCCAACCTTGCACCTGCATGGCCTTAGCTATATATTATGGCAATTCTAACAGTAGGCACTTATTATTATAGGGTTCAGAATGATACTTATCAAGTGATTATAGCTAGGAGACTATCTGCTGAGGTGGACTACAAGTATTTGCTTCCATTGTTTCTCATCACTTTGATCTCCTAGAAGCTTTGATCACTGAATAAAACGCAAGTGGTGGAATCTAATTCCTTCGGCTTTTATTTTCTCTATGGCCACAGAAGAAAAATTCAGTTATACATTCTTAACAAGCACTGCCTGGGCTGTAAGATGGGAGGGTGGCAGAATTATTGCTTGTAAAATTTCATCAGTGAGGGCCCCAACTCCCTCTTCCTTCTGCAGGGAAATCAGAATGTCTCTTTCATTCTGAGTCTTGTTGAGATAGTAAAGGAAGTGGTCTCTTACCTCTGCTGCTCTGAGCCAAACGATTCCTCCCATCTGTCTCATTAAGCATTGTTGGAAGGCATTGAAAAAACCATCATGGAAGCTGTAAACATCATTCCCTTCGGCCCCTGGTGGAATATTTCTTAGGGAGACTGATAAGCAAGAAACCAGACTGTTCTCAGTATCCCAGGAGGCTCAGGGAGCACAGCTGTGAAGCCTGGCAATCACTACATGACCTATTAAGCCAAGGAAAAGCAAGAAGTTTCAGGAGGCTGTTTTCCAAAATTCAAACTTTTTTTAAAAGCAACTTAGAAAAAGCCTTGAATTTACCCTATTGGTCATATGAGAAAGGTGTTTCAGCCTTTAAACCTTGGCCAGTTCACCCAGTCTGGGACTATAGGTGCTTCACATGGAGCCACGTGCTCTTCATTTTCCACCAAGTTCCGTGGGCAGTCAGAATCACAGTAAGGATGTTTAATGCAAAAAGTTAAATACCCAGGATTACAAAGGAAACTGATTAAAATGAAATGCAATTATAAAAATGTATTTTTAAAAAATTCCCAGCCCTTAAGTCTAGTTCAACTAATTCATATTTCTTGGTTTGGTTTTCATTCAGCTATCATCAAATGGAAGACACAATGGACTCTGAAGATCTGAGTTTAAGTCCAGTTCCTGCCTCTTACTGGTTGTGTGACCCTGGACAAATCATTTCCTTTTCCTGGCCTCTCTTTCCTTAGCTGTAAATAAGGGTTTAGATTAGATCAGTGGATTCAAACTCAAATAGAAACAAGGACCACCAAACCACACATAAGGATCCCTGGAAACCACATTAACATTTTCTATATTTAATGGGATTTGATTTATAGTTAAACATTTCCCAATTCAACTTTAATCTGATTTGGCCACTAGAGTCTTATGTCTGCCATCTCTGAACTGGATGAACTCTAAGGTCCTTTCAGCTCTGGGATTTCTTCCCTTTCCCACTCTACTGAGAACATACATATATTTGCTAACTCTATTAGATTGTCTAATTTAGAGTAATGGGGTATCTGCCCACGGTAGCCTGTGGTTAAAAGTACAATGTGGTACCCTAGAGATAACTTTGCTCTACATCAGAGAGGTATCTGGGCATCATGCTAGAGTTCTATTTTATCATTATCATCATCATCATCATCATCATATCATCTTTTAATCCAAGAAATACCTGACCATTTCCCAAATGACTTTGCATAATTCTCTCCATCATTCTTTGACTGTATTTAAGCATTATAACAGCTTTATAAGGTATTATTAGTCTTCCCGTTTTATAGATGGGAAAACTGAGGCTTGATGATTGAGCTGCTTACCCAAGGTGACTTAGCCCATAAATGGGACTTCAATCTAGATCTTCTGACTTAAGTTCAGGGCTCTTTCTGCTCCATTATACTGACATCTATTTGGAGTTGGATCTTCATCTGGCTGCCCTGAATTCAAGTTTTGTCTCTGACATATCCTGGCCCTGTGACCCTGTGGGAAGGGAATAATCATTTATTAAATGCCTATTATGTATCAGTTACTGTACTTTACAAGCACCTTACAAATATAATCTCATCTGGTTTTCACAACAACTCTGGGAGGTTAGTGCTGATATTCTCTCCATTTACCAATGAGGAAATGGAGGTAGACAGAGGTTAAGTGACTTTCCCAGGGTCATATAGCTAGGAAGTTTCTGAGGCTGGATTTGAACTTAGTCTCCCTCTCAGTTATATCCACTGTGCCACCTAGTGGCATGAGCAAATCACTTAACCATCTTTCAAAACACTGTTTCACAAGTCCTGAAAAAAAAAAAGGGTTTTCACTTCACCCTGGAGTTCACAGGACCAAAAAATCACCAGCCCAATCCCTATCTGGAGACTATCCAGGAGTTGATCGAATGATGATGACCCTCCACTTCTAAGGCTCTGGTGAAGGGACTGAATACATTTGGCCTAAATAGGACAAGGCTCAGGGATCCAGGAGAATGTTCTTCCAGCATTTGAAGGGTAGGCATGTAGGGAGAGTTTGGCTTTGTCCTGCTTGACCCATGAGGTCAGAACCCTAGAGCTGACCATCTCCAATAATCCCTCACACCCTATGGTCCCATGGCAAACCCACCTTTTTCCCCATAGGATGACTCCTTTAAGTTAATTTGTTTTCATAATTCTCAACTGAAGCCAATTTTGCTAATGTTCATTGAGCACCTACTACTAGCCCCCCCCCCCAGCATTAGGGGCACAGATTCTTGAATGCCAAAGACCATCATTTTCTCCATTGTTCTATGGTCAACTCATCTTGCCTTGACTCCTTTCAATAAAAGGCACCTCTCATTGACCTTAGGCTTCCATAATCCTACTGAGTCTGTCTTTGGAGGGAAGGCAGCTGGGTGGGGCAACACCATGCCTTTCTGGATAGGACAGGAGTTTTGAAGTCATATTGCTCAGTTCTTCAACAGCCTGCAGTATGGTATCCACCCACAGCTGGTATCTACCTCCCTCACCAGGGGGCCATGCTGAGAAGACAGTATTCTTCTCTCGAATTGGATTTCATAGTAAGAACATCTTTCTCTCCCGCTTGGCTAGAAGCTGTCCTTGGAGCCTGGGGGGCAATTTCATGACTCAAAACAGATGAATATTTCCTTTTATGTACTATTCTTTACTTTTCCAGGTAGAGAACAGCTGCTTTCATTTCCACTCCCTGTCTTTTTTTGCAAAGTATTGTCTAAGCTGAGCTATTTCCTCTTATCTTGTCTGTGTCTGGAGTCTCAAATCAGGGGAAATGACTATTTGATGTTCATTAAAAATATCTCTCCCTCTGCCATTGGAACAGTGCTAGAGCATGCCTTCAAAGTCACTATATCATATATGGGACCTCAGGAAGGCCCACCTGCCCCCAAATGGAGGCAGCAGTGTCCAAAAGAAAGAACCCTGAGGTCTAGAATCTGGGTTCCAACCTTGATTCTGCTACTTAGTGCCTGGGTAGGTTCAGTTAAGTTGCTTCCCCTTCAGTGTCTCACTGTCCTCCTTTGTTAAACCAAACATCTCCTTTCTCTCCTTCCTTCATTCTTTCCTTCCTTCCTTTCTTTCCTTTCCTTCCTTCTTCCATTCTTTCGTTGAGTCCCGCACTTGTGGGTGCTCTGTCCAAAGGCCTGGTAAGATTTCTTGGGGTTCACAGGCCCTGTTTGGTTCAGAGTGAATATAAATAGCAAGTGTTTCTGTTTTGGCCTGAAACCCTGAAGGTTTTCCCCTCCTAGACTGATGGGGGGTTTTGTGTGCATTTTTAAACTATACAAAAAAGTCTCTTCTTATTTCTTTTCCTTCTTACCTGCCTTAATCATTGAGAAACTCATAGGGTCTTACACTCCCTGCTTCATTTTGTTTTGGAAGTTGTCATTCTTTATCTTTGCCTTATCTCACTCTTTCCTAACATTCCTAACTTTAGTGACTGAATGGGTATGGTCTCAGTCAAACTGTGACCTAGCTTTAAAGACCAAAGTCTCTGCCCATCCATTGGGGAACAGCTAAACAAGCCATGGACCATGAATACTATGGAATATCGTTGTTCTATAAGAAACCATAAATGGTCAGACTCTAGAAAAGTGTGGAATGAGTTACAAGATCTGATGGTGACTGAAGGGAGCAGAACCAAGAGAGCAGTGTCAACATTAACCGCACTGTGAGATGATCAGCCTTGATGGCTGCAGCTCCTCTCAGCAGTTCAGAGAGCTGGGACGACCGTATTAGACTGGCTATGGACAATGGTATTCCCATCCAGAGGAAGAAAAACAAAACAAAAACAAAACAACCCTTCAGAATCTGCTGAACACTTTATAAAAAGATCTCTTCTGCAGCTCTTTCCTTAATACTAATTCCTCATATGGAAAAAGATTAATCTTTAAACATGTTTATCAAAAATATGTATAACCAATGCTAACCTGACCATTGGCCCTAAGGGGAGGGGGAATGGGAAGGGAAGGTAGAGGGAAATTTTGTTACTTAAAAATATAGATGTGTGTATGGATAAAAAAAATAAAGATGCTACTCAAAAAAATGCCAAGGTATCGAGGGCCCTCTCCAGTGGTCCTGATCCATATCTGCCCACTGGACCCAGATGGCTCTGGAGGAGCAAGTGAGGTAGGCGGACTTATCACAGCATCCTCTCACTCAAATCCAATTCATGGGCTTGTTGTGGCATCACCTCCCTGGTGTTGTGATCTTCTTCATGATCGAAGTACAAACGGCAATCCGTCAAAATGGGACCTCTACTCAGATTACCCCACAGCATTCTGGTCTTCTTCACACATCTCCTTAACAGCCTGGCATCTAACCCATAATGCTTTGGGGTCAACATGTGATTTCTACCTGGTATCTTCATTTATGATACACATTCTTTTGCTAAAAAGACTAACTTCAACTATGGATCTTTTCCATTTTAGTATGAATTAGCTCATCAAATTTTTTGAGTTCCCTAAAGTTAGCAAAAAAGTCAGATCCTGGGTTTGGAGTTGCAGTAAAGGTTTGGAGCGCTAGGGGGCAGCATGAGCATGCTGAAATAAACTTATTTTTCCCATTCTACCATTCTTCCAAGGGATGGTTCCCCGTTATTTGCCCAGACATCCTGCCTTAAGCACTGGCATGGCTCTACCCCATCCTAGAGAGTCAGAGGAATTGCCTGGCAATTGGCTCTAGCCCAACCCCGTCCTGCTTCCCCTAGACTTGAATTCTGGGCATCCCTGTCCATTAAAAAACATGTCCCTTGTTGGGAACCTTTGTAAATTAGTGTTATCTTCACCTGGTGCCTTTGAGCATAAGAAGGTCCTTTTCCTAAGTACCACAGGAGTGGAGGTGGACTAGAGACTGGACAGGTATTTAAGCATTTTTATTCTTCTAAATAAAGGGAGCACTTGGAGATCTTGATGGAGTACTTG
The DNA here is from genome assembly GCF_037893015.1 of Macrotis lagotis. Lineage (NCBI taxonomy): Eukaryota > Metazoa > Chordata > Mammalia > Peramelemorphia > Peramelidae > Macrotis > Macrotis lagotis. Next base: position 71,771,902 of record NC_133666.1, read on the forward strand.
TCTCCCACCCCTCCAAGGCTCTCCTGGGAAAGATTGAGGGAGTCCAGGAAGTGGGACTCTACATACCCTCTTTTCCATTTGAGGTCTCTAAACAAACAGAAAACAAGAGTTGGGGTGAAAGGCTCCCTCTGGGGTGGGGCTTTCATTCAAGACTCCAGGGCCTATCCAGTGATCTGGCCTCAGGACATAATGATGATGAGTCTTGGAGTTTTCAGGTTAGCAGAACACTTTGCTCATAACTACTTTGTAAGGTAATACAAGCATGACTCTTCCTATTTTACAGAAAAATAAACTGAGACTCCGAGTGGTCAAGCTAGCAAATATCTGAGGTGGGATTTAAGCTCAAGTTTCCTGACTTCATGTCCAATACTCTATCTGCTGTCCAAGTGGAGTAACATCTTGGAGAAGAGAATTCAGATTCATAAAGGTGAAGACCTCAAGTAAAACGATGAGGACGAAGGGCAGAAGGAACACGGATTGTTAGACTTGAAGATGAAACTCCCTCCAAACCAGGTAGACACAGAGGCCTGACAGGAAGATCCCTTTGGATTCCAAAAGGTCATATCCCAATGGGTAGTGGGATCAAGGGAATGAGGGCTTTATGTACTACCAGTTGTGAAAGATACCAGTTTAAATAGTATCTCCTACCTTGACTAAAGGATTTTGGTGGACAGTCTAGGTGAATGGGGCCAATCGCAAGCATATAGAAATTTAGGAACTTTTTCTCATCCACATGGCCACTGAGGGCTTAATTTAGCTAGAAACCTCTAACTTAAAAATTAGTGGCCCAAGAGAAGACCCCAAACTAGGAACTGTTTCCTGAATTTCCTCATTGTTTTTCCCTCTTACCAACATTAGCCAGCATTGTTTTGAGGCATGATGAGTAAGTACAATGTTGAACAAAGCTGAAGCCTGGGCCTCCAGGGAAAAGGCTCCAAAGGGGCATATCTCAGGGTTCTGTTTTCTGCTGTATGTCAGTCAATGGTTCCTGCCAGGCACCTCCTAATGAGCTAGCTTTGTCCTGGTCACTTGGGACTTGTTGAACTGACCTCTAGTTCTCCCAATAACTAAGCCAGTGAGCTGGGATCAAGCCCATGAAGAGGGCCAAATAAGCAACACCACAAAGAAAGCCACCCCAAAGTGGTCTTCAGAGACCTTGATGCCAGTCATCCAGAATGTGAATCTTCCTAAGGATCAGAGACATGATTCCCAGATGAGGGCAAAGGAAGGGAAGGCTTCTGGTGTGACAGAAGGATGGACAGCAAGACACCTCAGAAGAGATGTAGAAACTCCACTAGAGCCAACCTTGATTTCAAGAAATACTCAAGTTCTCTCCTAAAGAGCAAGAGGCTAAAATACCTTCAGAATACTTTGAACCTCTTGAAAATTCATCTGCCGGGGGCGGCTAGGTGGCACAGTAGATAAAGCACCGGCCCTGGAGTCAGGAGTACTTGGGTTCAAATCCGGTCTCAGACACTTAATAATTATCTAGCTGTGTGGCCTTGGGCAAGCTACTTATAACCCCATTTGCCTTGCAAAAACCTAAAAAAAATCATCTGCCTCTTGGAAGGCCCAAATGGAGGCAGCAGTGCCCAACAGAAAGAACACTGTGGTCTAGATTCTCTGAGTTCCACCTTCACTGTGCTACTTAGTGACTGTAAACTCAGCTAAGTGCCTTCCCCTTCAGTGTCTCAATGTCCTCCTTCCAGAGAGATGCCAATTCAGTCTGGGTTTTCTTTTGTGGATCTATTTGAGTAAAATCAGGTTCATGGGGTTGACTTCCTACTACAAAGTAATCTGGTTCCAAGTTTTCACAAAATAAAGACCTGGGTGGTTGTGGTCAGGAAAAAAGAGGGAGAGAATGTAAATACCTTCCAAGTAGCTTGCTTTCCTGTAATTGCTGGGAATGCCCAGGGTCCAATGCTTTGGGCTGTTTTCCTTGCTAAATCAATTTGCAAAAACTCCTTTGTTCTGTTCTCTATGGTGGGGACAGAATAGGGCATCAAACAGATCCACCCACCCTGACTGGCAGCCACTGAGACACTGAGTCACATCTCTCCCTATGGGCTAGTCCAGGGTCAGTTGGCCAAGCATTTCCAAGTGCCTACAAGATACAAAGCACGAGGCTTGCAGAGGCCTAGCTCCTCCTAGAAACCAGCAAGGACCCCAAGCCTGGAAGCTGGACCACTGTGCCTAAGCACTTCTCTTTGAAAAGCTTTCAGACAGTGATGAACCACTGCACCCCTTCCCCAGAAGGAGGACAGAACTTGGCCTCAGGGATGGAAAAGAGGGGAGATCCAAAGGTGACTGGGACCAGGAAGACTTCCCAGCCAGGGGTCTTAAGGGGAACCTTTCCAGCCCATCCTCCCTGATTGACAAAGAGAAGTCACAGACACCAACAACATTGCAATGCAGAGAAAGGCTGGCTCGAGTCTGCTTGGTGCCCATCTGACAGGAAGAAACAGGTGGCTGTTGGGGAGATGACCTTAGTGCTTTCTTGAAGGAGAGTGAAGACATTCACTCCCTTTTCCTCTGCCTTCAGCTCCGAAGAAGGTGTAAAAGGGAAAGCAAGTCCCAGATTGACAGCTGCCTTCAAGGCTGCCCGTGCACTGAGATTTTAGGGGCTTCCTCTTAAATGTTTTCAGCTTAAAGCCAGAACACAATCAGGGCTCTGTCCCTTCTGCTTACATGGATGTTCACATGGAGACTGGAATGGAGGAAGACATGACCCAAAAGGGGAGAGGCATGACTGAGATTTGGGAAACTCTAGACTTTTTGGTTCTGCCAGTGAAACTGCCTTAAGGCTCGAGAGCCCCACATTGACTAAAGATGAGCGGTGAAGTGAGGGAGGGAGAATGCACTCTGGGCAAGTAGGTGTAGAAAGGGAGCTAAGAAACCACAGAGATGGGAGCACATGCCCATTTCTCTGACTTTCTTGGGAGGCAGCCAGCTGGGCTGGGTTGGGCTGGGCTGGGCTGAATTTGGCTGATCAGATCTGAGCTGGGCTAATCTGGGCTGGGCAGATCAGACCTAGGCTGGGCTGATCAGATCTGGGCTGGGCTAATCTGGGTTTGAGTTAAACAGATCTGGGCTTGCCTGATCAGATCACATCTGAGTTGGGCTGAGCTGATCAGATCTGGGCTTGCCTGATCAGGTCAGATCTGGGTTGGGCTAGGCTGATCAGATCTGAGTTGGGATGGGCTGATCTGATCTGGGCTAGGCTAATCTGGGCTGGACGGGGCTAATCAGATCTGGGATGGACTGATCAGATCAGATCTGGGCTGGGTTGATCAGAAGAAGAGAGTGAGGTAGCTGAGGTCACTTTCTTGAGAAGAAGCCACACTTTTGTGAAGAGAGGAGGCAGAGAGCCCCTTCCCTGATTCCATCCACAGGTAGACCCCTTGAGCCAATGAAATGGCAAACAACTCTGTCTTGCTCACTAATACCTCCGGTGACTGAAACTAAACAAAATGGTCCCTACTCTCAAGGAACTTATTCTCTGTTTAGTACAAGGAGTTGTTAACCTGAGGTCTATGACCTTGATTTGCCCAGACCTCTAATCCACAGCATCTCCTTCAGTTACGAAGGTTTCCAGTAGATTCTTATCCTGAGCAAGAGGTGCATAGACTGCCCCATAGACAACATAAAAGTGAAGTAAAGAAGTCTAGGATTTGGGGTGGAAGGAGCATCAAGTCCATACCCTATATACACACTAAGTAATTTCCCCAAGGAGGCCTAGCAACTGGGTCAGGAATTCCTGTAAGGGGAAGTTTGTGAGCTGAGTTTTGGAGGAAGTGACAGAGTGCAGGAGAATGTGTGAATGGCCTAGAGGAACGTCTTTTCAGTGATTGGAGGGTGGAAGATGGGACGGCATGCATATGTAGCAAGAATTTGGCCCAAACCGATAGAACACAAAGGAGGGAATGACCACCAATTGCATGCCCCCTTTTCCTCTTGAAATCTCTGGATGCTCGCCCAGCTGCTAGTGCCTCTGTCCCCCAGTAGATTTCATCATGTTTGCTTTGTTGAATAGATCTATATGCATAGAGTCTATTTCCCTCAATAGAACATATGATTCCATGATCAGAACATACTGGCCTATGATCCTGGGGTCCTATGAGCATTGAGAGGAGGGAGTTCAAGAGACATTGCTCCAAGAGGGCTGCCATGGCTAGGCACCCTCCTACAAGGAAATCTGTGGGCAGGAAGGATCATCAAGGAAATTAGGTTTCAATATGACCCTAGCCTCCTCATGTCCTCATACAAATCTATCACCCAGGATTCAACCCATAAGCAGGGTGCTTTCCTCACTTCCTATTGCTATAATGAGGCAACCAATGGCACATGTGGACTATCCATTCCTTACCCTTACCTCTCAACATATGGCCTGCCCAGTTTTTTTTTTCACTATTACATTCCATTGACATCTTTTAGACAATCTCTCCTTTGTAGGAAATATGACCCACCCTCTCCCATGACCATTGTGCACCCTCTCTATTACCCTGGGGAAAGCCTTTATTGTACTTCTTTGGAGAATGTAGTGTTACATTACATAACACCACATGAAGAGGGTAGATATTAAAAAGAAGGGTTTGTGTCAGGTGAGAGGCTTTGGAGACATTCCCAGCATGGCCCCATTTCCCAAAGGCCAGACCTCCTCCTATTCAATTATGGGTTCCAATACATTCTAGAAAATTTTTAAAAATCCAAACATCTAGGTCTGCATGAACTTTATCACATGGTGCTGCAAAGGGGTGGGGGGACCACTGACAATATCCAAGGAATTTCAGAAGATGGGAGAAAAACCATAAGACTGGAAACATAAAGATATTTTCCCAATTTTCAAAAATGGAGAAACGGTGGAATCTATAAACTATAATCCCACTATTTTAGCAATTCTCTCCAGTTAAATTCTAAAATCAATTAGGAAAAAAATTATTTGTGAGCCCTTTAGGAGGTATCATTGGGGGCCATCAGGAGCTCACTAGAAACAACTTGTTTTGCTAGAGACAAAGATGCCATCCTTAACTTTATGAGGCACATATTTGATATATCCATCCTACATATTTTTAAAATATTTCAGCAAAATGATGCTTCTTTCACTGTAATGGGATACAATCATAGCCTGTTAGGGCTGAAATGTAACTTAGAAACTGTTATTTTATAGATAAGAAAACTGAAGTCAAGAAAGTGGAATTTCCCTGCCCAAAGTCACATGATGAACTACTGACCAAACCAATACTAGATGCCTGACCCTTCTTTCCATAGCATTAGCTCCCAAAATACCAGGGCACTGAGGTGCTTGGGCAAGCTCTAGGCCCACTAGATTCCTCATAGCCTCCATCTTGGTTGGGGGGAGTACAGCTTTACAAGCACAATTAAATATTTCTATGAAACTATGATCTCATGGGTGAAGCAACTTCCTCCAGTGGTTCACATGGTCCATCCATGTGTGTTCATCTTCTGCCATTCTTACATGTGGCTGCTTATAGAATCTTACCCAGAGGATTCACCCACTTCTTTGAGGCCTCAAAATGCTCCCTATGGTCCAATGCAAAACATAACAGTAATCTATGATATCTCATTCCCTGCTAGACCAATTCATCTCCTTTTCCCATTACTTGTGTCCTGGATAGCATCTCTGATACCATTTCTAATGCACAGGCCATCACCAGAGGCATGCTGTACCCAATTTAAGCCTAGCATGAATTTTTCTTTCCATTGCCTTTTGGGTTGATCATAATCTAAAATATATATACTCTAGAGAACCTTGACTTGGAGATTCTCAATTGATAATATTATGGAAAGCTCTCCTCCAAGAAAGGAGCACCAACAACTCAATATGCCCAATGTCACACACCTGATGCTGCCCATCTTATTGCAGTGATATATTGCTAAGTGTGCTTCTGTTCACCAGGAAAAATGTCACATACCACTTGCTTTGTAATTGGGATGTTCTCCCAGCTCTTGGCATCAGAAGTGATTGAAAGATGCCAGAGAACTTTCCAGAACCTCTCCAAGCCCAAGGGGATATATGTCAGATATAGGTTCCAACAAGCTCCTGGGCACCAGGCCTAGACAATCTAGGGGAGGGGGTCACAGCTAGACAAGTCTTAAAATAGCCACCCAAAGAACCTCCCTCTTGTGGAAGATGGCCATAATCCACAGTCCCTGGGGCCTCAATGATGCCAGTCTAAATGTCAGCTTCACAAACCTAGCACAGGTCACTCTTTGGTTTGAAGAATAATACATAAGACCCTGTATCTGCAGTCCTTTAGAGGAGGCTCACAGTCATTGGCCTCAGGAAGGCCTCACAATGAGCAGTTCCATTTCTCTCCAAATTGACTTCAGAACGTCCCCTTACATGGCCCAGCTCCTCATTCATTCTGATGCTCCTGAAGCCTCTATCTCTCATTGAATGGCTTCTCCCAAGAGCCTCCATTGAAGGAGGGCAATCAGTCTAGCCACTTTCTGTTCTATGCCCTTAGATGGGTACTTTTGCTACTGACTCCCCCAACACACACACACATACACACACACACACACATACTCAACAGCTGTCTTTTATGGGTTATCTTTCCCCATCATAATGTAAGCATTTTGAGGGCATGGATTGTCCTTTTATTTATATTTCCAATGTTCAGCAAGTCCTTAATAAATGTTTGTTGACTGAGGAAATGACTATAAGGCAAGCTGAATAAACTATTGGTAGATCCAATTTACAGATGAGGAAAATCAAAACCAGACTGATTCCATACATGATATGTCCAAAGGAAGGGCCCCAAATGAACCCCATAAAGTCAGGCCTCTGGGCAGTGCATGTAACAAACAGTTCTTCCTACACATCTCAATGGTCTAAGCTTCTGTTCCAGAGGGATGCTTTGGGATCAGCCCTTTGGGATCAAGGCTGAATCAAACACCACAATTAGCTGCAAGTACCAGAGGGCTGTTATTACATTCACCTCAGTAAATTTGGACAACACTACCCAAGAAGGAAGTACTGACACTAGAAGCAAACAAATTCAGAACCAAGGTTCAAAAAAAACAGAGTCTTTTTTTTTACCTTTTTTTTGTTTATAAAAGAAAGATTTTATTTACTTTGAATTTTACAATTTTCCCCTAATCTTGCTTCCCTCCCCTCACCCCCACAGAAGGCAGTCTGTTAGTCTTTACTTTGTTTCCATGGTATACATTGATCTAAGTTGAACGTGATGAGAAAGAAATCATATCCTTAAAGAAGAAACATAAAGTGTAAGAGATAGCAAGATTATAAAATAAGATAACATTTTTTTAAAAAATGAGTAATAATCTTTGTTCAAATTCCACAATTCTCTCTCTGGATACAGATGATATTCTCCATTGCAGATGGCAGCCCAAAAATTGTGCCTGATTATTGCATTGATGGAATGAACAAGTCCATTAAGGTTGATCTTCCCCTCATGTTGCTGTTAGGATGTACAATGTAAAGACAGAGATTCTTAACCTGAGTCTGGGAGCTTGTTTTATTTGGAGGCTACTAGGTGGCATCATAGTTCAAGGGCACCAGGTCTATAGTCAGGCAGGAAGACCTAAGTTCAGATGTAGCCTTAGACACAACCATGTGACCTTGAGCAAGTCACTTCACCTCTGTCTCTCAGTTTCCTAACTGTAAAATGGGGATAATAAAAACACCTACCTCTAAGGTTGTTGTGAAGATAAAATGAGATATTTTTAAAACAACATTCAGCAGATGGTAGGTGCTTTAAAAATGTTAATAATTATTATTATTATTATTATTGCTTTAAAATTTATTGATAATTCTATTTCAGTGGAACTGATTTCCTTTGTAATCTTATCCACTAGATTTTCTGCATTTAATGACATGATTCCAAGGAACCCAAAGACTTCTTCTCCCCATTCTCACCAAGTCCACTTTTCTCCTATGAATGAATACTGAAAGAGGTAGAAGTAATAATAGGTAAGAATTGAAATAATTTAGAAATCACTCACTTTGATGATCACATCACCTAGCTGAAAGCCTGGCATAAGTGGCTGATGAAGCAAAAGCATCCCTTGGGTGTCTACTCTAGGCTGAGGAAGAGTATAAAAGGGCTAAGGACATCTTCAGTTTCTAACATCATTGGAAAGGTCCAATATGGCTACCAAAATTCTTAAGAACAAAAAAATTAAAAAATTTAGATAACAAAAATAACTCAGCTGAATTTTTTTCTGATAACTTAGAAGTAGAAGGAAAGTGGTCACCCACTGGCTGGGCAAGGAATGGATAAAGTAGGACACTCATGGAATGGAATGTTATTGCTGTAATCAACGAACAATATAAAGAATTCAGAGAAACATGGGGTATCAGATAAAGCCAACAATGGAGGCCCAAGTAAACAGAACCAGGAGCATAATTTGGATGCTGATCACCAGAAGCACGTGCTGAGAGACCTCTGGACTTGTATCAGTGCTATGCCCATTTGGGACTCTCAAGGACTGATAGCGAAACAGGATTCTCAGAGGTGGTGATCTCAAGATATGTAATGGGGTATATGCAGTCAGACAAGAACAATATTTGGGCTTGCCTAATTTTTTTTTAATTTATATTTATTTTATTTATTAATTATTAATTATTTATTATTTATTTATTATTAATATTTATTTATTTATTATTTAATTTATGTTTATATTTTTAATTTAATTTAATTTAATAATTTCTTTTTTAATAAGGTGGTGCTTCATGAGAGGAAGATTATTGAGAAAAGTCAATGATGTTAAAAATTAATCAGTTTGTTTAAGATCTTAAAAATTTAGGCAACCCTACCCAAGTGAAAACAGAGTCAGAAAAATCTAGGTAAGAGTAGACAAGCACTGGGAGGAAGGATGATAAAGGAGGGATCTATTCAAGGTAGACTTGATTAACTACTGCTTTCTGGAGGGGGCACATTTTTAAGGGTTAGTGGCAAGAAGGAAAGGGGACATCCCAGTAAATGACACACGAACAATACCAAGTGGGTCAGACCAGCCCAAAACCATAGAGAATAATAACTGAGTTGTGATGAAAAGACAACCATGAGAAGCAGTACTGGGGAGATAGGGGGAGGGAAGGATAAATTAGGGAATGCCCTAAAGTCAAGTCAAGGTATAGATGTTTCCTAGGCTAGGCAAATAGGCATTCTCAACCTCTGAGTAAGAGTAACAAGGTGAAAACTATCTGAGAAAATGGTCCTGGAAACCCTAGAATGGATGAGGAAAATCTAGGGTAGAAATGGGAGGCAATATCAGACATTGCACTCATCCATTTGTGAGGTGCTGAGGACCTCCATTTGGCTAGTTGCTATAGGTATGGAAAGGAAGTGACAGATTGCTCTATGGTCACTGAGAAAAATGAAGATGACAGACCAGTGTGAAGGCTGGCTCTTAGAATGTCCACTTGTGGGGAAACACTGTTCGGGGAAGTTTGGACCAGTTGCCCTCTGAATTTCTCTCCTACTCTGTACTTATTCACCAAAGTTCCCCAAGTGCCAAACTACATTGGCATAGACTGGTAGGGCATTACTAGTTCAATAGGTAAGGGAGGAATTAAGCTGCTTGGGGTTGGGGAGGGAGGGTGAAAAGGAGAATGCAAATGAATTTTCAGGGCATATTTTCAGATTGATGCCTGAGAGAATTTCTCTCTTCTAACTCCTTGCTGAGACCCCCCCCCCAAAAAAAAGACTGTTGATTACTTGCAGGGGACACTTTGAAGAATTCAGAAAGACATTTATAGCGTCGACATTTATAGCTTCATGTTAAACTGATGTTACCTAGCAAATTATATTTCTATCCTAAAAATAATTTTAATTTCTGAAGTATCTTCCCTAGGCAGCTGGGGTGATTTAGATAATCAGCCCCTCCTCATCTACATTCTGCCCAAATGGTATTTTTTCCCACTTCAATGACTCCACAGTGAGCCTGCATTGTGATGTTGGGAGAGACTCACCCGATTGCTTTGGGCTCCCATCAGTTTCCAAATGAAACTGAGAAAACAGCAAGCCTTTTACCATAAGACTCCTAGGAGGCTACCTAATAAGAAATTAGATTAAAGATACCTGTCCCAGTCCACATGCCTGGTTTGGTGAGTGAAAAGGACTCTTGTTCCTTTGTGACCCTATCTATAAAGGAATGCCATTAATGTCCAAAGACTGGGGGAAAACCCACCTGCAACACCACCATTTTCTTAGGTTGAATGGCCTCCACAGTCTTAAATGTGTCTATAGACATAGAACATGACCTAGCTGCCAAATCTTTTCTAGGAGAGTTTATACTTGGTCTCTGAAAAGAACAGCTTCTAACTCACCTTTAAGACTTCAGATTGGCAGCTCCTGTATTCTCTCTCCTCTTCTGATTTTGTTTTGTTTGCATTTTCACAGATGTGAATATGTACAGAAGACTCAGGTTCAATTCTCCAATTGCCAAGACAATAAAATGCAACCAAATTCTTCCAGTACCATCAAAGGTTATTTAGTCATCGCCCAGTGGCCCATAAGAAATATACCCAGGAACCATCTTCCCTTCTTTTCTTCTGAAAATACCATCGGCCTTCACTTGAGATATAAAGGTACCATTTTAATCCCTTTTGTTTTCCAGATTCTGCTCCCATGGAGTGTTATTTGGTTTTTGTAATCTCTTCAGAGGCAGAGAACGTCCAGCTCACTGGCCATATGAGGCCAGCAAAATCATTTGATCTGGCACTGCCAAGGCAATGGCAGACAAGACTCAAAAGTCAATAAATCTTAGGGCTTTTTAGTGGTGAACTAATTAAATGTTTGACCAAATATTACAGGTTAATTTTTAAGTTGATAAGTTTGTATGATGCATGAGTGATATTATAAATATTCAAATGGCCCCTGGTAGAGAAAAGCTTCCTTTACTCCCGTAAGGCTTAAATAAATGACTCTGCTGTTTCTACACACAACCACCAGGTGGCAAAAGTAGGCCAAGGGCACACTTTCAGTACACTGCCATCAGGTGGCAGTGGGAGGCCAGGGACCCATCTGAGCATTAAAAAGAAGTCCTGGGGGGAGTTGACTGAGAAAAAAAAAAAGAGGCCCACAGGTTTCTGACATCCAAATGTCATCATTGGACAATCACTCATTTTTAGGACATATTTTAGAACAAACCTGGAGATCAATCAGATATCCTTTTAGCTATTTCTCTGATGTCCTCAACCACAGCTTAGTGTCACCTTGATCTTCTATATAAACCCAATTAAGAATGCTCACTTTAATAGCCCCCCTTCCTCAGTTTCACTTAGCATCAACCTTTTAACTTAGCATCAACCCTTCTTGGTGGTTTGTCTTCAACTCTGGACCATGCTCCACCCCAGACTCCAGCAGTGAGATCTCATTTCGATCCAGGAGTAAAATTCATCCAATCAAAGGTGATGGAGCTAATCAAAGGAAAGAAATTAATTTGCCTTTCCTGTTCCCCCTGCAAAGGTTTGAGGTACCTACATCTCCTGACCTTTTTCTCCATTTCCTCCTTGAGGAAAAATGGAATTGAACTACTTCAAATCCAACCATATGGAAAGTCTAACTCCCTTCTGCACCCACCACCCTCACACACACACATGCCCTTTTGTCTGATACCCATCTCAGGTCTCTTGCCAGTCTGTCTCCACATCCTTTCTATATGTCCTTTTTGGAAGAGAACACAAGTCTGTCACCCCTTGGCCATTTCGATGGAGTTGTCTGTGACTCATTTTACACATGAGTTTACTTATCCATTGGTCTGTGATTTAAGATTAACTCTTCAATATAAATTATATTACTTTGCAAATCATCAATTGATTTTGAGAGCTGGAAGGAACTTGAATGATTCTCTAGTCAAGCCTCAGTTTCCAACTCTAGGAAGCACAAAAAGTATATTGATTGGACTTTACTCCCCCCCCCCCCCACCAACATACACACTCTTTGGGACCAAGAAGTACAATTTGTTGCATCAATGTAGGACAGTGAAAAGAGTATTGAATTTGGAGTCAAAAGGCCCTAGGCTCCAGGAAGGTAGGAACAGGGGTTGCTGAGAAACAGGTCTCCCTGATTTCTGGAATGACTGCACCCAGTTTTGGATGATTCACCAATGCTGGAGGATCCATTGGACTGCTGCGGCTTACCCCCTACTGCCTTCCATGTCACTGCCACCCAGTCCTAGCCCTTGCCCACACACCCTAATTATTTACTATAGGTCCCCTTTTGCTGTTATGAAAAAAATAGAAATATTAAAGGAGAATTAGATAAGACCTCTCCTAGAGGGTGGGAGGCAGGGATCCCTTTGTGGGTACAGAGAAAGGTTTGTTACTTGACTCCCTTCCTTGTTATTTATATCTTAAGTTAATGCTTTCACTATTTGATTAATGTGTCTCTGATATGACCCAACCTGGACATATCCTAAACGAGATGGGAGCTTGGGCTGTGAAATAAATCACTGATTATCCCAATGAGGTTACACTGAACCTAGCAGATGAAGAAATTGAGGCCCAAAGAAAGGAAGGAATGTGCCCAAGGTCACACAACTGATTAGTTTAAAAAAATACCCTATCCCTTAGAATGAAGACAATTGTGCTTCCAAATTGCAGGTGAAAACTAAACAAAATTTGGCCACTTTTACCCCAATTCCCTCTGTTCAGAGTTTGGGATAATTCAACCTGGGTTAGGAAACACAAGGGTACAATCATTTATTGGACCTACTATGCTCCAAACATTGCTAAGCCATAGGGTTCCCAAAGCAAAGAATAAAACAGTCCCTATGGCAATGAGTTTCTATTCTAGCAACTAGTATATATCTGAGTTGATAGAGAATAAATATAAAGAGAATCAGTACAATTTGGCAACTAGAGAGAGGGGGCCCAGGGTGGAGGGAAGGAGGGAAGGGCAGCCTAGTGCAAGAGGATGGATAAGACAAGAGGAGGAGGATCAGAGAAAAGGCCACGGGACCAAATGGCTCTCTGAATGGCAGGAAGGGAAGGAAGCATGTCCAAAGATGCCACAAAGCTAATCTGAGCCCAGTTTGGGAAAGACTTGGAAAGGCAAGCAGAGAAGTGGTAAGAAACACAGACCTTCCAATCCTCACAACCTGGACTTGAATCCAAGCTCTGGGACTCAGTTTCCTCCCCGGTCAAATGAAGGGTTTGGATGAGATGAATAGCTTTCCTCTCAGGTACCTTCCAGCTCTAGATTTGGGTTCTGACAGTTCCATGAAAAAAGAAGTTTAGACTCCAAAGAAAGGAGGAGAAGAGGAGCAAGGGGAAGGCTAATGTCTTTGCCCATCAAAGCAAGAGTGTAGCCAAGCCTGATGCTTGTTTCTCCAGGTGAGGGCATCTCCAACCACACCAAACGGTGTCATGCCCGAGCCTCTGCCCAGGTAGCCCAAGCTTGGGTAATTCCCTCCTATGGAACTCAAGACTCCAAGGACAGCCCAGTGAGAGGTGGTTTGAGGATGGATAGCTGGCAATCTCAGCACCCCACCATCAAGCCCAAACTACTCAAGGCAAATGGCATGAAGCCCAACTTTAAACTCAGCTGAGAAGCCCAGAGCCAAGGGTGGCTGTGGGCTGGGTACTTTCCAGTTTACCTAGTTATTCTCATTCACTGGGCTTTCTGGTCAGTTGCTTCTGCCCTGCTGAAGCTCTGCAATGCTACCAACACTCTACATGTTGGGACAAAAGTCCCAACACCACAACCTTGTGATGATTCTGCCAAACATATAAGGGTGGAGAGGTTCATTACCACACATTTGACATAGTAATTCACTTTTTTTGGCCACAACTCATAAAGGCCATGCAGGAAGGCATCCAATATTGAGGATTCTATAGAATTAATTCTATAGAATTAATTAATAAAAAGAAATCTTTGAAATAAGTCATCTCGGGGCAGCAAGGTAGTGCAGTGGATAGAGGGCCAGTGGAGTCAGGAGGACCTGAGTTCAAATCCAACCTTAGACCCTTAATAATCACCTAGCTATGTGACCTTTGGCTAGTCACTTAACCCCATTATCTTAAATAAATATTTTTTTTAAAAAAAAGGAAGTCATTCAATGCTTCTTGAAGATGGCCATACTGAGGAAACCACAGGCCCTGGTAAAGTCCTGGAATGTCTCAAGAAAGATTTTTTCCCACTAGCAGGCTGGAAGCAAGCTCCCTATATACACAGTATGAAAGCACAAAGAGGTCTGAAAGTTCCTGCCAGGAAAACTGAGGGGGTGAGGAAACTTCTGGGCCTTCTGAACACAGGGCAAGATTCCCTGTACCTTGAATCACACAGCTTGCCCTGAGGCCTGCTGTCAGCCAACTAACAAAGGAACCAAGAACTGCTAAGGAAAGAGCTGATAAAGGGCTTCTCAGTGGATGTGGAAAACAAAGTAAGAAAATCCAGATAAGATGCCTTCAGAAAAGATAACCTTTGGTGTCCAGAGAGGAGGGCCTTTGATAAATGGGACATTAGCAAAGTTTGTTTCTGAGTCCCTCCGTCTGTACTTTGTCCTCCTCCACCAAGACTTGGGCCCACAGTCTGCTCACAACTTTCTGTTGGGATATTCCCCTCACACCTCAGCCTTGAAGGCTCCAGTGCCTCAGACCCCCTCCTTTCCCAATCAAAACCTGCCTGTCTCTAAGGAATGGCAGATTTATCTGAGAAACTCTCCCCTATCTGCTACACATATGAGAAACTCATTCAATGAGAGGTATAAATGATGGGTAAAGCATTAATCTGCTAAGCCTTCCTTCCTGGTAATATATTTGAATTCTCACTTGGGCTTTCAGTGTCTTAAGGCAGACTACCAGCGACCTTGAGCACATGTGAAGAATGATGACTGGAAACCTTCTGTTCCTGGGGCCCCTCTAACCATCAGTCCCTTCCCCTCAGCCCACTCTAGACCTGGAGCTCTATGGTGCAGCAGCAGAGACTGGCAGACTGCAAGCTCCCTGAGAGATCATTTGATCCAATCCCTCGTTTGATAGAAAAGGAAACTGAGTCCACAAGATATCATAAGATCAGAGATTTAGAGCTAGAAGGGCCTTGAGAGGCCAGTCAATTCAATCCATTAATTTTCCAGGTACATAGAAAGGGAATGATTTTCCCAAGGTCACAAAGCTAAGGCAAAGATTGACCTCAAGTTTCCTTGATTCCAAGCTCAATGCCCAGACCTTTACCCATTCTGCTACTTAAAGTAGTATAGCTGACATGTCAGCCTCACTCTGACTTTGTGAACCCCTAGCTTGGTTCTCTACCTTCTACCCTGATTCCTGAGACCCTAGGAGACCACCTGCTCTGAGACACAACTAGTCATACCCAGTCCTTCAATGGGCAGGAAAGCCCTGACTGGCAGTTCAACCCAAGCATGAGACTTTTCTGAGGGAAGCAAGATGGTGTTAAAGATTAGTAGCTAGGCTCTTTGGAGATGCCTTCATGAGCAAAAGGGACTTAGCCATCATTTGCCCTCCAATGAAGATGGGGTCCCAAAAGCCTTTAACTCTTGCTAATTTGACAACTTAACTCCTGACAGTATCACCTCCAAAAAAAGCTTCATATTTTTTTTCAGTTCCAAATTCTATGCTTCCTTAGGCACAGAAGGGGTGAAACCTTTATTTGATTCTAAAAGATGAACCTGAATGGAAGAATAACAGTAGGAATGAAAAAAGCCCTTGGAGAAAAAGGAGGGCATGGAGAGCCAGCCCAGGATAAAGACTCACCCTTACATAGGCATGTCTTTGGCCTTAGGCCCAGCTACCTGAGCCTTCCCTGTTTTCCCAATTTTTTTAGTTTGATCACTTCTGACCCTACAGGAGTCTCCTAAACCTTCAGATTTTCTCAGACTAGCTCCCTGGCAATGTAAGATGGTAGGGTAACAACAGCAACAACAATGATAATAATAAAAAGCTATGATAGTGCTGAGAATGAGAACAGAATTCACCAGTCAGATGATAACTGCATCACTGATGACAGGACACCTCTGTCTACCTGGATGTCCCAAAGACATCTCAGTGTGTCCAAACTAGAACTCATCATCTTCCCTTCCAAGCCCTTCCTATGTCTGACAAGGGAACCACTAATTTTCTAGTCACTCAGACTCTTAACTTTAAAACCATCCTCAATTCCTTCCTCTCCCTTGTACCCCCCACCATATCTACTCATTGGCCAAATCCTGTCAATTCTCCCTCCATAGTATCTCTTTCATCTCTTTTATATGTACACAGGCAATACCCTATTTCATGACTACATCATTTCAAGCCTGAATGATTGTACTAGCCTTCTACTAGGTCTTCTTGCCTCAAGTCTCTCCCCTCCCTGATCCTTCCTTCACACAACCATCAAGCTAATATTTCTAAAACAAGCATCTGATCCTTGTATCATCTATTCATGAAACTTCAATATCTTTCCATTATCTAGCATTTGAGAATCTCCACCATCTGGCTCTGCCTTACCTTGCAGAATATGTATGGTCAGGGAATATGCAAATTCAGAAAATACTATAGAGTTGTCCATGTCTTCTCATGGTGATATCATCACACTGTTGGGCCTGCTTCCTGTAGGGTATCGTTCTCCACCCATTTGTCACTGCTTCTCTACTCCAGTTGGCATTCAGCTAATCATCTGACTTTAAGACTATCTAATATTCTATCCACCAGTCACTGGAAATGCTAAGATTAGTAAGTCTTTCTTGATTCACAAATTTGTCAGCCATAAAGATATTGGACTCTTCAAGGTAAGTGTTCAATGTGATATTTTCTCTTTCTAGCTCTTACGACCCAGAATCCAGAAGCAGCCCCCACATCAAAATATGATAGCTTAAACCATACCAAAACTAGTTCCAAACTAAGTTGCACATGGAACTTGGCTTTTTCAGACACTAGCTTTCCCTCCAGGAAAATAAAACCCCAAACAGCATCAGTCAAAATGAAAACCAAGAGGCAATCAATTCCAGGCTGCTGTAGTGTACTTCAAAACAAGCTCTTGGTCTCCGAGACTCATTTTTCATGTTCACTTTTCATTAGAACATTTGGCACATTGGAAATCTGCTCTCCAGGTGCCCCCAGAGGAAACACATTTATTTAGGAAACACTGAGATAGGTTGAGCAATAAGAGCTAATATCTCTGTCATTTAAAAATACCAAAGCATCAGAATCAAGTGAAAGGATATTTAAAGTTATATATGAGCAAATTGTTTTAGACCCTAGCTTCATAGTAAATAAAATATTGTCATTGATTCATCAAATCCATCATAATTGCATTTAAATCCAATATTCAAGAGGAATGATATAGAATCACAGAATGGCAGAATTTTTAGGCTGGAAGCAAGCTCAGCAGCCATTTTGTCCCATGTCGACCTGACCAAGAATCACCTCTGTAAGGTCACAGATGACTACTCAAGCTTTGGCATAAAGACCATCTATGAAGGGGCACTCACTACCTCCCAAGGAGGCCCATACACTTTTGGACAACTAGGGTCATCAGAAAGGAAGCATTTTTTCTCCCAGTTAGCTATAATATGCCTATTGCATTGTGTCTCCATGGCTACTAGTTTTGTCCACTAGGCCAAACAAGAGTGGATATAGGGTACTATGAGAAACCTCGGAGAAACTTTTTGTCTAATAACTGGAGTCTTAACCCTTTGGGAAAGCAAAGCCCCAGTTAACGTTCAACTTATAACAACATTTCACATTTACCATTTGTGATTGCAAAGTGTATCTTGAAACTCTGAATGTGGTTGTCCAAACAAGGATACTGGTAATTGGACATATTTTGATCTGGACAGATAGGCAGTAACAATATAACTGGTCCCACTGGGGGAAGTTCATGTCTTAACTCAGATTAATGAAGTTATTCCATGGCATAATGAAAGGTAGCAATGTTCTTTCACAAACAGGAAGCTCTACAAGCAAAGACCTCCTGGAATCTTTGGTATTAATTTGTGTTATACCTGATTCACTAGCCTTACTTTTTCCATGTGTCAGAACTCAGCACTTTCTAGACTCAAATATTTAAGAAACAAACTCAAAATTCTCAGTGAACAATACTTGCAGAATGGCCTCTCCTTGGGAATGTCATTTTCTGGGTAAACTGAGAGGGTGACCTGAAACCTCTTCCATTTACTACATCACTAAATATTTTTCTAAAATGTCTGGGGACATTTCTCTGCCTCGGTAAATATGGACCAGTGCATCCAATGGACTCTGTTGAATCTTTTCCTGTACTATTGGAAGACCTGGAAGGAAACAGGAGCCATCAGTCCAGACATCAATGTACATGAGGACCCAGACCAACCACAGGAATTTGGGTTTGTTTTTTCTAAGTCCTCTACATAAGTTTGCTTTGTCATTAATTTGTCCTCTTAAAAGTGGAGAAGGGGGGGGGGGCGGGACGTTAATTGAGAGTTCCAGTTAGATAGGTTTCAGTCAATCAAGGTTCAATGATATTGGAATTTGCATAATATGGTGACTTTCAGCTGTGCAAGGACTGGCCTGATAAGCAAAGAGAGGCATTAATATTGATTTACTCACCTGTGGGGAGGGGGGTGAGACTTATGTAACCAAACCAGGCTGTTAACAGGAACATCTGGTAGTGTGAATAACAGGCCTTCCTCTGTCAATGAGGCCAAGGCAGCTCACGGTACATACTTGGAAAAATTACCTTTGTTGTACTCAATTTGGAAAGTATATTAATTTTTTATTTAACTGCATTTAAAATATGCATGTCTTTTTCCACCACAAGGTAAGTAGGTGGAAAGTAGAAAACTTAACTGCAACCAAAAACAAACAGAGGAAAGTCCTTTCAATCCCACTCATGACAAAAAAATTTAATGGCTCTGAAGAGTCCTTGGGGCTTCTGATTTCTTGGACTAATATGCACTAAGAATATTTGGAGAATTACTAAAAAGTGAGTCTAGCTGCATTTTGGGGAATCCAATGGAAATCTCTTTGTTAATGGTATGGGAGTGATTCTTAAGACCCTGAAGCAGAAAAGGATGCAAAGAGGCATCCCATTGGAGATGGAAAGGCTGAGGGGAGATGTAAAATGCAATTGAGAGTTCAGGGATCCAGAATGAAAAAGAAAGGGTGAGGTCAAGAGCAAAGGTAGAGAAGTGGTTTCTTCCTCTGAGATAAGGAGAAAGGAAGGAGAAAATGAAGAAAGAGACAAATGTTGAGGAGATCAGGAGAGAAAGTGAGGGCTTTGGAGATTTAAAACTGGTCTGGCTCTGATTTGGCAAAAACTGAAGCTATCTGCTGAGAGCTCCTGATGAGGGCATCAAACTGGGGCTTGAGTCCAAATCCGGCTGGTCAGTGTTTGAAGGGCTGCTCTGGGAAATCTATCAGGTAGTCTACCAGAAAGAAGCCAGGGATGACTGTGAGGATTGGGATGGGTCAGGTGAGGTCAGGTTACAAATGTCTAGTGGATCCCCCTTCATCTGTTTTGGCACTTTAACATAATTCAGCTAGCTGGAAGTCTGAAAGTCCGGATGGGAGAGATCCGGGCTTTGAAAGTGGCACACGGTTGGACTGCATTTATTTCAAGAAGCATTTTTACCAAGTCCCTGTTAGATGTGGATAAGACACCATTCTAGGCAGGGGGCATACAAACACAAAAATGAACAAGAAAACAGTCTCTGCTCCCAAGGAGTTTCTATCTAATTGGAAACAGATACTGCTTGGTCCTCATTAGTGTGAAGAATGAATTCTCCACCAAGTGGTTGCATTATGCAAATCTGCTTATTTCCAATGGGCTGAACCCCATGACCATATTTTACACAATTACAACTTTGAATAGTGCAAATTAAAATATAAAGGATTATTTCATGAGATTCATTATTCGAACTAATCAGGACCTAGCTCTAAGTAGGGGCATAGAGGACCTAACCTGGAATAAGGGAGATCTGAGTTCAAATGTGACCTTAGACACTTCCTAGATGTGTGACCCTGGACAAGTCACTTCACCCTGTTTACCTCAGTTTCCACCTCTGTAAAATAAGCTGGAGAAGGAAATGCCAAACCATTCCAGTATCTATGCCAAGAAAAGCTCAAATGGGATAATGAAGAATCAACCAGAACTGAACAACAACAGCTGTAAGTAAATAGCAACTAATTTGAGGAAAGAGAGAAGCATGCTGCAAACTAAGGGAAGCATAACAGATAGTGTAGCTATAGTGTAGCGGGAGTGTCTCTTTATTTAGGGTCTCTTACAGCTCAAAATCCTTCACCTTCTCAGGAAGTTGTCAAAATGCCTGGCCCCACTGCCTTCCAGGGAGATGAGAGATTTCAAATCCAGAATGAGGCTTGCATTCTGGGGCCTGGCTAATGTGAGTACTGGCTTTGCTTGACTGGGTATTTGTTGTGAATATATGTGGGTTTGTTTATTTTTTTCTTGTTCAATTGAAGGATTGAAGTGGAGGGAGAAACTATTTTTAAAGATGTAAGCCTGGCTCTAGGGTCTAGACTAGGGATTGGGAGGCAAGTAACTTATGAAGAGAACTGATGGATGAGGAGAGAAGAGAGGAGATGACAGCACAGGGGTCAGAAGAAGGACATGCTAGAAAGGACTGTTCCTTAGAAATCAACTTGCAGAAGAAAAGAACCTAATTGGCAGAATACAAAACATGTTGAGGACCAATTTTCTTGGAACTGTGACTAGACCAGGTCCCCTGGAGAAGATAAGGCACAATGAAAAATGACAAAGACAGAGAAAATAGGATGTTCAACTGCAGATTGGTTCAACTAGTCTCTGCCTCTCTTCACTGCAGAGACTGCAGCTATACCCCACCAGCCCATCAAACCAAAGAGCAGAAAGAGAAGTGTCTACCATCTTTTCATTGCCTGTAACTCTCTTCCCTAAGTCATTCCTCCAGCTTGAATAGAGCTGTAGCCTCTCTGCCCTTGACTCACCCCTGACCCTGTTCCTGACCTTGCCACTGCTCTCGACCCTGTACCATACTATTCAGAGGGGGTACTGATGGGAACTCAGCTACAAGAAGAATGGCATTTTTGTAACTAAAAAGAAATTCTTCCCAACCTGCGTTTTGTCATCTCAGTAGAGAAAAGAGAGGTATGGGTAGACCTTTGTCTCTCCTGCTGCCTCAGTCTGGGAAGGGACAAGGAAGGGAGAAAAGAGACCTTAAAACCATGAAATGCCCCAAACTTTTGGACCCAGCAATTCCATTAAAAGGCTCAGTCTAAGGTATCATGGTATAGTTGATTCAAACCCTGCCTCAAACACTTTCTATAAATGAAAGTGACAACCTCTCTGGGTCTCAATTTCCTTATCTGAATAATAGGAATAAAAACACCTGCTACAAAAGATTATCAGAAAAATTAAATTGAAATAATGTATGTAAAGCATAAAGGGAAAATAGGTGGTACTGTGGACAGAGCACTGGGCTTGCAATCAGGAAGACTCATTTTTATGAGTTCAAATCCTGCCTTAGATAGGATCTAGCTATGTGACCCCGAGCAAGTGACTTAATCCTATTTGCCTCAGTTTCCTCATCTATAAAATGAGCTGGAGAAGGAAATGACAAAACATTCCAGTCCCTTTGCCAATAAATCACCAAAATAGGGTCATGGACAGTTGGACATAACTGAAATGACTGAACAACCACAAAAATATGCCTATTGACATCCCAGGCTTCTTGTATAATTCATGTGACTATGTCTTCCAAAGGCACAAACTGAAACTTATTCATGTCTAGTCATCTTTTGCAACTCTTGGCCATGTCTTGACCATAAATTTCGGGGTCCTCTCCATGGATCTCTTCACATTGCATAGATACCAATGAAATGCCGAAACTATCAGTGGTTTTCTTTCCTGCTTAGTATACAATCAACCCACAATCTGCTTTTCTACTCAAAAATTTTTCAGACCTTTCCCTTGCATCTCCTTCATAACTCCAGGCTCATAATATGCTACCTGCTGCCACCCCCAAATGTGGCTGCTCTGGCACACTTGCTTCCTCCAACTTGGCACTCCATCTCCTACACCCAGAGGTCTAACAGGTGAGCTTTCAGCAGATCCCATCAGCCCCCAAGTCCACCATGATACTCTCTAACCATTCCTGCTATGTCCCTTCCCTATAATTGCCCTTTCTCTGGGAACAACGATCAACAGTACCTCCATGACTGAACGAAACATGTCAATAAATAGCTCTTCCCACCATCTTTTTGACATCTGACACTAACACACCTCTCCCTGGGCTCTGTTCCTTTGTATGTGTTGTCTTCCTTTAGTAGAATACAAGCTCCTTGAGGACATAACTGTCCTGTGTCCCCAGGATTTAGCCCAGTTCCTGGAATTTTGAAATTGTTTCATACATTTTTTATTCATTCTTTGGCTTCTTCTTTGCCCTTTCAGTGGTACTTAACCACAAACCACAAACCACAGAGAGTGTTGTGCCATAACGTACATACACGAGCAATAAAAGGAGAAGAATATTGGTGTCTAAAATAGGGGTCTTTATTTCATAGCGAAGCCTGGCATCATCAAATAACCTTTACAATTTCCCAAAGACACCTGATCTCCATACCCAAATTATCATAAGAGGGGAAAGGATCTACCTTGGCAAAACCCATTTAGAGCACCATTCCTAATCAAAACAAAAACTTGGAAATGACCTAAATATCCAATAATTAGAAAATGGCTGACTAACTGCAATATAGGACTTGGGGAGAAATATAGATGAAAAGGACAAAGAAGAAGATATGAATGGACTGCTGTCTGAGTCACAGGAGGGAGCAATCATAAGGATTGGATCTAACAACACAAAATGAGTTAAGGCTTGTAAAGCACGTTCTATATTAGTTCGTTGACAAGTATCCATTTGGTGCCAGACACTGTGTTAAGTGTTGGGGATGCAAAGAAAGACAAAAGCAAACAAAACCAAGTAGTCCCTGGTCATGAGGATCTCTCATTCTTTTTTTAATTCTTTTTTTAAGTTTACTATTTTATTTTCCCCAGTTCCATATAGAAACAATTGTAAACATTCATTCTGAAAACTTTGAAGTCTCAATTCTTTCCCTTCCTCCCTCTCTACTTCCCTCATTGAGAAAGTAAGCAATTCAATATAGGCTATACATGAGTAGTCGTGCAAAACATTTCCTTAATGGCCATGTTGTGAAAGAAAATAAAGACCAAATTTTAAAAGTAAGTTTCGATCTGTGTTCAAGCACCATATATTCTTTCCCTGGGGATGGAGAGTATTTTTCCTCAGAATTCTTTCAGAATAGTCTTGGATCACTGTAATGCTGAGAATAGCAAAGTCATTCACAGCTGATCATGTTATAATGTTGCTGGTACTTTGTACACAGTTCATTGCACCTTGTATCAACTCATGTAAGTCTTTCCAGGATTTTCTGAGAACAAGGGATGATGTCTCATTCTAATGGGGAGATTGAAGGTGATTTGAGAGGGGATGGTATTGGCTGGGGGCTGCATCAACACAACCCCCAAATCCAGCAAAAATATTAATGTATTAATGCCAAAGAACATCATGGTACTGTACCCAAATGACATATGGTTTTTTGGGGGGGGTTGGTTTTTGCAAGGCAATGGGGTTAAGTGACTTGCCCAAGGTCACACAGCTAGGCAATTATTAAGTGTCTGAGGTCAGATTGAACTCAGGTCCTCCTGATTCCAGGACTGGTGCTCTATCTACTACACCACCAGCTGCCCCCCAAATGACATATGTTAAGCATACAAGGAAATATGGAAAGCATGGTGAAGGAGACCAAACCTGGTCCCAAGCAAGTTGGCAGTTCTTCTATAACTGAGAATCTCTGAGAGTTTTCTAGATAACTGAGATATAAAGTAACTTGTACAGGTCCATGTGGCCAGTATATGCATAAGGACTTGAAACCAGGTCTTCCTGGCTCTAGAGGAAGATCTCTATCCACTGGACCCCATTAACCCAAGGTGAGTAACATCAGAAGAACAAGAATATAGTACTGAGTTGCTAACTATATGAATGAGGAAGGAAGGAAACAATGCCAAGAGTGGTAGCAAATTTAAAAGCAACTGTGATTAGGACCATTCTATTTGTCAATTCTGTAATTCCACTTCCTGGGATTTAAGTAGGCACTTGTGGAAGCAATGCTTGTTGAATTAAGTTGAAGGGGACACAGGACAAAAGCATTTTTTTTTTTGCTTATCTGATGCTGTCTCAATCTTTGGATTGTCTTGTTAAAAACTGAGGGGTGAGGAAAATATTTATTTGTTTGATTATTAAAAACTTAATAATTATAGACAGATCTGTTTGTTTAAAGAAACTTACACAGTTCCTGGCCCTTCTATCCAGAAAGTCTGACTCCTTCTCCCAAGAAGTATCTGGTCTGACATTCAGAATTGTCTGCCCTCCCCTGGCCCTTGCTGGTGCCTCTGAGGGCTCTGCAGAGACCATAGAGCCTTGCCTTCATTGAATTCCCAAGTGTCCCTCTCAAGCAAGACCCACTTCCCTAAAGCATATTATATACATACCCAATGGAGCCTCTTTATATCTTCTACAAATCTAAATATAACTCTAAAATGTCAACCTCAAAGCACAGGGAAGGTTTCTCTCAGAGGGAACCTGTTACCCAGCATCTTTTGGGTTGAGGGTAAAACGTTGCAGGTTCCAGTTTATTAAACATTGCCATCACAGCTCAACCCCAAGATGTCTCAGTAAACATGGATCTTCTTATGTACCTTAATGAAAAACTATTGAACCCTATTTTCACAGTCCCAGAACAATTTCCTCAGAATTTCTCTTTGGAAAAAAAATTGATCCAATAACTTAGAATTCTATCTAACAGAACCCTATCATCATGGTTTTCAAGATTCTGAAAGAAACACATTTTAGTCATGTAATCAAGGTATGCTTGTGTGTTTATATGTGTGTATGTGTATGTGTGTGTGTGTGTGTGTGTGTGTGTGTTTGGGGGGGATCAGTGCTGCATGGTAAGTATGTGAGTTAAGGAGTTAAGACTTCAGCTAAATGAGAGTCCAAGGAAAGTTTTTTAATGAATATGTTTTAATGGAATCCAAGAGGAAACTCTAGGTTAAGCCAAAACATCCCACCCAACAATTGTCCTTGTTTAGGAAACAGGTCACATTTTCCCTGAGTTGTCTTCCTTGTCTCTTCCCCACTCCCAGCCAGTCTTAAAACTCATCTCCCCTATAAATTCAGACTAAAATATAGCCAAAGTTTATTGAGCACTTCAGTAGGTGATGCCAGGGATGATGGATCAGAAGTCCTACCCTCATGGAAATTAGTGTCCAGTTGTAGAATTCCTTCACTCCAGGTAAACTGGAGTGGGCCTAGAATTAGGAAGACCAGAGTTCAAATCTGACCTTAGACACATTAGCTATAAAACCCTGAGCAAATCATTTAAATACTCTCTTCCTCAGGTTCTTCAACTGTAAAATGGAGATCATAATAATGTTTTTTGTGAGGCTCAAACAAGATATCTATAAAGCACTTAGCATAATAACTGCTTATTTCCTTCCCCTTCCCCATCCTCCAGCTCACACTTAGCTCCCTGTCACTTAACTCCTATTGCATTCCACATGCTGGAACTCCAAGCTAAGCTGTTTCGAATGGATGTAATCTGCCTGCAGGTTCTCTGAGAGCTATTTACTATAATGTGTAGCACAGGGCCAGCCATTCAAACCCTGGCTGGTGGACTTGACTCATAAGGTATTTCAAATCGGAGGAAAACATCCTTTCATCCATTGTGAGCTCAGAATCAGGTACCACTGCTCCTGCTTAGACTAGTGGAAAGGGTTTATTTGCATTTCAAACAGGATAAAATAGAGAATTGCAAATGCATACTTCCCTCACCTAGGATGGGACATCCAGATGAGCAAAAGGAATGCCCATAAGTCTGTCCCATTTAATGAGTGGCTCTACTCTCATAATTGCTGTGGTGACAACTCTCAGGTCTACATCCCCCCTCCAGGCCTATCCGCCACACTTGCTGGACTTTGTCACTTGGCTGTCCTCTTGTCGTCTTCAATTCAACATGCACAGATAGACTGATAAATGAAAATGATATCATTTCATACACCAAAAAAAAAAAAAGAATTCATCCAGAATAAGAAGGAACCACACTCTGAAAATGTTTTACATTGAACATTTTTTATAAAAGTGTAACAGCCAAAATATATAAGAAGTTGTCACAAATTTCTAAAGGTAAGGACTATTTTGATCAAAGGATATGAGTGAGTAGTTCTCAAAAGAAATACGAATTATTTACAGCTTTGTTCAAAATTGCTAATAATCAAATACATAAAATTAAAATAATTGAGATCCTACCTTGCACCCAATAGGCAAGGATAATAAAAAGATAATAAAATGTTGTGCTGGAATGTCTGTGATAAAGACAAGCACACTAGTTCATACAGTACTGGTGATTCTTTGAATTGGTTCAACCCTTCTGGAAAGTAGTGTGATATAACACAATAAAAGCTCCAAAATATTGATAGATTTTGGCCCAGTGGTCCTGTTATTGAAATTATTTTATTTATTTGTTTGTTTGTTTGGGGGTTACATATTGAGTTCCAAGTTGTCTCCCTCCCTCCCACTGTTATTGTAATTATACTTATGGAATAGCTTATTGAGAAGAGAAAAACAAAAGAATTAAGTGCACAAATATTCTCAGTAGCACTATTCGTATGAGCAAACAACTGAAAGCAAACTAGATGTCCAATAACTGGGTGATAGCCAAACAAATTCAAATAAATATGTGGATGTAATAGAATATTTCAGGCCTCCTATATCCCCTTCACTCCTTCCCCTCAGCAAAGGACCCCACCTAATACTAAAATAGGGACATCTCTTTAAATAGAGACCATCCACCATCCCTCTTCTCCTCTGGATTTACATCTCAAAACCTCTTAATGACATACCTCCCACTCTCTCCTCCTTTGCTCCAGTGTCTGATAAAGAGATATGACCCTTTTCCTCAAGGCCACATCCTCATCCACCACATATGTCCTTGATCTCATCCATTCCCATGTCCTCCTTCAATTATCCCCTCCTTTCTCTCTAACTTTCTATCTCTAACTATCTACTGGCTCTTTCTTTGCTACCTAGAAGTAGAAACATTCCCATGTCTCCCCAAGACTCAAAAAACTTTTACTTGATTCCTATGTTCCTCCCTTTCATAGTCAAATTCCTATTAAAAGGAATTTCTATGTGTTACAGCTCCACATTCTCTCCTTCAATTCCTTTCTCAATTCTTTTCAATCTGGCGTCAGATCTCACCACTTAAATGAAGCTGCTCCATGGTTGAGGGGCTATGGGTATGGAGTACTTGCTACATTGTTTGATTGAGAGGCTGTGGTGGTAGGTTTTGCTGTAGTGCTTTTTCTCTGCCTCTCTGTATCTATTTCTATGTCTGTCTCTCTTACTCCCTTCTTTTTATTTACATTTTATTCTTTATAATAAGTGAGGTCTTAATGAGTAAAGCAGGGAGAGAAGTAGATTTGTAAATGAGGGTGATATAAAAGCAGAAATATCCATTTTTAACAGAATCTTCCCTATTGTTAATTTTTAAATTATTTTAATTATTAAATTCAATGGCCCTTTCATCATTGACCTCTCTGCTCAATTTGACATTATCCATCCACTTCTCTGAGATCTGGGTTTTATGTGCCTTTGCTTTTTTCTTAATTCTCCTCTTACTTGTTTGACCTCTCCTCAGTCTCCCCTGTCCAACTCCCTAATGAGGGGTGCTATCCAATTTCTTCTGTACTGGACCCTCATCTCTTTGCTCTCTTACTCTCTCACTTAGTAACTTCATTGCTTCCCACAGGTCTACTTCTCATCTATAGCCTGAAGACTCCCAGATTGAAGATCTCACAAGCTTCAGTGCTACAGCATTATTTTCCTTTTCCTTTCAGACACTTAAAACTGAGTATCCCACAGACATCCCATAACATGCCCAAAACAGTACTACTCACAACTCTACTACAAACTTCCCTCATTTCTATTGAGGGCACCACCATCCTCCCAAGTATCTGTTGGTATTTTTCAGATTTGTTCTGGTCTTTCACCTTCTCTCTTGAAGAATCAGAGCATCTATATCAGACCTCCAAAGACCACACCCCTTTCTGGTAGTATTAACTCACTCAGTTTTGCTACTCCACTGAACAGTCCAGATTGGTGATGCTGGTGAGTGGAAACACATTTAGCCCACTTATATCCAGCCAGCCCAAGACCATGTTTCACATCACATCCATTCATTCACCTTTGGTATCTCACCATTTACTCTGGAGCTGCACACATACATACCCATCTCCTCTTATGCCACTAATCTTTCTATCTTTTGACTTCTTGTTTTGGAAATAATAATGAAATCACTACTACCATTGTTTATGGAAAGGCTGTAACAACCTACTTAGAATTCCATTCACCATCCCTATAAGCCCTCAAATTTCTTTTCCTAGTCACTATTCACCATAAGTATTGTATGTGCCATCAGAATAAGTATAAGATTCCTGAAAGCAGGGACTATCTCACTTTTGAATTTGTTTC
The DNA here is from genome assembly GCF_037893015.1 of Macrotis lagotis. Classification (NCBI taxonomy): domain Eukaryota; kingdom Metazoa; phylum Chordata; class Mammalia; order Peramelemorphia; family Peramelidae; genus Macrotis; species Macrotis lagotis. Next base: position 71,800,411 of record NC_133666.1, read on the forward strand.
TTAACAGAGAACCAAGAACACAGAAGGTATGTAATAAAGGCTAATTAATTACAGCAGCATCTTAAATTTACTTCCAATTTTTTATTTCTCCAATTGATCTTTTATTCAATTAAAAGTACAGGTGTTGGGGGCGGCTAGGTGGTGCAGTAGATAGAGCACCTGCCCCGGAAGTCAGGAGTACCTGAGTTCAAATCTGGCCTCAGACACTTCATAATTACCTAGCTGTGTGGCCTTGGGCAAGCCACTTAACCCCGTTGTCTTGCAAAAAAACTAAAAAAAAGTACAGGTGTACTGGGTCTATATCCTGAAGAGAACATGGAAAAGGGTAAAAGCATCACTTGTACAAAAATATTCATATCAGCCCTGTTTGTGGTGGAAAGGAATTGGAAATTAAGTTAATATCCTTCAATTGGGGAATGGCTAAACAAATTGTAGTATATATACATTATGGAACACTATTATTCTATTAGAAACCAGGAGGGATGGGAATTCAGGGAAGCCTGGAAAGACTTACATGAACTGATGCTCAGTGAGATGAGCAGAACCAGAAAAATACTGTACACCCCAACAGCAACATGGGGGTGATGATCAACCTTGATGGACTCACTCATTCCATCAGTGCAACAATCAGGGACAATTTGGGGTTGTCTGCAATGGAGAATACCATCTGTATCCAGAGAAAGAACCATGGAGTTTAAACAAAGACCATTACCTTCAATTTAAAAAAAAATGTTGTCTTATGTACTACATAATTTTGCTATCTCTTATATTTTATTTTTTTCCTTCAAGCATATGATTTTTCTCTCAACACATTTATCCAAACCTATAAGAATATATTGAAAGTAAGGAGCCATCTTGGTTTCTCTCATCAAGTCTCTTTCCTAAGCTTTATATCACTGAGTAACTGAGGTCCAGGTGCCACTTTCCAGGCTCTTACCACCTTCGTTTAAGCTCTTGTATGGGATTCCTTGAAATCATGTACCAAAGAATTGCAAATTCTTTTTTTCTTCTCTCCAAAACAATGGATCCACCATCTCATGAGTGAGGATGTTCCTCTATCAAGATCACCTGTCAAGCTACTACCTAATCTCAGAGGTGTTTGATTGGTGGGGGTGTGAAAAAGGACACTCCTTTGTTTTAACTCACATGGTTGAAGTCATAGCCTCCAGTTAAGGGCAATCTCCCCCTGTCTGAACCCCTTTCAGGATGCCAGAGCAATGAAAAATCACTTCCCTCTTGCTTCCTCCAGTAGTTCATGTCTTTACAGTATCCCAGGACTTTACCACCCAGGCTTGCTTCTTTTGTGGTGCTGGGTGGTGTTCAAGTGGCCTCTCCCTGTGGCCCTGCATTCATGACTTCTAGGATGTCATGGACTATTGGCTGGCATTGTTTCCATGGGATCCCTCCTTGATACAGTTTTGAGTATCAAGAAATATTCCTTCTTACAACTTAAAGCTCTGTGAGTGTGAATAGATTTTTCCAGAAGTCATTGACCTTTCCTCACAGTGCTCATTTTCCCATTCCTGGTTCTGCCTTTATCATATGACCATGAGAAAGTCTCAGCTTCCTCATCCTTAAAAGACAGATAATATTGGCTAGAGTACCAACCTCCCAGAACCTCAGGGGGAAGGCTAATTCATCTTCAGTTTCCTCCCTACAAAACTAGGCTCCTATCACCTACCTTCCAGGGGCATCTCAAATAAAGAAGCACAGAAATGTCAGCTATGATCATGGTCCTCTTAGGAGAAAGCAAGGACAAACCCCCATGCCACAGCAACCAGTCATGCTGATTTCCTGTCTCCCTCCTCTGGGCCTTTCCAGGGCAATGCAGTCTCTCCATCACAGCATGTCAGGGCCTAGTGTCACATGCCTACTGCATCAGGCAACAAGCCTCAATCTTTTTTCATGTATGTTCAGAGCTCATTGCATGGTGGGAAGGGAGGAGCGAAGTATATAAAACTGGCCCCAGAATGAGTCCTGTATCTCCCACAGCGAATTGTACTTGAATTTAACCTGACCAGGCCAAGAAGCAACCTCCCAGAGAGAATGAGAGAAAAGGCCAAAGGAATTGACCCTGGCTTTCCCATGAACAGACAGAATGTCATCTACCGTGGCTGTGGGGAGCACACTGGGGGACTGTCGGTCATGGGAGGGGGGGGTTCCATGGGCGGAGTCGCAGTCCATTTCTTCACACCCACTCGCAGTGAGAAGGCCCCAGAGATGCTTGAATGGTCCTCCAGGGGGATCCAGCCCAGCTCCCCATTTAGACAGTGAGCTTTACACTCTGCCATTCTCCAGCCCCCAGAGGCTCTCCAGCTTATAATGCATGAAGATTCCATATAGCCCTTTATACATTTGCATGCTTCCAATTGCCTTGACAAGTGTAATCTGGTGATAATATAGGTGTTTTTGCTAAAGAACACAAGTCTTTGAATAAGAAATTCTCACCCAATCATTAGCAGTAAATGTTTTCCTGAAGCCAGATGAACCAATATAATCTGTCTTTTGATTCTGTCTGGGTGTTTAGGGACTAAATTCCTCATCAGTCTCTTAGCTCTTTAATCTTGTTTAACCTAGGCTTGTTGGCAGTTTTGCATTTAATTTATATTCTTGGGGAGTAATCTACACATCTTTCCCACATTCCTGCATTTGCAAATTCTCTCCAACTTTTTTTTAGTTTTTAAAAGAATAGCTAATTTATTCAGAGAAAAGTGGGAAGACTTCTATAAACTGATGTGAGATGCAGTAAGCAGAAACAGGAGACGGAGTAGAAAGGGACCTCTGAGTTCATCTAATTCAACTGCTTCACTTTAGACATGAGGAAACTGAGACTCGGGAAGACCAAATTTATTTGGGCAAACTCCTATAGGCAGGTTCAGATAGGTAGTCAGGAGGCAAAAACAGTGCCGGTCCTCTGACTCCATATTCAAATCCAGGATTCCACTCTTAAGGATAGCAACTACACTAATATAAAGGAACAAAACAAGGAAAGGAAGTTGAACTCTGAATAACCTGTCTGGCCAGTCCCCTTAACCCTAGGGAGCAGATAATGAAGTCTGCCACCTTCCTCTCCTCAGCAGAGAGGTAGGTGGCAGAATGTCACCTACACCATCAATCAGAGACATTGTCTGGATTGTTTTTATTTGTTCCATGAGGAAGTTCTGTGGAGGTGGGGAGAGAAGGGTAGTTGATGTCAAATCCAAAGGCTTTAAATATCTAGACTAGAGAATGACCCTTAAATTCTCTTCGGAATTTTTAGTAGTGGTTAGGGATGGATTCTGATTCTTGGACCCCGTGGGATTTCATAGTTAGCACCTCTTCTACCACTTTGCGCTGTAGCCTCTGGACAACTCTCCCAAATCCCAATCTACTCCTGACTTCAAATTTCAGGGTTTTCTCCTTTCCAGATGTAGTTTCAGACTTCTTCAGCAGAGTGAATCTCAGTTCCTTCTAACTACAGAGATACTGGGTCTCACTAAAGGAGATGTCAACAGCTCTAGCTGGAATGCCAAAGAAATGGCCTGGCAGGGAGAAAGAAGAACTCCAATTCCCATTGAGATCTGGTAGGGCTCAGATATCTGCTGTGTACAAGGAACTCCAGGAAGCAGCTTAGCTTAGTTCCAGTACAGAGAGGCTGTATAGTAATGTAAAAAGAAGTCACAGTGGAAAGGATTCTGAAAACATCAGGAAGGCCTGGTTCTGGCAGAGGACCTTGAACATTTCACAGACAAATTGGGATGTGATATTCTTTGCAAAATTCTCCTTTTAATGTTTTGTTATTGCATTTTAAATGAATACTACTCATTTCCCATTCATTCTGAGACAGAGAGGAGAGAGAGAGAGAATCCTCCCTTGTAACAGGAAAGGAATCTGGCAAAAAAACAACTGTTACATAGACTATAAGACAGTCTACATAGTATCCCAAACTCTAGTCTACACCTCTAGACTTAGTTACAATGTGTCAACATATATCACCTATAACCAACACTGATCCATATCTTTATGTGAGCTCTGCAGTCCTCCTGTGGTCTAATTCCATAGACTCTTCTCTGGGTTCTATGGATCTCATTCTCTGTGTATCAGTTAAAATAAGTCTTCTAAATTTCTCAGCTTTCCTCTTCTTCTTCCTCTGTTCCTTTCTTTCCTCTTTGGCCCAAACTGTGATTCCATTGTCACAGTTCCATGCCAATGTAGTTGAGCAATTTATCTGAGTCATACAGAGCTGCTTGGGACACTGAAAGGTGACATAACTTGAGCAGACAGCATCCCACAGCTAGTATGTGTTAGGGGCAGAATTCGAACTCAGGTCTATGTGTTTCCAAGGTAAACCTCCCAACCATTAATCTATACTGCCTTGTCTTGATGCTGTTGCATCAAGTTCCATTACTATCTGCCATGTGCTTAGCCATTCCTATACTTCCTATTCCTTGCTTTCTCGAGCAAGAGAGAATTAGGGCAAAAATATTGCTGAAAGTTTGTTCTAGGGGAGGCTAAGTGGCACAGTGGATAAAGCACCTGCCCTGGAGTCAGGAGTACCTGGGTTCAAATCCGGTCTTAGACACTTAATAATTACCTAGCTGTGTGTCCTTGGGCAAGCCACTTAACCCCATTTGCCTTGCAAAAACCTAAAAAAAAGTTTGTTCTAATGTCTGTGCATCAGATAGATATTGGAATGAAGTTCTGGATTACTCCAGGGGCCAGTCACAATGGCAACTCAATGTCACAATTAATATTCATAATGCCACAATCAGTATTCATGGAACAACAGGGGAAGATAAAGAATAGCATGGCTACAGGCCTGGACTTGGATCTGTTTCCCTTGAACACGAGAGTCCCAAGCTTCGAAGCCCTGGCTGGATCCAAGGAGTAGTCCAATGCTTAGGATTTCCATTCTTTTCCAGGATAGCCAGGATTATCCTCTAGTCTAATAGATGAAAGAAGACTCCAGTTTGTGGTGGTTTTGAAGGGATTTTGTTTTTCTTTTTTGGCAGAAACTTCACTCCCAGGAAAAGTCCTGTCCTATCTTTCTTAGAATTTCTATAAAATCATCAACAAAACAAATTGAAATCACCCTTTTGCCTGCTTCATGATCCAAGGATCTGTAATTCAATCCTCAAAGAAAAGTGGCGAGCCTTGAGCAAAGGGCATTTCCTTTTCATGGCTGGTGTCCCTAGGGATGGCCTGCCCCAGTGGTGAAAATGAAAGAATGAGGCAAATCCCAGGGAAGCTTGCACCAGCAGCCTCTTCCTTCCTTGGCTGACCTCTTCCTGTATTATCTCCAAGCTTTGATTTTCTGCAATCGAATCAACATACAACTAAGCCCCTGCTATCCTTAGGGTCCTATGCTGGGGCAAAGGGAGAAAGAGAGACAAATCACTTGGGATCCCTGCTCAGAGCTAGCCCTTGAAAGATAAGGGAAAGTTCTGAAGAACCAAGATGGGGGAAAGAAGACAGAGTAGGGCAGAGAATACAGACTGAGTGAAGGTCAAAGAGTTTAAATTTTATTCTGTAGGAAACAGGGACAAAAGCCCGTTAAGTGGAACAGTGAGCAAAACACTGGACCTTGAGTCTGAAGATCTGTTTTCAAATGCAACCTCAGTTACCTACCAGCTGTGTGACCTTAAGCAAGTCACTCAACTTCTGTCTGCCCCAATATTCTCATCTGTAAAATGGAGTAATCTTGGTACCCAACTTCCAGAGTTTTTCTGAGGATAAAAATTAGAAGGTGTTCTGTAAACTTTAAAGTATTTTATATAATTTATTACAATTATTATTTTTATTAATCAGAAAGTAGATGAGTTTTACAATAGTTCTCAATGGGAACTTGAGTGTGGGTTGATAAAAGGTGGTTAAAATCTGTCGTTGTTCATGACTAATATGGAAATATGTTAAACATGATTGTACATGAGCAACCTATATCAGAATGTTCGCTGCCATGCAGAAGGGAAAAAAGAAGGGAAAAAGATGTGGAACTCAAAAGTTTACAGAAAGATGAATATTGAAACCTATATTTGCCTGTGATTAGAAAAAGTAAAATATTGGCATAGTGGATAAAGCACTGGCCCTGGAGTCAGGAGTACCTGGGTTCAAATCTGGTCTCAGACACTTAATAATTACCTAGCTGTGTGGCCTTGGGCAAGCCACTTAACCCCATTTGCCTCACAAAAAAAAACCTAAAAAAGAAAAAAGTAAAGTAACATAAAAATTGAAAAAAATAAATTTGCTATTGCTGTTCAGTCATGTCTGACTCTTCATCACTCCATTTGGGGTTTTCTTGGCAAAGATACCAGAATATTCTGCCATTTCCTTCTCCAGTTCATTTTTCAGATGAAGAAACTGAGGCAAATAGTTAAGTTACTTGCCAAGGATCACATAGCTAGTGTCTGAGACCTGCTTTGAACTCAAGTCTTTCTGACTCCAGGCCACTGTGCCACCTATTTGACCCTCTAAAAGGACTAAAAATATGGCTAAGCAACTCAGAAATTCCAGTTAAAACCAGATCAGATGAATTGGAAGTGAACCCAGTCCACATAATTTTGTGACTCACCAACAAGTCTGGGAATGAGACTAGAGAGGAGGATCAACCCTGGATTCAGTGCAAGTCAGATAAGCATGATTCAAGGAACAGAGGGGAGGTGGACAACAAACATATCATTGCATCTGCTGGCAAGGGGCTTGTGCTGAGTCACTGAACCAGTCATGTAAAAAAAAGGAATGATGGGAAAAGATACTAGTAAAGGGGTAAAAATGATTAGGATGAGGAGGAAAAGCAGAGGAGGGGAAAGAGGTTCAACAGGGAGAGATAATGAGACTATCCATTGAGAAGAGAGAAATCATGGAGGTGGAGTGGTGGACAGTGATGGGCAAACCCAAGATCTAGCTCTGCCAAAATGGGATGAGTGAAGTGAAGGGCAGCTAAAGGTCTTTTATGCTGAGGATACTTAGATTGCTAGGGTCCCGAAAGTGCTGTAGTTACAATGGGGGCCACAGAAGCTGTCATTGAATTATCATCATTTGCTTTCATCCAATATTCATATACAGTTGTGAGGACAGAGATCTTAAAAGGAGAGGACAGGAATCAATAGCTCTAGTTCTTGTCTACCATCTGACTAAGTCAAACACCACCTTGACTGGCATAGAGCCAGTGTTAGTTTCTAGGGGTATTAGAGGGGGGAGAACGTACTCACCTCCAAACCATATTAAGCCAGCCCAAAGGAGAATTCCCACTAAAGTGGAAAGAGTTTGTAGAAAAGAAGGACTTGGAGGGGCTCCCTTTGATTGTTGACTTGTCCCCAATGGGGGGTGACTAGCAAATATACTATAAATATGCTGATTATCTAAGGTAGGTCTTAGGTAGGGTGATCTCTTGAAAGAGCATACCCCCCTTTAGAAAGTTCAGTAACAGCTAGCATTTTGAAAGTGTTTTCAGGGTTATAAAGAGCTTCACAAAAATGATATCATTTGTGTCTCCCAATGACCCTAAAGGTAGGTGCGATTATTATCTGATTTTACAGATGTGGACACTGAGACTGAGAGAGATTAATGGACTTGCTCAGGGTCACAGGACTATGAAGTGTCTGAAGTGGGTTTTGAACTCAGATCTTCCTGAGTCCAAACCCATCATTCATATATACTAGCTAGCAACAACAGACATGGGCAACAGCTCAAAACAGAAATAGCCTAGCAGCAGATAGAAGCAGGTTTGCAGAGATCACCAGAGAAGCAGCAGCTTTTCAGCAGAGGCCAAGAAGAGCAGCAGGGAGATTCAGTGGGCTCTTTGTTGGGAGTCTGGGTTAATAGTATTCCACATAGGACTAACAACTCTGAGAACATAGGTGTCCAGGCAGAATTCCCCTCTCCCATGAGCAACATGAGAATCTTTGGAAGATTGTGCCTTTGTGGATAGGTGTTTTTCTCCCTGTTATTTAACTCACTATTCTGTTTGAAGTAGACATCATTTGTTTTGCTTTAGACTTCTTGAAACAAAGACCATCTTTTGTATACCCAGATTGTGTTGCTAAATGACTGAAAGTAAGGAAGTACTAGTCTTTTTAGTACTGAAAATGAACATCATCCAGAGAACAAAGGAAAGGAACACAGTGGTAAGCCATTATGAAGAAGAAGCAGAGGAAAATATATCATCAAAGAAACATGAGTCAGAAAAAAAGAGCTGGGCTAGTCACATAGGGAGACAAAGAGATAAGCAATGGCTAGTATCCAAATGGTGCCAATAGATAGTTAGGAAGGACCTCTACACATTGCTTATGCTCTCTGTGGTAAATCTATGAAAGGTCACGGATAAGAGTTTCTTAGGATGGGAAAGCAAGGAAGGGTTGCAGTCTTTGTCTACTGAGGATGTATCTACACTGAAGAGACCAGTCACAACCAATCCACATGCTCTTACTACATGCCAATCATTGTAGGAAGTAGAGAAGATACAAAGAAAATGCAAAAATAGTCCCACTCTCAAGAGTTTGAATATCTGGGCATATTGCTTTGCATTAATGCTATTTGGTTTAATCTAACATAGACCTATATCAGTGGGGGCTCCCAAGAGTCCAAGGTGAATCTAATGTGGTCCATACTTTGTAGACACTTTGCTTTTACATGAACAGGACTATCCATGACAAAAAAGATTGCTCTCAACTTTTCCATGACTTGTATGTCTACTATTTCACAATCCATGTTAACTCATAGTAAATTAGACCTACCATCTAGCAAGACCATGAACAAAAGAACACAAAAGGTCCATTTGTAAATAGAACCCCAAAGGGTGGGTACCCTCCATGTGGGAATCCTCATCCGAAAACCCCAACTCCCAACCAAGTGGGCCAAAGAACCAAAGGAAATTTCCCAAATTGGGCTTGACAAATAATGCCAGATATTTCCTTACCTACTTTGGCTTGACCTCTATTTGTACTTCCTCAGGGGTAGCTTGTGGCATCTTTCTCTGATGTGACACCATGCACACATGGGTTCTCAGAGACCTGCCTAGCCTGCTGAGAAAGAGCTCCAGTCGAGGTAAAGCTAAGGTGACCTGGGGACTTCAGAGAACTATCCCAACAGAAGTTTGTGCGTTCCTTTCTCCCTACCTAGTTCACTCTCATTCTTTTCAACTTGCAACATTTCAAAGGTCAGTTTGGCATACTGAATGTTCCCCAAACAGATTAACCAGTCATTTGAAATTCCAACACAACCTGAAACATTTGACAAACATGGCAGCTTCATTTTTCAAGGTCCTGCAGGCTTAAAGACTTAGATTATCATAGAAATGGAATTATTGGCTGGTTTTCTGCCTCCTTTTCATTTGAAATTGAACTGGAGTATTTCCAGCTTCTTCACAAATCTCTGACAATTCCGTTTACACAGAATGCACAATTCTATCAAAAAAAACTATCCACCCACATGTGTGAGCTTTAAACAAGTAGATGGCTAAAGGAAATGTATGTTCTCTCACTTGGTGTGTGGGGGTGGGGGCTAGAGAACTGAGCTTAGAGACAGAAAGACCTGGGTTCAAACCTGCCTCTGATATTTAGAGCAAGTTACCTCAGCTCTTAATGCCTCAGTTTTGTATACTTTTAAATGGGAGTCAACACACTTGTAGAATCTCCTTCATGGAATATTGTTTGTAAAGTGTTACTGTTTTCTTATTATAAATAATAGTCTTTCTTTCCGATTGACAAGATAGTGCTAGGGTCCAGAACTGTGATCTCCCTGGTCTATGAACATCTCAAGGGAGGCAAAACCCTAGACCAATACAGGTTGACATCTTCTCTTCAACTTATAATATTAGATTTGAGGTTCTTCCTCTTTTTGGAGTTATGGACCCCTTGGGCAATCAGTGGAGTCTATGGTCCCACTCTCCCTTATGTTTTCACATTCATAATATCCAGATTTCAAATCAAAGGGAAGTAAAACTACCAAGTCATTTTTTGCCACACTCGAATGTATAGTTAACCTGTAATCTAACCACAACCCTCATGGACCCCAAGTTTTAACCCCTCCTCTTAAGAGTTTCCTAAAGCATTGAAAGGTTAAGTGACTTGTCCATTGTTATACAGAGGAAGGACTCAAGGCCAACTCTCTCCCCACTCTGACATACTGCCTCCCTCCTGTCACCCCCTAAATGGATTTCCTTTCTTGATGCTTATAATACTTACATCACTTATAACTGTGAATCTTTAAAACCCTATGAAGTTACTCAATTCAAATCATAGCATCATTTAGATGGCTTTAGACAAGAAGGTTTTCAAGTCCAACACCATCATTTTATTGATGAGGAAACTGAGACAGACAGAGGCCCAAAGAGTTGCTCAGGTCACACAGCAAGTATCTGAGGCTGGATTTGACTATGAATGGTCAGGAATATGTCTAGCCATGCACAAGTACCTCATACCCAGGGCCTAGTTTTTGTATTCGCTCTGATTCATTTGCAAAGTAGATACAAAGGGGAAAAATGCTACATGAGGCCAGAACCATACAGAAACTGGGAAGAAAAAAGAGATCTCCAACTACCTGCCCAACAGAGCAAAAGCCAACATCAACAAGCAAGTGATTGCAGAACTGTGCTGACCCAGGGCCTCTCATGACAACAGTCAGCAGAGGCTAACCCTAATAGAGCCTGCATTTTGTATGGGATCAGCAGGAAGCAGGTACTTTCACGGCACTAGAGACATCAGTGAGCCCATGGCCCTGGAGGCACAGCTTTGTCTCCTCCATATACTCTGACCAGACATGTTCCCTTCTGTGTTTCTTCTCAAATATTTCAATCATGTGCCCATTCTTTCCACTGATAGTGTGTCTATGTGGGAGAGAATATGCCCCAGAATTATGGGTGAAATGCTTTACTGCTAATCCATGTCCTCTAGTAATGACTAGTAAAGCTAAAGGCATTGCCTAGAATTCTGGAGCTATGGTCTTGAGTGGGTGTAGGCTGAACCCAGGAGTACCTTGAACCTAATCAAATCTTGTCTAAGAGATCTACTCTGTGATTTGGGGAGGGAGTGCTTCCTGGGTCTGCACAGGCATGAATATAGGGAAATAGATTGTAAAGCAAGGATGTGGGAGCAGGGGGGTCATGATAGTCATCCAGTTTATTGGAACACAGATTGTGTAGAGAAGAGTAATGGGAAATAAGTCTGGGGGAAGATCCCAATTTTAGGAAAATATCCCAAGAAGACCAAAAACATAAAGGTCCAAGTATATTCATAAAATATTCATAGCAGCACTTTAGTAACAAAAGTGTTCATCAATTGGAGATAGTTTAAAAATGTATCATACAAATGGAATGGAATATGATTGCACCAAAAGAAATCACAAATAAAAAAATTCAGAGAAGCATGGGAAGATTTATGAAGTGAAGCAGAATGAAGCAAGTAGAAACAAGAAAACAAAATACAAACTATCACATTGTAAATGAAAAGAAAAATAAGGGAATAAATGTAATTATAATGATCAGATTTGGACCTGAAAAAGAATTGAAAAAATGTACTAACCCTCCCTGTGTTACAGAGGTCAGACACATTGGGTGGGAAATATTACATATTGTATCAAACAGAATAGGTAGATTGGTTGTTTTTTTTCTGAACTGCCTTTTACTCTCTTTTTTAGAAAAATTTTTTGCTACAAGGGATAAGAGAATTGGAAGGGATATAGTCAATGAATGTATTATTAGAAAAAGACTAATACAAAAAGTAAAAAATTTAAATTAAAAAAATGAGAAAGAAGACCAGGAAGATAGACTGGAACCAGAGTCTTGAATGCCAAACTAAGGAATTTTTATTTTATTCTACAATCATTTGGGAGCAATTGACTTTTTTGAGTAGGGGAATGGCATGGTCAAAGAAACATGATAAAAACATGTTTTTAATCCCATTATTTTATTTTTTCCCCAGTTACATGCAAAAACAATTTTTAGCATTCATTTCCAAATGTTTGCGTTCCAAATTTTCTGTCTTACTCCTTCCAACCAACCCTCCCCTCACTGAGAAGGCAAGTACTTCATTATAGGTTATACATGTGTAATCATGCAAAACATTACCATATTAGATTTGATGTGAAAGAAAACATAGACTCAAGGGAAACAAACTCAAGAAAAATAAAGTAAAAAACCAAAAAAGCATCCTTCAATCTGTATTCAGACACCATCAGTTCTTTGTTCTGGGGATAGATAGCATTTTTCATCATAAATCTTTCAAAGTTGCCTTAGATCATTGTATTGCAGGGAATAGCTAAGTCGAATTCACAGCTGGTCATTCTACATTACTGTTGTTACTTTGTAGACAGCACATTTCACTTGCCATCAACTCATGCACCAGAAGTGCATGGTTTTTTTTTTTCTCAGAGCATCCTGTTCATTATTTTTTATAGCATAATAGTATTCCATCACAAACACACATATCACAATTTGTTCAGTCATTCCTCAGTTAATGGACATCTGCTCAATTTCTAATTCTTTGCCACCAAAAAAGGGCTGCTATAAATATTTTTGTACATAAGGGTCCTTTGTTTTTTTCCCCCTTTTTAAATCTCTTTGGGATACAGACCTAGTAGTAGCATTACTAAGTCATGGTTTAATAACAAAAACAATAATAGCAGTCCTTCCATTTTGACGAGGACCATACCAACCATATTAATGGTAGTGTGACTCGCACAATTATGTTTATTATAGTGAGAAAAATGCTGGGTGAGGTATACCTTCTCAACTGCCTTCTTCTGGAATCATTCCATCCCATGGCCTGATTTAATAGGAAACAGATCTATTGGTAATGGTCTGGATGCTGCAGGAGACCCTTGACCTTTGAATTGATTTCTCTTCTTCCAGTGTCAGTGAGGCACCCCGGCATACCATCAACACCGGGCAAGCACCAGCATGTGATTTCTGGGGTCAGAATGTGACAATCTGGTCTATTCAAACTAGTCTCTCAATGGACTAATCATCAGCCATGATTTAATAGTTCTTTGGGGAATAATAAGGAACTGCGAAGAAGGTAGATTTGAGATGGGAGATCCTGGAAGCAGGGAGACCAGTTAAGAAAACAATAGTCCAGGTGAGAGGCAAAAAGAGCTTAAGTTTGGGGAGCTTGTGAGTGGTTAGGACATGATTTATTGGAGCCATGTTGTAGAGGTAGAAGCAATAAGACTTAGCAATTGACTGGGCCTGATGGATGGAGGATCCTCAGCTCTCTGGGGTAGGCATAGCAGTAGAGGAGAGGAAGGAAGGCAGGAATCAATGTAGTTTTGTAGGTTCACCAATTCAGAATTAACAATAATACAAATAGATCTTCTTTCTATGGATTTTCATGTCCATAAGGCATTTTCTCAACATGATCTCCTTGGAGTCTCATAATAAACTCAGAAAGTGGGTACTACCTATAAGGTGTCATTAAGCCCATGTTAGAGATGTGAAAACAGAGGCTCACTCATGTAAGTGAAGTGACTTGCCTGGGTCAGACAGGTATCAAGAGTTGGAAGCACAATTCAAACCCTATTCTCTCTTAAGTTTAAGTCCAACACTCTACTCATGGCTTGTCTGGTGCCAGGCATCCATAATTGACATCACCAAAGAGGTTGCATTCTTGGTGAAAGGTGGCAATTTGTTAAAGCTTTCTCCCTTGCTTTTTAGGCGTGGTTGTGATTGTCACCCCTCCCCTCAAAATGCCAACAACAATTTCATAGAATGTTCAGTTTCCTTCCAAGCACATCTCAGAAACCATCACCTAGCAGAGGCCTTGCCTGATCCCCCACTTATTAGACTGTCCTCCCTCTTGAAATGAATAGTTTATATATTCTATTTATCTGGTACGGAGGACAGGGTTTGTGGGTATGTGTGTGTGTGTGTGTGTGTGTGTGTGTGTGTGTGTGTGTGTGTGTGTGTGATTGTGGGAGGGGGGTTATGTATGTATACGTGGAGGGGAGGTAGTGTGGGTATGTATGAGAGGGGAGTGGGGGTGGTAGCTTTTTGTGTTGTAGATGTGGGGGGGGTGAGAACATGCTCCAGAATAATGTCTGCTCCTTTTCTTCTCAAAGGTAGATTTCTTGCCTTTTTTAACTCTGTACCCCCAGACCATTGCATGCTGTTGGTGCTAAATAAATGGTTACTGAATTGTGGTGATAAATAAATGGTTATTGAATTGTATTGAATCAAACTCCTTGAATATGTAATCTGTGATAAGTGATTAGCTTTCATTTCTATATTAGTTATGGGAAACTGAGGAAAGGAGTTTATATCTTATAGAGAAACAGGGAGGATGAAGGAAACAAACTCAAGTGGACTGATATAGAATTAGAGGCCATGTAGTAAGTAATGTAGGCTTACAGGATGTAAATCAAGCTAATGTCTATCTTACTGGGAACAAAAGGAATGCTTCTCTGTAGAGAAGAAGTACATGAACTTGTAACAGGAAAGAAAGCAATGAGAATGTTGGGTAAATTAGTGAATAAACTGGTGCCAGTCTTAAGTGTTAGATTCACATATCTGTGGTATACCTCTTAAGGGCCTGGTTACCAAATTGTGGGGAAGGGGAGGTTTGATAAAGAATTAAGACCCACATGGGGAAGAGAAATGGGTTCTTTGGATAGACCTTTGACCACTGCAATACCTAATCAATTGGGGACATGGGAGGGACACGTGTTTCTAGACAGGAGAGAAAAGGCTAATGATACTGTGCCCCAGATGTGCCCATTTCTGTTTGGGACACCCATTCTTAAGGATGTTTCAACAAAAGAACCTCTTTACTTCACTAATGGCAGGTGTGAATTTTTGGTGAGGTACCTGTTTCTTACATAATTCCAACCAAGGATGGGTGCCTGCCATTGCTGCCACCAGCCTCAGCCCTGAGTTTAGCAGAGGCATTAATATGAAATAAACATCCTGAGACTCCTGATCAGTCCTTTTAGCTAAAAGTTGCAGGTTTTGTTGTTGATGTTGTTGTCACTAAACAAATGAAAATGAATCAAGGAGTTGGTTCAAGCTGCTCTAGCCTCCTGCTTCCCACCCCACCCTCATTTGTCAACTTGTCAGGACAATCTCACCTGCACACCACTTTTCCAGAAGGATAATCAAAATACCTTAATAAGCAATGAAGAAATGGATCCTTCTTGGCAAAGAAAAGAAAGAGAGAGAAGACCCTTCTTTCACTGCCCTCTCCTTGACTTAGCCTGGGATCTGGGGTATAGAGTTCTAAGCTAGCTCCATGGTCTATCCAAAAGCTCTCTTTGCCCTGGGGAGAGCATGACAAGTAGGGGAGGACATGCTGAAAGGTCAGTACCTGAGCATAGCTGAGCTGGGCTGGAAGGAAGAATTTCAAAAGGTCATTCTCACCTACTGATGCCTTGATTCCAAGGACTTGATCTCAGGTCTGGGAGAGAGCTGGAGGAAGGACTCAAGGAAGTGAGTTTGGAGGGTCCAAACAGGAACCTGGGGGAGTCATAAATGGCTTCTCCTCTTTTGCCAAAGCCATCCCTGGCCAAATGAAAGGGTTTCCTTTCACTAGATGACAAAATCAAGCTCATTCCAATGAGAAGCATCGACATCTCCAATCAAGAAAACCTGAGTTTCCTCCAGCCCATTTGCAGGCACTGTTTTCCCTGGGGATGGCTGGGGCTCAACTCAACCATGGGGGCCTGCCCAGTCTCAAGGTGATAGATCACAGTTATCATCAGGAATAATTGACCTTTTCTGTTCCTTCAGTTAGATAGTAGCTAGGTAGCATAGTGAATAGAGTTCAGGCCCAAGTCAGGAAGATCTGAGTTCAAATCTAGCTCCAGACACTTCCTAACTGAATGATCCTGGACAAGTCACTGAACCTCTGTCTACCTCAGTTTCTTCAACTGCAAAATAAGGATAATAACAGCACTTACCTTGAAGGGTTATTATAAGGTTCAAAGGTCTGGCAAATAGTAGGTACTTAATCAAGGCTTCTTCCCTACCTCTGCCTGAATATTTCAAAGAGCAAGATTCTCTTGCCTCTGGGCTAAAGAGTCAGGCTCACCCTGAGTCACAGAATGCAGCCACCCAGAGATGGAATGAATCCCAGGGTATATCTATAGTGTTTGGAAGGTTTTTGAAGGAAGAAGGGCAGGATTTGGATCCAATACACTGACTACCTTCCCCATCTATATGTATATATACATGTGATATTGTCACTGTATCTATATGGAGAATTCTAGGTGTGGGAATTTCCTCACCCTACAGAGATTGCAAACTGTATCTGACTTGGGAGAGAACTATTAACGAATCACCCAAGGCAAAAAGAAGTAAAGGGACTTGTCCAGGACCCAAGATGAGTACATGAATCCAAGTCTTCCTGATCTGATCAGTCCCATTCCGCCACCATGCTACCTTAGAGTATTCTCTAAGACCAGAACTGGTAGACCAGGGGCTAATCTGCTTTGGTAGAGGGAGTGTCCCCCTACCCATAAAGTTCCAAATCTGGTCATAATCTACATGTAATTGTATGTGAGTATGTGTGTGAGTATGTGGAGAGTGTGCATATGTGTACCTGTGTGCTCTGCAGTGCTCAGAGAATAGGACATAAGCATAGACTTCAAAGAAGAAAAGCTCCTTGTTGGAGCTGCAGATTTATGTTAGTTGTCTCATTTGCCGGTTACCGTCTTGAACTGTCACGAGAGCCAGAGCATCGAACACAGGAAAAGAGCTATGCATGTCCTACTCAAACAGGAGAGAAGGAAAAAGAAAGAAAACAATCTATTCCGTGAATCTAGATGAAGTGAACATTTCTGGAAGGCCTGCCATGTTCAGTAAAAGCCCCAGCTAATGGGCACCCTCAAACACCTGGTTAACCCAGAAGTCACAACTGGAAGCCAGAGAGAAGGCAGAGAGAAAGTCCAAGAGTTGAAAGGGCACGTTTCTCAGGAGCTGTCTACAGATGACAGAAGGCTTCGGACAGAAGGCAAAACCGTCCAGCATTAATTAAATACCACAATGCTGGCGCGGGGCACCTTTTGTCCACAGCCTGGTCAGTCGCGGTGTCTAGGGGCTTCCATCTTGGTGAGGGGTCCTTCCCGTGTGGTCCAGCCCAGCCACCTGCCATTTCCCAAAGCAGGAGGAAATTGATTCAACCTCCATCCATGTGTGTGTCTGGAAGCTAAGAGGGATAAACGCACTGGAGAAATTTGACCTTTTTTGGTCCTGATTACTTTAACTAGTACTTCCTAATGATCCCCAGGATTTCAGAAATCTTCCTCTTCTTTTCCTTTTCAGCAACAATGTTAGTTATGTCTATTTCTAATTAGGTTTTATTTTTCAAATAAAGGCTGATCAAAAATGTCAGAGAAGAGCCAACTAGCAACACAAAAGAAAAGAAAAAATGATTTTTAAAAACTCATAAGAAAATAAAAGCCAACTACAGCAAAAAATGAGCAAAGAATGACAATACTATTTTGAAAAAATACCATAGACCAAGGATTCTTAATCTTTTATGTCCTGGACCCCTTTAGGAGTCTCTTGAAGCCTATGGACCCCTTCTCAGGATAATTTTTTTGGATATATAAAATAAAATGCTTACAATCATAAAGAGAACTAATTCTATTAAAATACAGTTCCCCAAATATCTTTTTTAAAAACATCATAGACTACATGTTAAGAACCTTTACTTTGCAGCCAGTGAATCAGCTAAAATACCAGAGAAGACATGGAAAAAGAAACCACATAAGATATCTTAAAAGATCCCCTCAGATGCATAAAGAATCAAGGAAATGAAGCACAAATTGACAAGCCTGAGGAAATCCTAAGAACAGATTTTTAAAAACCTTGACGAAAGTAAAAAAAGAAATATATAAGAAAGCAAGTGAGAATCAAAAGATGCTAGAAAAGAATGAAATAATGAAGAAAATGGCCACTACGGAGAATACAATAGAAACTTTAAAAAAATCCATAGAAGCAAGAAATAGCAGACTTACTATGGTAGAAAATGCAGAGCAGCTGGAAACACAGCTTTTAAAAATCACTGAATAATCCAAATTCTTGGAAAACACACAGAGCTAAATGACAGTCCAGGAGAATGAATCACAACACAGCAATCTCAACATTACTGACATCCCAGGAAAATTTGAAAAACAAAACACTCTGGGCTTTATATTTCAGGGAGTAGCCAAAAAATCCCCCAGAATTGATTTTAAAAAACAACTGGGGGAGATGCACATATAAAGAATCTACAGGATGCCAATAAAGACTAATACAAGATTTAACACACATAGTCACATCTTAGTTAAACTGTAATAAGAAAAAATAATTCTACAAGCTTCTAGGAGAAATGCAGAACTCACTTACCAGAGAACATTAATTTGCATTTACAGGAAGCTTTCCAAGGGGGATGAGGGAAGAACACAGAAATTAGAAACAGCAATTACAAAATTAAGAAGCATGAACCTTGAATCCAGAATTATGCAACTAAACAAAATCAGCATACTCTCTAAGGGCAAGAGATGGATATAGAAAAAAACAAACAGATTTTGAAAAGTTTACAAAGAAACATATCCATTTCAAAGTATTCAAACAACATAGGAGCAGCTTAGACAAAAAGATGGGTATTTAAAAAGCAGTTTACATTTCTCAAATAAAGATAGAATCAGTTCTGCTATAACTCATCTTTTGTCTTCCTATAAATCACCATAATAGTATTGCAAAATGAGCAATAAAAATCATAGACTTTGGAGGAGGGGAATGGTACTAGAGACCCAACACTTAAAAACATCAGTGACACAATTTTTTAAAAAGATAGGAAGCTAATTAAAAGAATAGCACAATTTTATACGTTTAATGGTTAAGAAATATATAAACACTATAATAAATAGTGTCAGTGTCCTGTTGCCCAGCTTGTGCCTCATTTCCCACAGAGTAAAGATTAACACAGTTCAGTCATTGCAAGTAAGAGGACAGTTGCCTCATTGGACTGAAGCTGGATCATAGTGGAAGGTGGGAAAGGAGGTAGAGGCAGACTGGCTCTCCTCAACCCATAACTCCAGAAGATAAACAATTAATATAGCACTTTATCTAAAGAAAAAAGACCTGAAGTTTGCATGTGGAGGTGGATATGGTAAGGTTGCAGCTTATGAAGTCATTGAGAAGTGGCACAATTTTCTGTGTTCTCCAATTATCTCTCATGGACAAAATTACACATAAGCAAATACAAATCTCATTATGTTCAAATCATTTCATAACATAGCACTTGTGTTGTAAGAAATTCACATTTTCAAAACAAGTGCTATAACAGAATTGACAGTTGCTCTCAAAATACGAGAACTGTGTTGGCTGAATCAATAAAGTTTTAGTGAACAGAGCAAAGATGGTGGAGAAAAGGTAGGGAGTTGCCTGAGCTCTCCCCCAAACCCCTCAAAACACCTCTAAATAATACTCTAAAATAATTCCTGGAGAGGAAGAACCTACAAAAGGATGGGATGAAATAGTTATCCAAAGGCAACTTAGAAGGCCAACAGGAAAGATCTGTCTTTCCTTGAAGAGAGTCGAGCACAGTCCAACACAGGTCAGACTAGAAGAGACCCAGCCCTAGCAAACCAAGAGTAGACCTTGGGAACCGCAAGAACAGTGCAGCAGCAGCAGAAGTCTCTTTGCCAGCACTGAGGCAAGACTATTGCTTTACCCTTTGAGTTTGTTTTAAAATTGTTAAAAATTGAGGATCCAACACTTATTCAGATGTAAAATAAAAATACTTTGTCATTTGAAAAAAAAAAGTATGCTGATGGAAATGTATTTCTTCTTTTTGGGGGAGGGGAGAGGAGGGGAGGAAAAGGAAGAGAGTCAAAGAATGATAGCTTGAGAGGATGGCAGATTTGAACTAAGGTTGCTTGGCTGGTTGATTCCAATGATGTGGAAGAAACTTGGGAATGTCAGAAAATAGTAAGGCAGAAGAGGAGAGGTGAGGAGAGGTTGAAGATTGGATAGAGAGGGAAAGATGAGGGCTGGAAATGCAAGTGAGGTAATCTGGGATCGAGGAGAAGAGTTGTCTTTGGCAGGGAGATGGGTCACCTCTAGTTAAAAACTGGAGAAAGGGGAGGGGGGATGATTGCAAGGCATGTCTATAGTGAGAAGAGAAAGCACAGAAATATAAGAGGCAAGGCCCTCAGTTGAGGGGCAAGCAGAGAAGGCGTGGAACAGCTCTTCTCTTTCAAAGTAGGATCCCGCTTTGGCTACAAGTAGATTATCTGAGGGAAGGCTTGGAATCCAAAAAGCATTGTATTGCTCACCATACAAATGCAAATGAACAACTAGGTGGCTAAGTGGATAGAGCACCAGCCCTGGAGTCTGGAAGACCTGAGTTCAAATTTGGCCTCAGACATTTGACACTTCCTAGCTGTGTGACCTTGGGTAAGTCATTTAACCCTGACTGCCTCAAATCCAGAGTCATCTCCAATTGTCCTGATTCCTATCTGGCCCCAGATGGCTCTGGAAGAGAAAGTGAGGCTGGTGACTTTGTACAGCACCCACTCACTCCAATCCAATTCATTTGCTTGTCATGGCATCACCTCCCTGATTTCATGGTCTTCTGGAGAACAAAGGACAAACATCATCATCATCATCAGACAAAGCAAAAGACCCACACAGGCTCACAGTCTGTGAGCCTCAAAGAGATTTTCACATCCATCCCCCTTATTTTCAGAAGAGAAAATAAAAGTTCATAGGGGTTTCTCCATTAGCTAAGAGCCCAGTCAGGAAGTAGCAGAACATGGGTCAGACCCCAAGCCTTTTGACTCCTGGTCCTGTTCACTCTGGAAGAAGCAGTTGCCACATGAGGCTGGATGGGAACTTTCTGGGAAGACTTCGGTCATTACCCTACCCCCACCCCCAGCTGTCACTACAGGGCACTGCCCCCATGCATGTTGACTTCTCTCCATTAAGCAATTACACCTGGTTAACCAGAAAATCTCATTCCCCATCATGCCAACCACCTTCTTCTCGGCTAGAGAGCTTCGTAAAATCCTCACATATAGAGTATTGATTCGGGGTGGGGGGCAGCAAATATGGAGCTGTAAGCTGCTTTCCTGGTTTCCCCTTCATCCAGGTCCATCTCCATACAGGAGAATCAATGTCCAATTTCTCAACACCCCCAGATTTATTTTCGCAGTTAGTAGCTAAAGATAAAGCAAAAGGAATCTTCAGAGTGTCCTTGTCCCTTGCCTTTCCCCTCTCTTCTCGCCTCCCTCTGCTCTTCCCCCAACCCACAAAAAGACAGCTCCAGGCTCTGGGAGAGTGGGCAGCTCTAGGATAAGGGGCCTTGGCCAGGCCCAGGTGAGCTGCCCAAGGTGGCCTTTGGACTCAAGAATCAGGGAGCTAGGGAGAATTGGTTGCTATTAGTCAGTCACTAGTGTTGGTTTGCTTCCAGAGTCCCCCCATCCAACAGCTTCTGCTTAGCTAAGCGGGGAGCTGCCGGAGAGAGGCACGAATGCAGTGGCTGGAACTTTCGCCCCCTCCCCACTTCTCCCCCCATTCCCACCCTAGGAAGTCTAACATCAACACTCAAGACTCTTAATTAGGCTTTGCTTTGTTCTGAAGGGGAAAGAGAAACTGGGCTCTGGGGCTTCCTGACTCCTGCAGCTCTGGCAAGGCTGAAAAAATAGACCTGAAGAAATGGGCGCTGGTTCCCCCCCTCTCCCCCACATCACTCCCCCTCCATTCTTGGGGACAGGTCCCCCTCAGCACAGCTTCTGCAGCTAGCCCCAGTGCCTGCTCCCTAGACCTCCCACAGCTTCTCTGGCTCTCTGGGTACCTTCCTGGGGGGCATCTTGGTCCTCTGGCTGTCTATCTAACCCTGTGGGTATGTAAGAGGGTTGACCTCTCTCTGCCACCAGCTGTCCAGACTTGCCTCTCTTTCTTCATGCATAGTTCCCTCTGCCTTGGTCTTTCTCTGGGGGGAGGGGGGGAGGTACCTGCCTCTCTGTTTCTCTGAAGGTATGTCTGTGTCTCTGTCTTGTCTACCTCTGTCTCTGTCCCCTTCACCCTCTCTGTCTCTGTCTCTGTTCCTGTGTCTCTTCCCCTTCCTCCCTTTGTTCTAAAGCCGGTCTCTTCCCATCTCTTAGGCACTTTACTCCCTAGATTGGGGAACAAAGCTCCATCAGCTACGGGCAGGAAGGGGAGGGCTGGGGGAAAGGTTTTCCTCAAGGTCACCCCTCCACCAATAAGCAAAGCCACTAGGGTCCCAGAATAGGAGAGCCAAGACCGTGTCCAAGCCCATCTGCATCTCCTCCTCCTCCTCCTCCTCCTCCTCCTCCTCCTCCTCCTCCTCCTCCTCCTCCTCCTCCTCCTCCTCCAGCCTCCTCATTGTGCAGAGCTGGGCCCCGTTTCTCCAAGGGGAGAAAGGAGCTGCTCGTGGGCTGCACAGCTCTGGGCTGGGGGGCCCCAACCATTCCAGCAGGAACTGCCTCTTCCTCCTTTGGGGGCCCATAAGGACAGCAACTAGGGGGCCAAGCTCTAGCTTATTCTGTCTCAGTCACCAAGCAGGGAGGAAATTCCTTATTCCTTTTGGATTCAGAAAACACAGTTCCAGTCCCTCCTTCCCCCCCACTCCCCACCCCCCCACTCCCGCCCCCCCTTACAAAGAGGCAGGAGAGGAAAAGAAGTCTCTTCCATAGAAGCCAAGTCAGGCTCCTATTCCAGTGCCCCTTAAAGGAAGAAGGAAGGGCCCCTCCCTCCCCTCCCCTCCCCTTCCCCAGCTCCCCAAGGCTCCGGCCAGGCTGCCAGGACTGGCTGGATCACCCCTTGGGAGCCCTCCCTATCTCCCACTGACAGCGGCACTTTCCAAACCTTTATCTCCAGCTCTGATATACTAAGAAGCTGGGATCTATCTCAGTTCAGTGTTGTAGATCCTGGACCTCTTTCCAGAACTCACAGATGTGGACTCACACATGCACACAGCCCCCACCTCCCCACACCCCCACAGATTCACCCCCCCCACACACACACCTTCAATCTTAAAGAAAAGCTTAGGAAAAGGCTGTGATTCTCACCCTCCTGATCCCTAGGCAGGCTCCTCCCGCATAATCTGAACCCAAAGAGTGGACTCAAGCATCCTTTGGCTTCCCTCTTAACTACAGAAACACTAAGGCTGTTAGTTGCCATGGCAAAAAAGGCACTTGAGAAATCCTTGAAAAGTCGCAAGCCGCCTGCACCCTGGTGTCTGCCAAGCCTGGCAGCAGCCTTCAATCTGGCCTGGCCAGCCATCGGCCCTGTCTCTCTTCGAGCCTCCTTCCTTTTCCTTCTCCTCAGACCCTTCCTCCAGAATCTAGAGGGAGACTCTCCAGGGGGCCCTTCTGGAATGTCGACACCTGACACTAGCCTACTCATTATGGAAGCTCATTTTCATGACAAAGAAAATAATTACAGCCCCAGAACAGTATAATCTGCTCTTGAGAAAAGCCTGGCTAAGAGGGGGAAAAAATAGAGCAAATTAAACATTTGGGCGACCACAGACTCTGGTTCTATTTGTAAAGCCCCAGCAGACTCAAAGGGAGCTGCCTACCCAATTTCGGACATACTCCTCTGATTACCCGATGCCTTCATCGAAACATTTCTTTAAAGATAGAAAGGAACTGATCTGCCTCAATGAGGACAAGACAAGCTCTTTTAGGGACCAGATGAAGTGATGACCTTAGAACTGGGGAGATCTAGGTTCACATCCAAGCTGTGTGATCCTGGACAAGTCCCTGAACTGCTCTCAATCTCAGTTTTCTCATGTATAAAATAGGAATGTGTATGTAGTATATAATATAGGCATGAGAGGACCTATGTAGTATCTACTTCACCAGGCTATTGATAATATGGACAAAGCACTTTGCAAACTGGAGAACACCTTGTCATCACCTTCATAAATGATTTAGTATTGACAGACAGCCTTTTCCTCCCGGTGCACCATCAGAGGACTTCCCCAGAGACAGGATCCAAGCATCACAGACAGGATCTGAGCACTTTCGGAAGGCAGTGGGGCAAGCTGATGTCTTCTGGTGGGATTTCAGGAGTTCAGAGCAATGCCCCCCTCCTCCCAAGTACCTCCCCTACACCATCTGCAACTCCCTTCTTTAGAACTATGTTAGGTAGTTAAGAGTCACCTGGCATGGGAATGCCCACTGTGGAAGGCATGGAAGAGGTCACCAGTCCATTACATTATTGGAAAGATAGAGAGGCAGTTGGGCCAAAAGGGTTTCTTGTAAACAGAAATAAGTTATCAAGGCCAGGGAGGTGAGAGGAGAAAAAAAAGGGATTGATCAGGGACCCAAATTAAAGCTGGCATCGTGGCCAGAGACGACCTCCCTGAATACAGAGCCTGCCTTTTGAGAGACTTAGAAGTCTTTTTTTAATGGGTTTTTAATTATTATGGGAGGGAGAGCAGCAATTTTGTTACTGGCAGGACAGCAGAACAAAGGTCACCTACTCCATTGATTCACAGAGATCTCAGGTAGGGAACCTTGGAATAATGGGAATGGAAAGGAAGAGAAGTGTCCCAGAGGGACACTGAAGGCACCTTCAGAGGCCAAAACAGACTGGAGGCTCAAAGGAAAAGAGCCCGGAACCGTCCGAAATGCCGCAAAGGACCTGCAGTTCAGAGGAGAAGCAGCAGGTGGAGATAGAGAGCAATTGAGATAGGACTGCAGCAAAGTAGAAGATGACGTCATCTGCTCATTGGAGAACCATTGTGGTTCAGCCAGCAAACAGGTCTCAGAATGGGAGGTGGAAAAGGGGGGTCGAAAAGGCCATGAGTGGCCCTGGATTCCCATGCTCCCTGACAATAACCATATTGCCGGTAAGAGAGCACCCCAAGGTGTTCAGACTATTGAAAGGGGCTGCTTGGCCTGGGGCTCCTTGGGAGGTTGTTCCCCTGTGGGTGGTAATCTAGGAAGATTCCATTCAAACAACAGCAACAAAGGCACCGATTCCTTACCAAGCATCTCTGGAGGGCCACTGAAAATCAAGACTTGATATCCTTGTAGTCAGAGCAGAATGATTTTTCCTTGTTCCCCAAGGCCCTGGCACTGCTTCATTCTGCCCCTGACCCCAAACAAGCCTCGAAGTGTCTCATAGGACTGGAGGATCTAGGACAGAAGGAACCCAGAGATCATCTTATCCAGTAGATTTGTTACAGTGGAAGAGGAAACTGAGGTCCAAAAAGGGGGAGAGTGGGATTTGAACTCAGGTCTCTTAATTTTGTTCGTCTGGAGTCAGAAAATCCCAGAGCCCACTGAGTATAACCTTCTAGAATACTTGTCACAAGCAGCCTTTTAGTGTGTCTGTCCGTCTCTCTCTCTCTCCCTGGATCTGCCTCTCTGTAACCCCATTTGGGGTTTTCTTGGCAGTGATGCTGGAGTGGTTTGCCATTTCCTTTTCCAGCTCATTTGACAGAAAACCCAATGAAGTGATTCTCCTAGAGTCCCACAGCTAAGAAGTACCCCAGGTTGAATTTGAACTCAGCCCTTCTTGAGTTCAGACTCAGTATTCTATCCCTTGAGTTACCTCCCTGCCTCTATCCCAATTTTACTGTTAGGGAAACTAAGACAGGCAGTGGTTAGGTGACTTGCCCAGGGTCAAACAGCTAGGAAGGTATAAGGCTGGATTTGACCTCAAATGTTCTTGACTCTAGATTCAATACTTTGGCACTGTGACACCTAGTTTTCAAGACCCTTCTAAATCTTTTTTCCAGGATAAACTCAGTTTCTTCAAAAGACCCCCAGTTCCTTTATCAACCTAGTCACCCATATCTGGACACGTCCCCTCTTAGCAATGTTCCTCCTAAAATGTGCAATACAAAAACTGAACACCATCTTCCAAATGTGATCTGATAAGGGTGGCGGATTGTAGGACCCCTCCTCCTCATGCTGGATGGCAATGCTTCAAAATCAACAGAGGATAATATTAGTACCCCTGTTACACTATTCATTCCTGTGGAGCTTTTGGTCTATTGAGTTTCCCAGGCCAACTTTCATATACCCTATCTGTGGTCTACTCATACCTCACTTTTTATTGGGAAGCCATCTTTTTCCATTCAGGTCAGACTTTACAGTCACATGTTTTTTTTTGTTTTATTTAAAGTGGTTCATTTCCCTACCCAACTGAGGTCTTTATGGTTCCCAATTCCTTCACTAAATATATTATTATTTCCAGCTTCATTTAATCTGCAAATTGGATAAGTATGAATTTTATACCTGTGCATGAACTTTATTGACAAGTGTTGGGAACTTTGTTGATAGGCCCAAGGACTTCCCAGGCACATTTCCCCAGATATATCTCTCCCAGTTAACAAGAACCCACTGGCTCTCTCTGGGTCTCGGATTTTTATGAGTTTCAAATCTACTTGTATGTTCTCTCATCAGGCTTACGTCTCTCCATGCTATCCAGAAAGACACCACAATGACCTTAAACTGAAATGTATGTGTCTATCCTACTCCCCGGTCTGCCAGTTAAGTTACCTTGTTGGAAAAGGGATTTAAATTTTAAATATTCTTGAGGAAGTCACAGTCATATTTTCCTTTCAAAAAGCTCACAAACCAACCCTTTTTATGTTCTAGAACCCTGCCAGGAATAGGAGTAAAAGTTCACTGGCCTATGATTTGAAACTCTACTCCTTTCCCTTTTCACAAGAGGAACAGCATTATCATTTGATCTTCTCCAGTCCTGTGACATCAGTCAAAGCTCTTCCAGTTGCCACATTGGCCAATTCTTTGTTCCCTGGGCAGTAGGCTTTTTCTTGGGCCTTCTTGTTTGAGCTCACTGAGGGGAACTAGGTGCTCTCTTAACAGTTGCTCACTTTCTTGGGTTTCATAACCCTGTTAGCAATGCATGTCCTGTCCTTTCCAGCCCAGATACTATGCTCCTTGGAAGAGAAACCAGAAACCAGAATGAAGTAATTCTGCATTTTTTGTTGTCCATGATCCATATTTCATTCCCACTGAGCAGCAGACTTCCTTTCTCTTTCTTAAATCTTCTTTTTGCCTTAAGTAGCCCCTGTTTATTGCCCTTAGAATTCACCACAAGCCTCAGTTTCTTTTCTGTTCTGTCCTTAAGCATGTTTGACATAATTCTTATAGGACCCTACTACATGATTGTATTATACTTCATTAGTAGACCTCCCTTCATGTGTTGTTGTTTTAATCAGAGGTGGTCAATGAGCTCCCTGTGCAGCCACATTGTTGCTCTTCCTCCTTTTCTGAATTGTTTCTATTGGTGTCTTCAGACTTTCTTTCTTAAGAGTTTTTCCATCTCTCCTAAACCAACTTTCCCTATATCAGCTTAAGTCATGAAATATTAATTCTCTTTTTTTCTGACCCCTTCCCCAAAATCCAGGCTGCACTGCAGGTGTTACTAATTTGCTTGCCTTCCTCAATTACAAACTCTACAACTACATAGCTATCTTCCTCATTGGAATGTGAACTCTTGGAGGGAAAGGACAGCTTTCACATCCCAAACACCTGTTTAATGAATGTTAGTTGAATGGTTGATCAGTAAATTAGTGAGAGAACCAGTGCTGGATATTATGGAATAATCACAAGGGCAAAAAATGAGAATTTGAGGAAGGTGATTCATAGGGAGTGATGAGGCCATCAGCTTGGCTCCAATAAAGCAAAATAGCTGAACATTTTATTTTAGTTGAGTTTCTTGCAAGAATTAAGTTTTAGATGACCTCACAACTATAATCAGTATCCTACTTCTTGCCTTTTCAAGGGGTGGGAGAGGGAGGAAATTTGGAATAAAACATTTATTTTAAAAGTGAATGTTAAAATTGTTTTAATGTAATTGGGAAATATTTAATGAAAGAAATAAGAATCTATTTTAAAATCTAAAAACAGAATTAAGCATTAAACATTTATTACACACCAAGACAGCTTCCTTACCTAGGAGTTCCTTAAGGTCATTATGCAAACCCTTGCCATGTTAATGGGGTTTGAAATGTGATTTCTGTTATGTGTGATCTGGGCAACACAAGGTAAGTCACTTTCCCTCTCTGAATCTCAGTATACTTTTCTGTAAAAGGTGAGGGGTTAAACTAGATAAACTTTCATGGTTAGGACTGATTCTAACCCATGAGCTTAACTACTGATACTTTGAAGAAGAGAAGAATAAATCTGTCCTATCCCAGCTGCTACAGTTTCTGATGGCTCAAGATTGGATCAAAACTGCAGGGATCTACACCAAGCATCTACACTGACTACTTTCAAGCTGGAGTATCTTAGAGTAGATATTTCAAACACACAACACAAATGGCTCACAGATTATACTGTAAGGGAGAGGGATTTAATTTAATAAATTTAAAATGCAATAAAACACAGATAATGCTAATATATTGTTTTCTAAGGCAATATGAAGCCCACAGGGATCCTTCTACAGTATAGTGGCCCCTATTTCCATTTGAGTTTGACACCAGTGGCCTAGAGCACTAAGGAGTTAAGTGATTTTCACAGGGTCATGGGATAGTCTGAGTAAGGGATGGGACTCAATCCAGGTCTTCCTGGCTTCAAGACTGGCCCCATCTACTATACCAGGTCTCCAGGCAACTCTGAGTGTATAAGTTGTAGGGAAGGTGCTGACCTGAATTGCTATAGGCATTTCCCTATATTAACCCAGAAATAATCCCTTTCTCTATCTAAACTGGAAGGGATCTCATTTTTCAGATCCAAAACCTGAGGCTCAGAACAGGGAAGGGATTTGCCCAAAGACATACAATGTTGAAATGACAGTGTGCACATTCAAACACAGGCTCTCAGACTCTAAAGAAGACTCTAAAGATGTGCTTTCCATTCCATTACATTTATATAAGACTTTCTGCTTAAATGTTACCTATCTAAGCCATAGGAATTTCAAGAACTACTTGTCCACTACAGATCCTTTAGGCCAGCAAATCTTGAAAGCAAATTAGAAAATGTACTGATTGTCATCACTGAATAGCTGAGGTTTTTTTTTTTTATTTAAGGCAACAGAGTTAAGAGTGGCTCACCCAAGGCCACACAGCTAGGCAATTATTAAGTGTCTGAGGCCGAATTTGAACTCAGGTTCTCCTGACTCCAGGGTTGGTGCTCTATCCACTGCACTACCTAGCTGCCCCTAGCTTAGGGTTTTTAAAGCTCAGTCTAGCAAGAGGCAGACCATTCCTTTGTGATTACTTTGCTTACAATTGTAATGTATCACCACCAGGAAGCAGCAGGCCTTTGGTTCTGGTCTAGTGGTTAGAAAATACTTCCTGGAAGAAAATAATTGGCCAACATTCCCATCAATTGTTCCTTTTAATTAGAAAAACAATAGTTTGGCTTTGAAACACATGGAAACACAAGTCAACATTGATACTGATTGTGATAGGTATCATTGATAGACTGAGGTCCTGCAATGGATCAGAGGTGCCTCTGTATTTCTTTCCTTGTTTTCCTGTGACTGGGCAATTCCACATAGAGCTGCCACTGTTGCCAGTTTTCAAGAGCAAGTCAATTTCCTGGAAAAATCACTCTTAAAAAAGTTATTACCTTTTTAGTGATTCTTCAGGTAAAACAGTTCCGGGGGCTGGCAACAGTGGCAGTTTTCCAAATGAAGGTATAAATCAGCAGGTGTCCCCCCACTTCCATACTGGTCTCCTATAAAAAAAAAAAACACTCTTCCTTTGTAGGATATTTACTTCTCATCCCAGACTGGATTTATGAGCAATTTGAACTGAATGGAACATAGCCCTTTTCTCATCTGCTGATTCTTCTATAAATGAAAACTGCTTGTTTAGAAGAGGGATGAGAGGATCCTTTCCCATGGCTGAGAAAAAGCCAATAGAGATCTAAACAACCATGAGGTTTCCTAAGAACTTTAAGGTGGTTACAGAAATTTCCCCCTAATACTCTATTGGTCTCCCAGAACCCAAAGCAAGAATGGAAGAGTGGGGCAAGTGAACATGCAAGAAGGTTCCAAAATCAAGGATTCCAAAGTAGATGACTGCAGCAGAAATAAGGATGATTCTAGGTACTTCTATGGACCAGGGAACTGCCCCCCCCCCCATCTTAGAGAAAAGGAACAGAAGGAGTCAGTATCTGATATTGAGCAATGACAATCA
This sequence comes from Macrotis lagotis, assembly GCF_037893015.1. Lineage (NCBI taxonomy): Eukaryota > Metazoa > Chordata > Mammalia > Peramelemorphia > Peramelidae > Macrotis > Macrotis lagotis. The sequence continues at coordinate 71,830,458 of NC_133666.1, forward strand.
AACCATCAACTGCAGCCCCTCCAATGGAAACAGCCAAGATTTGCTCAGAATTCTAATTGTCCTTAGTGAGGAAATGTGGAGGTAATAGAGGGTGCTCTTCAAGGTCTACAAGGGAGATGGGATAAGATGAGGGCCCATTCAAAGAGAGGCAATGATTGCCATGTTGGAGACATGGGCAGTCAGAGAATTCTGAGATCTAATTTAGGTCTTTTTCGCCTTTCGGGTGTCCCTGTCTTCTTAAACCACTTCATGAAGAAACTGATGGAATCCTCCTCAGAATGAGGATTTTAAATGCACAAAACAAATGTATTGGGTGCCAAAGGAAAGTATGTTTCAAAATACAGTTATCAAAACACTTTCAATCAATCAGTTTCACATATCCCAGGTTAAGAAGCCTCCAACACACACACACATACACACACACATACACACGCACACATGCAAACATGCAAACATGCACGTACACAGAAACGTTACAGAAAAGATAAGTGACTCCCCAAGAGGGGAAGGAACTGGCTCAAAGTCATCAGAAAAGCATAGGAGATAGCACCAGAATCCAGTTCTCTGCCTTTGATAGTTTGGAATTTCAATTTCCCTATCTGACTCCCAAAAAGCGTGCTGGTGTAGGAAAGAGTTAGGAAGCCTGGCTTCAAGGCCTATTTCTAATTAGCTCTGTGATCAGGACAGGTCACTTTACTTCTCAGTGGCCCAGGTAGATTAAACTAGAGGCTCTACTTTAGAAGTTCCTTCCCCAAATGAAATCACATGCCCAAATCACCCCCCTCATCCTCAGTGGGAAAAAAGGATATGAGTTTTAGATGATGTCATTGATTTAGAGCAAAATGCAACTTTATGGATGATCTTTTTACAGAGAAAGAAAATGAGGCCCAGAGAGGAGAGCTTCTATGTCATATAGGCAGAACTGGAATCCAAGTTCTCTAACTCCAGGTCTAGTTTACTTCCTACTGTATCATGAAAATATTGAGGATTCTATAGAGTTAATTAAAAAAAAGAAATTTTTTAAATAAATCATCTCAGGGTGGCTAGGTGGTACAGTGGATAGAGCACTGGCCCTGGAGTCAGGAGTACCTAAGTTCAAATCTGGCCTCAGACACTTAATAATTACCTGGCTGTGTGGCCTTGGGCAAGCCACTTAACCCCATTTGCCTTGCAGAAATCTAAAAAAAAAAAAGAAAGAAATCAGCTCTCCTCCTAGATATTTCATAATGATTTCAAGGGTCGAAGGTCAACAAACCTAAGACTTCAAAGTCAGAGCTGGGTCTAGGGCAGGGAAATGAGGACACTGCCAAGGATAACAAAATGCATGGGTGCTCGAATCTATTCTGCAGAAAGAAACGACTGAGCTTGACCCCTAGTTAGTCAAAAGCATGACCTAGAAGTGGAAGCTATCAGCTAGTAGGCTTCCTCCTAGATCCCACAGCCTAGTTGGAAATCTAGCTAGTCCTGACCTCCTATGGCTGCCTCCCCAACATTCTTCAAAGCCTGACTTGACAATGACTGCTGTGGTATTTCTAGACTTTGCTTTGGATTTCCATTTATCAGATGTCCTCTATGCTCATCTGTCTACAATATCCAAAGATTAAGCCAGCAACCAAAAAAGCCATTAGTACAGAGTACTGAGAAGAGAACCCAAAAGAAAACAGGGCATGACCAGCTGTCTCTGAAGAGAAAGAAGGGGGACCTTCATTGTCTAGAGAGCTCAAAGGAGTCCAATCCATTCAGGCATTAGATGAGATGCTCAAGAGATGGTCAAGGGAAGAAAGAAAAAGATGAAGAGTGAAAACCAAAGAAGCTGGGCAAGTGGAAAAGAGTCACAGGTCAGGAATGGCAAACTACAGAGGCCCCAGACAGCCAAAGGTGCTAAAGACATGAAAAGGTACTGGCAAAGCACATCATAGAAGACCCATGGATGGCAGAGTCAAAAAGGACCAGGACAGAACTGGCCCAGTAGACACAATCAGCTCCAGGGAAGCTGTATTCTCCAGATGTTAGCTCATTAGAGCATTCCAGCCCCAATTCATACTTGTTACATCCATTTTGTAGATGAGGAAACTGAGGCTCAGAGAGAAGTATCGTACCTGGTATCACACAGTTTTAGCAGTATCAGAAGTGAAATTAGAACTGAAGTCTTCCCATTTCCAAGAGCAGCATTCTCTGTGGAATAACTTCTGTTTCACACAGAAGAGCAATGAGAAACAGCATTTTAGACAGGATGGATGTCTAGGGTCCATTGACTTAAGGGCCAGAAGTGACTCAGGGTGCAGTGGACACAATGTTGGAAGAACTCATTTCAAACCCAGCCCAGACACTTACTACCTGTGTGACCCTGGACAAGTCTTTAAGCAGTCTTTCTCAGTTTTTTCAGCTGTAAATTGGGAATAAAAATAATAATAGCATCTATTTCCCCAGAGTTCTGTGAAAATCAAATGAGGTCATATTTGTAAATGTACAAACAGATCACTATATAAATGCTAACTATTGTGATGGGGTCTCACTAAGAGAAACCACTCTCCCACCCCAAAACTTAACTGCCATCCCTGTAAACATCCTGCACCCCATAAGGCTTCCCAGAAGGCAAGCCCCTCTCTCATCCCAGGACAGCCACTGATGATCACAATTAGCCTGAGTCCCCAGCAAAGGGCTCAATTATCTTGAGTGGATTCTATTTCCGAAGGCAGGAAACTGTGTTTACCATGGAGAGCTAAAATTGGAAAAGTCTTGTTGCTGCTCCATGAGCTATGCTTAACTCTCTGGAAAATTTACTAATGTAGATTCGTGACTTAATGATATTAATGACTTAATAAAATTAGGGACTCAAGAAGAATAATAGCTAGGAAGTATAGAGCATTTTAAGGTTTACAAAGTGTGGTTTATACATCATCTTATTTGAACTTCACAACTACTCTGGGCGGGGGGGGGGGGGCAGAAATTATTATTAGCCTCATTGTCTGAGACAGGGTAAGTGATAGGTCCAAGGCCATTACATTACTAAAGATGCTTCAGATCTCTGTAGCAGAGGGATTAGATTTGTTCTGCTTCTTTACCAGTGCCATTTTCCCAATTTTCCTCCTTATTGGGAATGAGCTCTTCCCATTCTCCACCACTCTCCCACCTCAATGAAGACCTTCAAATGAAGACTGGAGGATCTCTGTCAAGTATGCTGCAGAGGGGAGCACAACTGACTAGATGTCCTTAAACTTGAGATCCTCTGATTCTGAGTCTAATCTCCGTTAAGAGAAGAGGAAGCTGGGGCAGCTAGGTGGCACAGTGGATAGAGAATCAGCCCTAGAGTCAGGAGAACCTGAGTTCAAATCTGACCCAGATATTTGATAATTACCTAGCTATATGACCTTGGGCAAGTCACTTAACCCCATTGCCCTAAACAAACAAACAAATAAATAAATAATTAAATAGAGAAGAGGAAGCCAAATCCTAAAGAAGAAAATATTCTTTCATGACCACTAGTCAATGACCAATTGGGAGTAGAAATCAGGTCTTAGACTAGCTGCAATTTTATACTTCTCTGGCATGGATGGTTGGAGTCCAAAACTACTAGACTTCATGGCAAACTTAGGGAGTCATTCTGATTTGCTCTGTCTGGGCAGACCCAGAAGTGGTGTAAGAAAGTCTCCAGAAGGCAAATTTGGGTCTGATGTCAAGATCACCTTGAAACGGGAAGTCTCAGGAAGCAGGTCTTCAGCAGAGGCTGGGCAGACATTTTAGGCTGTATAAAAGACATTGATTTTCAGGTGTAGGGTTGATTGGGAAACCATTGAGATCCCTTCTACCATGAAATTCTGTGAGTCTCAAAAATTCTAGGTCAATAGCCCTGCTATTTCCAGTAAGGGGGTGGAACAGCCTCAAGCAACCCAAGGAATTTCCTAAAGATCCCAATGAAAGGTGGAGAGGCTCCTCAACCAGTTTTTGGAGAGTTAGAGAGTAACAGGTAGCTGGAAAGCATCTGACAAACTCGAGCACTGAGAGATCTACTGTGGAGATGGACCACATTCCTAGAATGGGCTTTACAAAGCAGTTAGCTCATCACCTTTCCCCTGGAGTCTCTTGGAGAGCTCAAACAGAAGGAAATGGGATTTTTCCCCTTTTCCTGACAACATTTCCCTTATCTACCAGACTAATAAAAGAGATGGCATTCATTTACCTTATCTTCATTTTGATGAAACCATGGTGGCTCCCAATGATTACTACTTCCCTTTCTTGTTTTTTACTTTTCTTTTTTGGAGACAATTGCATCAAGTGACTTTCCCAGGGTCACAAAGTTAGTAAACATCTGAAGTTCTGCTTCCCTTTCTAAAGCCTCCCAAACCACCTCTTTAATAATAAAACTTAGAATTTTGCCAGGAATCCAAGTCAAACTTCTAGACTCATGCTTACTGACTCCATCTTTGTCCCTTTGCCTATTCCCATTCCTCTCTCGTTCACCATGATTTTTTTCAGTCATTATATGCACCAGTTCTATAGGCTTTCTGGGTCTAGGGACTGGAATTGACTGAAGCTAGCTAAATATTCTCTTATCTCCTCAGGGTTCTTGGTTTTCAACTCCCAGTTCACAAGTTGAATTCTATCCTTCCCAATCTAAAGATCATTTGGCTTGAGGATAGGAAGGGAAGGTTAATCTCATATGAGATCTCCTTTATTCTCCCTTCTTTTTCTTACCTCTAAACCCTAGACCACTCTCCAGGTCTGATTCAGTAACTTGATCATGATGTCCAGTGAGTTTCTCTTTCAGATCTTAGTCTTGCTGTAATGATCACTTGTCCTTGTACCCCTTGACTTTCAGAGAGTCAGTACCCTCATCCAATCTCTCCTTCCCTAACACTGGTCAAAAAACTGATGGCAGCATGAAGATTGATTTTGAAATGGGAAAAAACTTCTCTTCATTTATGTGGTAGATAACTGCCACCGATTATGTATGTGCCACAAGGCAAAAATCATAGAGGCCAAAACCAAGTTCTATTATGCTCAAACGTAGCCAGGTCTTAGAGAAAAGTTAAAGAACATTGAGGATTCAGTTAAGATTTCTTAGAGGCAAAATTACATCAGAGTGACAGTTCTTTTGCATATTACAATCTTCATTCCTCTTAGGCCATTAGTTAAGGAGACGATAGCATCCAAACCTCCTTTAATGTCATGAAAAGTGAAAAATTTAAACAGAATAATCATCTCATACACCCCCTAAGGACAATAAACTTTATAGGTAAACTAAGTTAGGTAATATTTAAAACTACATTTGTAGAGGATTCACAAATAAGCTGATTGATAAGAGGGATTTACATGTGACCAAGAAGTCAAGAGATATTTGAGATTCTTTCCCTGGCTTCGTGTTTAAAGAACATTTAAGACCCTAAATAAATTTTCACATCCTGTGGGTTAGGTTTTGTTCAAGTGAGGTTAATATTATGATAAACTTTTAGATAACTAATTTTTGCAGGATGAATGACCCTGAGTCCTGAATAATAAAAGGAAATCAAAAATTCCCATAACATGGCTCAAGACCAGCCCAGGATGCCAAGCTTACTTAAGAAATCTGGCTGCCTAGAATGCCATGATATACCAGATCCAAGGAATTTTACCCTACTGGAACAACTGGGTAAAACAAGATCTGAAACATCTACAATTTGAGCAGTACCAAGGAACCGCCAATGTGTTAAAGGTTAACAAGCTAGTTACTATGATTTGCCCCCAGTGATCACCAGAATTGAAGAAAATGTTTTCTTCTTAGAGCCAAGCTACTGACTGACCTGTCTTAAGCACTCATGATACAAAGAAGTTCTGAATCTTAATAAGTTTTGCAGTCCAGTTTAATAAAGGAAAATGTCCAGAGATATAAACGCCACACCTCAGTCCAGCATGGGTCAACCACTATGACAAGGAGATACCGGACACTCTGCTCTTTTCTATTTGCAATCAAGCTCATCAATCTAAATAAAGTGGTATAGAACAATGTAACAGACAGCTGGCTTGTGTCCAGAATAACAATCTCTGCCCTTCACGGTCACATTGAGGCTAGATGATCCCATCACGGCCCAATCTCACCTGGATCTTTGGAACCAAGGTTCTTGAGAGCATACAGCAAAGCCCAAGCTCCTCCTCAGGGCTCCCAGTCTCCCCTACTCTCCTCTACCCAAACTTTTCAGTAGGTCAAGGAACCTGTAATAATATATCTGCCAGAATGCTCTGAGGCTTTGAGTTCTTGATACTTATCCTTCGTTCTTGAAGAAGACCATGACATCAGGGAGGTGATGCCATGACAAGCACATGAATTGGATTGTGTGTGTGTGGTGGGGGGCTATTCTAAGTCCCTAGCCTCACTTTCTATTCTAGAACCCAGATAGGAATCAGGATGACTGAAGATAATTCTGGATTTGAGGCAATCGAGGTTAAGTGACTGACCCAAGGTCACACAGGTAGTAAGGGTAAAGAGTCTGAGGCTAAATTTGAACTCCCAACCTCCTGACACCAAGGTCAATGCTCTATCCACTGCCCTACCTAGCTGCCCTTTCTGAGTTCTTAAGGGACAAAGAAAAATGGAAAGCCAAGGCTAAGAGCTTGAAAGTAGTTCCATAGACTTGTATGTCCTGCAAACCTGAGCTTATTCTGTTATCAGAAGAAAGAACAATATGTGGGAAATGGAAGAGGCAGAGAAGCACCTCAATCCTATGCTACCCCAGAATGATCTGTGTCTACAGCCTTTCACAAATCCTCTAGAAAAGGTCTACTGCACATGCTAAGAGGCTTTCTCGGGGTCTTTAGATGGTATACTAAGAAGAAAATTGAGGTTTGCAAAGTACTCTAAATATGGCATATTCCCTCATTTGAGTCTCATAGCAATATCTGTAAGGCTGGCATTATTCTTATCCCATTTCACAGTGGAGGAAATTGAGCTCAGAGAAGTTAAGGGATAGGAACAGGTTAACAACACAAGTCTGAGGCACAATTTGAACCCAGATGCTTCGGATTCCTGATCAAGCACAGGTCTCCAGTGTGCCACTTAAGTTATATGAAGAATAATAACTAGAACTGCTCCTACTTGCCACCTCTGAAATGGTCAAATCTTCATGTCTTATGTTGGGCTCTCCCACTGCTTCTCTTTTTCAAGAAATGACTTTATGTAGCTCCTGCCCCACTGTCCTTGAGATAAAGCTCCCAAACATCACTGGCCCAAGCACTGCCTCCATTTTGGAGAAGCTCCCTGCACAGAGCCATCACAGGAAGGAGAAATTGTGCACTCAGGTTTGGGAACAGACTAAGTGCTAACTATGTATAACTGGCGTGCCAAATGGTGCTTGTCTTTATGATATTCTGTTAGTGATTAATAACACAGCTGTTGATTTACGTGCATAAGAGCCACCCAGGGCAGGGAAGACAAGACTCTCTCCTCTGACATTGGCTATGCTGAACAGAAGCTCAAGATGGCATCAGGACAGGAGTGCCTGGTTCAGGATGTGGGCCTTCTGGCGATTGAACAGTGTCAATGCAACAAGTGATCTGGACAAACTACTGCTGTGCTTGAGGACACTTACATTCTCCAGGGAAGTATAAGGGGGTGAACAACAACTTGGAGTAGGTTGTTCATCTCAGGACACATCGGCTACCAGAGGGATGCCCAACGTACCTCATAGCACAGCAGGCTGAGGCCCCTGGTCAGTGACACAAAATGATAGGAGCTACCATTTTGGGACAAATGGGAACCAGTAAGTGCAAGGCTCCACCTGATACAGCTTTCTTTTCCAAGAAATACTTCTACTATTCAAAGCCTTGGTCTTTCTTGGGAAGTCATTTGATGCACTCTGAATTCAAACCTAAGCACTGTTCAGACTCTCACCACTTCATCAGTCCATGCATTTTCAGTCCAAATTTAGACCTTTTCTTGATGACGAGGCACCCTTGGGAGTATGCTGCCTCCCACTTCCACCCACCATGAATTTTTCCATTGCCCCTTGGGTCACCCGCAATTTTGTTTCTTTGGGAGCTCATGGTGTGCCAGTTAGAATCACCTGGAGACTATTCATGGAAAAAACCCAGCTTTCCCGCAGAAAAGAGCTTGGGAGGATGGAAAGCACTCACTGCAATTCTACTACTCACTACTTCCCATCCCATTCTCACCACACTCATCCTCCATCTGCAGTGACCAGCTGCCATCTAAAGATACTGATCCAGAAGCTGAAGGGTCAGAGAAGAGGTTGGGGAAGGGGGGTGGATCTAAAGCCTATCAGTGGGAAGAAAAGAAAAGAAACCCAAAGAGGTGCAAAGTGGCTGCTAATTGGATTTCTAATTGAGAGCCTCATGCAGACAACAGCTGAGGGCAGCATGTTTCCATTAGGGCTTGGCAGGAGTCTGCTAATTGCCAATCAAAGGCAGATGAGCAAGCTAGCCTCCTATTACAGGAGGAAAAAACCTCCAAGCCAGCTGTAAATAAATCAAAAAGCTCCACTGTCTCCCGGTTGCCTCTAGCAACTGTCTCTGTCTGGTATCAAGAGGTCTTCAATGACCCAAGTCTAACTTTGCCATCAACAACTGACTTCACATCACTCCTCTTCCCCTCACTCTTGCTCTTTCTCTCCATGTTAAAAACAAGAGAGTGCAGTGCAATGGATGCTGGCTTTGGAATCGCAGGGATTGGGTTCAAATCCCACCTTTGATGCTCATTATTTGTTTGAGTTCAGGTAAGTCATTCAAAAATGATGAAGGCCTATGCAAAGACATGAAGCCAGAGCTTGGAATGTTCATAGGATCACACAGGTAGAGCTGGACAAACTAGAGGAAGCTTTACCTGATCCCCGCAGTGGTTAAGGCTCATCATCCCCTTTCTACCTTGGAGTCATTTTGCAATCACTTTGTGTGTATTTCTATTCACTCCCCCAGAAACATGTTGTTTCCACTCCTTACCTCTCTCCAAACTCAGTAGAATATCAGTTCCTTGAAGGCAGGGACAATACCCTTGTTTGCCTCAAAGAAGACTGGCCTGCCCATCTACCTGGAGAAGACCAAGACTTTCAATGATCATTGTCTAATTATAGGCTGCACTTGGCTAGATGGCCTACCTGATTGACCCAATAGAAGAATAAGTGTCCCTGGGTCAGACAGTACAACGATATAGTGAGATGGGCCCAGAGGTAAAACAGGAGGAGAGTGAGCTGGGTTGCCTCAAGGAAATTATAAAGCTCTTTTACTGACCCCAAGTTTCCCATGAAAGAAAAGTCCCCTCCTTTTGATACAAACAATTGCCTCCAAAGAACTAAAAATGGGCATCATACATAAGGCAACATAGAGGTTGTGATTTAACATCATTCCATTGTCAGATAACTCATACTGGCACTTGGCTCAGCTTTGCTGGGTAAAAGAGGAAAAAGATCGTAATCAAAGGCCAAGGACTCCCACAGTACCAGACTTTCAATAGAAGTCCTGTTTCCTACCAAATCAGACCATGGGGTGAATTGGTTCTGGCAAAGGCAAGTGAGAAGGATGTCTTTGCACAACACTCTATTCACTATACTAAACATAATGTACAAGTCATGTCATCATGCATATGATAACATGGTCTTCTTCGACTACAAAGGATGAATATCAACATTATCACATCACCACATTGTCAGGCCCAATGGTTCCCATCCAATTCTAGTGATTCATTTGGGGGCAAATGTTACCCCTAAAGTCATTTAGGAAACCCTGTTTATGACTAGGAAGTTCTAGATAGGGAACTGAAAACCTTAGGAACACTCCAGTGCTGCTACCACTTGAATGGAGGACTTCAGAAGAGCAGAATTAGACAGAAAGCAGTTGAACAAGATGGCAGCATCTGTGATCAGGATGTCTAGACCATGGTTGAAAATATATGAATGATGGTCCCTCAGTCAAGGGTAGAATACAACTAATAGGAAACGGTAAAAATATGTTTGCCAGGAGTCTTGGAATCTAATCTCTAGGACACTGAAAGGAGAGGGAAAGGAAGAAAACCCACATCTGCCAAACCAGATGCCACTGGGATACACTGATGCTAAAGAATAGCAGCAGGGAGGACCAGTGATTCCCTGGATCATCAAGGGGACGATGCCTTGGGCTCAAATGTCTATACACAAAAGCATAAAGTAGGAGCAAAAGCAAGATGGCTGAAGAGCCTCAAATAAAAAGGCTAAGTGAACCTTTTGGGTATCCATGAGACTTGGTGAGATTAAACTCCACTCTGAAAGGGTTTACTGAAAATGAAAGGTGGGGTAGCATTATCCATATACATATAATTTCAACTATTAATTAGAAAACCATCCATAAAAGTAATTCTAGATACAATGAATGCCAGCAAGTGGGTATTATAGATGGAATCATGAATCTGTTATATATAGTTAAATATATATTCAATTGACCATGGTAGTACTAACATTCCCCTGCTTTTCTCAGTCCCCTCCTGAAGTTCCTTCTCTCCTTTTCTGTGAATTTTGTTGTTGTTGAGTTATTTTTCAGTCATGTTCAACTCTGTGATCCCTTTTGGAATTTTCTTGGCAAAGATACTGTAATGGTTTGCCATTTTCTCCTCCAGCTCATTTTATAGAAAAAGAAACTAGGAAAAGAGGGTGAAGGGACTTTCCCAGGGTCACACAACTCTGAAGTAGCTGAGGCCAGATTTGGTAGTCTTTCTGACTCCAGACCCAGTGCTCCACCCACTGTGCCATCTTTTTTCTATCACTATCATTTCCTCCCGATTCTTCCCCCAAACCAAATGAGTGTTACAATGTTCATGTCTAAAAATGTATGTCTCTATCTGCATATCCAATTCCTCAGCCATATACCAAAGGGATGCTTTCATCATCAACCACGGCTGGTTACCCTATTGATTAGAGTCTATAAATCTCTCTGATTTTCGTCTGTTTCAGTGTTGCTATTCTTCCTTCACTCAGTATTAGCTCATTCAAGACTTTCCAGATAGATCTGAAGCCATGCGTTTCTTATGTCACAACAACATTCCATGAATCCTATACTATCCTCTCATGAATGAGCACCCTCTTGCAAGTTGTTTACTACAACAAAGGACTGCTAGAAATTGTCTTTGTACATGTGGGCCCTTCCTCTCTTTCTGCGAAGCAATTTGGAACTCTACCAGCCAAAGTCATTAAATTGTGTGGCCCTTTGAAAACTCAGAAATACATGAGGACTAAATCACAAGTAGCATCATATATTAAGAAGATATATTCATATGGTGAAATCTGAGAACCTAAAGGGGAGAATTTCGACATGGAATATTGGGGGGGACATTTGGCAGGGAAATAGAGGGACTATTGTAGTGGTGATATACTATGAACCTTGGACCAAAGGAGGAAAGACATTTGGGACATTGGCCACAAACCTGGTGATGGTGAATTTCGATTATCTAGACATCTGCTGGAGGTCTCTCTGCCAAGAGCAGAGCAGCTGATAAATTGCTATGATTTCATTCATGGCGGGGGGGGGGGGGCATGAAATTACCTGCTGTTCTGGACTTAGTTCTGAGCAGCAACAAGGAAGTAACTGGATACTCAAGTCCAAATTCTAATAACTTTAGGGAGAAGTAGCCATTCCATCTTGGAACTGGGAGAAAGGACAGGAATGGGAAGCATAATCCAGAGTGCACCCTGCATCGGGGAGAAAGGATTCCACAACATTCAAGTAAAAAAGAGATAGACTTCATAATGATCTAGCTGTGTGACCTTGGGCAACTCACTTAACCCCATTGCCTTGCAAAAAAGAAAAGAAGAAATAGAATCTGATCCCCTAGACAGTCATCACTAGGAATCTGTGCACCCAGGGATAGTGACCCAAAAGGTAACTTCAGTTGAGGAAGGTGAGAAGAGGGAAGAGAAAAAGAGCTGGGGATGGGGGAAAGGTCTCACTCCCATGAACTAAAGGACTTCAATTGAATTCAGTGTCCTTCAAGTGCAATTCCCTGGTTAAAGTCCCTCTCACCCTGCCCAAGTTATAGGTCTGACCCTGTGGTATAATATCCTGCAGGTAAAGTCAGCCTAAGAAAGAGAAAAAAACTCTCATGAAGGAAATTTTACCAACACAATTCCCTCCCACCAAACCAATTCCAATGAGGAAGTCTAATCATACTCTGCTTGAATTTCCTGAGCATGTAAGTAATGTTTGTCCTTCATTCTCAAAGGAGATCATGACTATAGGGAGTAGAGGCTATGACAAGCATGTGAACTGAATTTGAGTGAGGAAAGGGCTAAACTGAGCCACCAACCTCACTTTCTCCTCCAGTCTAGATATGGTCAGGACTGGAGATGGCCCTAGATATGAGGCAATCAGCTTTAAGTGACCTGTCCACGGTCAAACAGTTTAGTGTCAAAATGTCTGAGACTAGATGTGACCTTTCATCCTCCTGGCTCCAAGGACAGTGCTCTATGCACTGCACCACTTAGATTTCCCCTTAGTAAATACTTTTTCATTGCTTCATTCTGCTGTGTTTGGTGAAATTCACCTTTTCCTGACTTGACCTTATTTTGATCATTTATTTTGATCATTTGATCACTGAATCAATGATCAAAATAAGATGAAATCAGGAAAAGACGGAACCTTAGAGATCAGTCTGTCCTAATATGTCTTCCTATTTCCAGCCTCCCACTAGCTACCAAACTAATCTTCCAAACATACAATTCTGACTATGTCACTCTTCTACTCAAGAAACTCCAGTGGCTCCCTGTTGCCTAAAGGATCAAATACAAATTCCTCTGTTTGGCGTTTCAGCTCCTTCACAGTTTGCCTCCAGAGGCACCTAGGCAGAGCAGCAGATAGTGTGCTGACCATGGAATCAGGAGGATGGAAGTTCAAATCCAGCCACAGACACCAGGCAATTACTAGCTGTTTGACTTTGGGCAAGTCATTTAACCCCAATTACCTTGCATCTAGGGTCATCTCCAGTTGCCCTGATTCCTATCTGGCCACTGGACCCTGATGGTTCTAGAGAAGAAAGTGAAGCTGATGACTTGGTGCAACCCCTCCCCCTTCACTCCAATTCAATTCATGTGCTTGTCATGGCATCAACTGCCTGATGTCATGGTCTTTGAGAACAAAGGATAAACATCATCATCATCATCATCATCATCATCAGTTTGCCTCCAAACCACCTTTCCCAGATTTACCCCCATTTCTCAAATGAAACTAGTGACTATTTCCTGAACTTGACATTCCATTGCCCACCTCCACATGCAGGTGGAGCAGCCCCATTATCTATTTCTTCAGGTGAAGCTCAGGTTAAGCTTTCCCAGAGCCCCTGGTCCCCTGCAGTTATGAACCAAGTCTCTGCCCTCCTCAAATGACCAAAGCCATTTTGTTTTTTCCCAGCCATGTTTAGGGCCTGGATTCTGCATTGCTCTCTACCTCCCCTGCCTCAAGCACCATGCCTTACACCTAAAAAGAACTGGATCAAGGCCTGGTCAGTGGAATTGATGAGCTCATTCCTCCTCCACCAATATCCATTACTCCTAAGCATCCATGACTTTCTCATCACATCTTCATATTAGGTACCTAAGCAAACAAAGGGGGCATCCTTGGTGAGGGTGTTTGGAGCAAGGCTCTGACGTTCACTGCTCCATAGTAAGCCACATCTTTGTCACTGGAGAACTGATGAAAGTATAAAGAATAAAAAATCCTTCTAAATTTACTGTTTATTTCTTATAAAAAGGATTTGATTTGCTAGAGCAAGATTCTACCTTAAAGACTTCCTTTTAACAAGGCTACAGTAGATTATTCAGGCTAATCAGAAAGATATCATGGAGATGGATGGTTGTGTGAATAGAGACAGATTGTCCAGCTCCCATGACCCGACTCCAGCCAAAACTGGAAAATCTTAGTGCCCTGAATAATGATTCAGAAATTCAATAAGAAACTATAACAAGTGATATCCCTTCCTCCACCACCCCCACAGCCCAGAACTGAACCAAATGTCAAGCCCATGGTCATCTGGGATAGGAGGTAGCCAGTAAGGCAGCAATGGAATGGGAAGACAAGCCTGGAACCTCCCAGTGACCAGAAACTTTCCATATGTATGAATAGCATTCAAGGCAGCAAGAAGTCTCACCAAAAGCCAAAGGTAGCAGGAAGCCCTGGAATTCTCAGAAACCCAGAGCAGGGACCTTGGAAGCCAGAAGAAGCAGTTGTACTCAGATCTGGTTGGTCCAGTTGCAATGGGCACTTTTATCAAGAGATGCCATAGAAGGCCCTGAAAGGTCCATCCTATGAATTACAATTTGGCACTAGTCAAACCTTGAGAAGTAGAGGTCAGTGCAGTAATCCAGAGGTCCCAGGGCAAGAACAAAAAAAGGCTAACCACCCAAATACAGAGGAGAGTGAAACCTGTCTCCCATGTCAAACGTCAAGTCAAGGATTAAAGCTGATACCAGGCAGCATAAACAATGACTTTCCAAGTAGTGGTGCCCAGGAATCCAGGCTAGATGGAAGCAGTGACTCCAATACAACTACAAGCAGAGACCAGAGGGGGAAAAACTGGATATTCTACAAGGACTCCATGAATACCTAGAAGAAATAAAGTAATCAAATAAAATTCCTGGAGGAAAAAATTGGAAAGTAAAGCAACAACATAGAAGAGAATGTGGTCAACTTTACCCAAGCAATTTATCTTCCTAGAAATTACATTAGCCTAAATAGGTATCTGTCTCTGTGAGACGGCAAGAAATATTAGAACAAAATCAAAAGATTTTTAAAAAGGAAGAATCTGTAAGAGACCTGAGCATATAACCAACTGACTTGGAAAAACAAGTCAAGGAGAAAGAACTTAAAACACCTTCAAAAGCTAGGTGGCACAGTGGATAGAGCACCAGTCCCTGGAGTCAGGAGGACCTGAGTTCAAATCCAGCTTCAGATACTTAATAATTCCCTAGCTGTGTGACCTTGAGCAAGTCACTTAACCCCATTGCCTTGCAAAAAAAAAAATTCCTTGAACTTTCTGAAAACCATGATTTCAAAAAAAAGCCTTAACCCAATATTTCAAAAAATTAAAAAAATGCTCACTTCCCAGATTGACTCAATCCCAGAGACCAAGTGAAGCTAGAAGGTGTCCACTCTGGTAAGTTGGAGGCTTTGGTGTGAGCTGGTTAAGGGCCTGGAGCATAGAAAACCCAAGTGATGACATTCCTCTTTTGGGAAGCCCTCCAAGTCACCCAAAGCCCTTGCAAAGATTTGGGTCAAGGAACTTGGATGCGGCAGTGGCGTCCCTGAACAGGCCAATCCAGGCTTTGGAGCCAACGTCACTTAACCTTACATTTCTTCTACATTCTTAATCCTGTTGCTTGAAATACAATAAGAATGAGGGTTAAGAATGTAGATTAACCCAAAAGTAAACATTTGGATTTGGTAAAGCTGCTCAGTGGATTATAATTCTAAGTACAATTAATTAATTCTTACACACATGGCAGAAGAAACTTGGAGATGAAATGCAATGTAGAGAACACACACAATTAGCTGTCAAGAGAGTCAGCTAGCATCCGATGCTGGGCTGTGTGGGCTGGATGCCTTCTTTAACCTCTCTGAACCCTTGCTTTATCTTCTCTCTAGCGATGAGAATGGACTCAAAGTTCCTACCAGTCCATTCCTGCGCACAAAGTTGAATCCAATTGAATTGTTAAAAAAAAAACTGGATGAATTCGAATGTTCAAACTGGTTTTGGCTTGAGAGTAGAACTCTCTCATGAATTGAAATACAAGGACTATTTTCGAAAGTGCCAATAATGTACAGTCACCTACTCAGCCTCCAGGATCATCCAAACACTAAGGAACAAGCAACCAATTGCATCTGCATAGAGCATTAAGCTTTACTAAGTGCTTTCATCCATGCATGAGGAAGATAGCACAAGTAGGATGTCCATTTTTCAGATTGGGAAACTGAGGTTCAGAAGGGATAAGCCATTCACCTATCATTGTACAACTGTTTTTCAAAAATAGTAAGAAAACTTGATAAGCACAGAAAAAGGATTGTAGGCAGATCTCAGAAACAAGAATCCAGTCAGATCTCCAAAGGGAACTGTGTTCAGTGAGAGGAGATTCCCCTAGGCCTCAGGTAAGAGGATCTTCAGGCCATGGCAAAGAGAAAAAAAGGATTTCTGACTCCCCTCCCACTTCAAGCTGTGGCAGATTCTCATCCTTCCTTCTACTTTAGGCCACATATGACTGAGCTATCCCAAACAGCTGAGCAGGGTGGCACTATAGCCCTGCTTGGCTTCTGAGAGCATGACAGAGATAGGGAGGCATTAGTTTACCATGTTGCATGGGACATGGGAGGTTCAAGGGCCTGAAGATTCCAGAAAAGGGAAGGGTTACAAGCAGAATGACTAGATCAGAGTCAGCCTGTTCCAACCTGCCCTAGCATTAAGATGGCTCAGTGTGGGTACAGGGCTGAGCCTGGACTCACAAAGTTGAACCTGGGCTCACATGTAGCCTCCCTGACTCCTGGCAAGTCACTTAATCATTGTCTGACTCAGTTTCCTCAACTGTAAGATGGGATAATCATAGCACCTACCTCTCAGGGTTGCTGTGAGATCAAATGAGATCCTAGGAAGAATTTAAGAAATGTTCATTTCCCTCCCATCTTCCTTTCCTCCCTACCTTTCATCCTTTCTTTCCTTCTTCCCTCCCTTTCTTCTTTTCCTCTCTTCCTCTTTCCCTCTTTATCTCTCTTCTTCCCTGCCTTCTTCCCCCTTCCCTCCTTTCTTTTACTTCCTTCCCTCTCTCATTTCATCCTTTCTTCTCTTTTCCCCTCCCCTCCTTCCTTTCTTCTCTTCCTCCTTCCCTCTTTTTTCTCTTTACTTCCCTCAATTCTCCCTCTTTGTCTTCCTTCTTTCACTCGTTTCATCCTTTCTTCTCTTCCTCCCATCCTCCTTCCTTTTCCCTTCCTCTTTTCCATGTCATCCCTCCTTTCTCTCTTTCCTCTCTTTCTTTCTCCCTTCTTCATTTCCTCCCTCCCTCCTTTCATCCCCTCTTATTTTCCTTCTTCCCTCCCCCTTCCTCTCTTCCTTCTTTTTTCCTTTTCCTTCCCTCTCTTCCTCTCTCCCTCCTTTCCTCCATTTTCCTTCCCTCTCTCTCTTCCTCCCTCCATCTTTTCCTCCTCCTTCCTTTCCTCTTGTACACACCTCCTTTCACCTTCCTTCCCTTCCTCCTTCACTTCCTTTTTTCCCTCCCTTCTTTCATCCCTTTTCTCTTCTTCCTTTCTTCCCTCCTTCCTTCCCTCTTTCCTCTCTCCCTTCTTGTCTCCCCTTTTCCCTTTTTTCTTCCTCCTTTCATCCCTTCTTCCTTTTCTTCTTTTCCCTCTCTTCTTGCCTACCTCACTCTATTCTTCCCTGCCTTCTTTTCTTCTTTCCTCTCTCCCTCCTTCCTTCCCTTTCTTTTCTTCTTCCTTCCCTCTTATTCCCTTCCTTTCATCCCTTCTTTCCTTTCTTCTTTCCCCTTCCCTTCTTCCTCTCCTCCCTCTTTCTCTATTTCTTTTTCTCTCTTCCTCCCTCATTTTCTCCCTTCTTCCCTTTTCCCTCCTTTCATTTCTTCTTTCCTCCCTCCCTTCCTTACTTTCTTCTTTCCTCCCTCCTTCCTTCTCAATTCTTTTTCTCTCTTCCTCTCTCCTTTTCTCCCCTTTTGCCTTTTTAGTTCATCCTTTCATTCCTACTTCCCTTCCTCCCTTCCTTTCTTCCCTTCTTTCCTTCCTTCCTTTCCTCCCCTCCTTCCTCCATCTCTCCTTTTGTTCTTTCTCCTTCCCTTCTTCCTTTTCTTTTTCTCTCTTCCTCCTTTGTTCCCTTCTTCTTTTCTTTCCTCTCCCCTTTCCTCTCTTCTTTCCTTCCTCCCTCCCTTTCTCTCCTTCTTCATTCTCTTTTTCTTTTTCTTTCTTCCCCTATTTCTATTTCTCTCTCTCCCTCATTTTCTCCCTTCTATTCTTTCCTCCCTTCTTTCCTTCCTCTTTCCTCTTTTTCTCCTTCTTTCCTTTTTTCTATTTCTCTTCCTCTCCCCTTTTCTCTCCTCTTCCCTTTCCTCCTCCCTTTCCTTCTTTCTTTCCTTCCTCCCTCCCTTCTTTCTTTCCTTCATGCCTTTCCTTTCCTCCCTCTCTCCTCTCTCTTTTCCTCTCTTCCCACCTCCATCCTTTCCTCCATTCCCTTTTCTTCCTTTCTTCCCTTCTTTTCCTCCCTCCATCCCTTCTTCCTTCCTCTTTTCTTCCCTCCCTCCCCTTTTCCTTTTCTTCTTTCTCACCTCTTTTTCTTCCTTCTTCCTGCCCTTTTTCTCCCTCCTTTCTTCCCTTCTCCTTCCCTCCTTCCTTTCCTCTCTTTACCCTGCTTTCCCTCCCTTCCTCCCCTCTTTCTTTATTCCTGCCTTCTTTCTTTTTCTTCCCTTCCTCCCTTTCTTCCTCCCACTAGATTTTGCAGATAGTTACAAACCAAAGTGAAGTAGCAGGAAAGTCTTCCACCAGATTTCTTTGAGATGATGAATTTTGGTATCTGCCCTTTCAGGAAAATCTCTTTCTGCAAAGGGACAGAATTTCCTGTTGCTTGTTCACATAGCAACTGGGGATTAGTGGCTGCTTCGAGGAGGATTGGTTTGGTCAGGGAGGTGGAAGATGTAAGCTTGTGACCAACATAATTAGGAAGCCAAGAAATCAGGAGAGCAGCAGGGGATTAGAGGAACTAAACCAGAAAGAACCGGGCAGAACTGGGAAAGTAACATTCACAATGACCACCATAATGACAACAGAAAGAATAGCAAAATCAAATAGAGAGCCAGGAAATCCTAATGCCCAGACCTGGCCCTCAAAGAGATGAGAAAATTCACAGCTTCTTCTTTTCAGAGGCTAGAGACAAAGGGCATTGAACATGTATCTGCTGTCCCATCTAGTTAGTGGGGTGGCATCACTGTTACTGGGAAGGCTTACACAGGAAAGCACATGGATATGGGTATGTCTCAGTCACCTACCAGCTATATGACATTAGAGATCACCAGTGGTCAATTTGCATTAAGAGAGGGCTTTTTCTCACTGGGAGTTCCCAACACCAAAAAGTCATCGATTGAAACTCCCAGATCCTCTTAAAATATCCATAAGAAGCAGCGCAGAATAGTGAGAGGAGAGGGCTAGAAGCCCCAAGATGTAATTCCAGCTCGGCTACATTCTATCCAAAAGACCTTGAACAGGTCTCTCTAGGCAACCCCTAAGATGGAGAGACTGGACTAACCAAACCCCAAGGGCCTTTCCAGTTTTATAGCAATGATCCTCTGAGTCCCAGAATATAGAGAAGTATGATTTAATTAACTGTGAATGTTTATGGTTGTTTGCTTTTATCTCAGGATGGCAATTTCTTAATAATAATAATAATAATAATAATAATAATAATAGCAGTTAGCATTTATATAGGGCTTTAAGGTTTGCAAAGCACTTCATAAATCTCTTTTGATCCTCACAGGAACTCTGGTATTATTAACCCCATTTGACAGTTGAGGAAATTGAGGTTGATAGAGGTTAAGTGATTTGCCCAGTCACATATAGCTCCTCGAAGTCTGTGGCTGAATTTGAAATCAGGTCTTTCTGATGCCAGGCCCAGCACAAAACCTGAATTTGTGTCACATAGCTGTTAATTTCTTAAGTATCTGAAAATGGAAGACTAAACCTGCTTTCTCCCTAGGGCTTCACTAGGTTGTATCTGCATGATACTGAACAGTCTGGAGATGCATCTTATTTCTCAAACCAATCCCCCTGCCAGCTTCTGCTCCAATCAGGGTCCAACTCTTTAGGACAGGAAAATCCTATAAATGACCTTGCAGTTGAGGAAAGGTTGATCAACCTGTAATCTATGGGTATGATGGGAAATATGAAGAAGATAAATAAACTAGAAGAGAGATATCAAATGATGAGGAGTGAAGAAAGCCAAAGATATCATGGGACGATTTCCCCCAACTGCCTTGGGTCTTATCAGTGGCAGGTACTCTCTCCACCAGTGAGTTTGTGACCTCTGATTGTTTTAGTAAATGGCCTGCATGAGCTCCTGTGACCATCTTAGTGAGCAGTTTAACCTTATCCCAGACAAGAGCCCCACAGGTCCATTGGCCTAGATTGAGAATCTTATCTCCCCTGAGACACTTCCAGAGCTTGGGGTCACCTCCACACCACCAGGAGGGAGGATAGGAGGATTTTGGAGAAGATATCCAACTGTATTTTAAACATAGTAACAACAGGAGGAGCAAATCTCAGCTAAATGGCCGACAAATAGTTTGGGAAGGAAATAACAGAAAAAAAGAAGATGATTTGGGTCCTACCTGGTAAAGTTACTGAACAGATTTAAAGACAAACTGTAAATACCAGAAGTCTACAGCTTCGTGTTTAATCATTTATAATCTTTTTGCTTTAATGTGAATATTTATGTTTGTAGATAGATGTTCAGGACAATTTAAGAATTGCTTTAATTTTAAAAATATATTTAACCAGGACTAGGCAGTAAAAGAACAAATAGAGAAGATGATTCCCTTCTACCCAGGTGTTGAGCATCAGCCTACCAAGTGAGTACCATCTACTCACATGAACCCAACCCTGCTGGCCCTGGCCAATGTGAATGGCTGGTCACTAAAGCTCAGCTTGCCTTTGTTGGGCTTGTATTTTCTGTCCTTTGTTCCCTCCCAGTCAGCCCAAGAGAGGTTTGGGGCCTTCAAGGTCTGGTTTACTGGCTTGCTTTTAGCAAACTCTGATTTTTGACTCTTGGTTTTTCAAGAGACATTGGAGAAAATGACCAAAGCAGGAAGGAAGTCATACCTACTATTGTTTGTGTCTTTTCTAGCTTGACAATACTCTCATTTCTCTGGTTCAATTCCACTAGGCCAAACCTGCCATTGCCACCACCACAGCAGACCACCAGACCAGACCCACAGATTCTCTGATTCATTTTGACCCTCTCTGAATCCCTCTGGCTCTGACTTTCTGTCTCAGTCTCAGTCTCTGTCTCATCTATCTCTTGTCTCTTGTCTCCCTTTTTTCTGTCTCTCTGTGTCTCATTGTTTGTCTCTCTCTCTTTCTCTCTCTCTCTCTGTGTCTGTGTGTGTGTGTGTGTGTGTGTGTGTGTGTGTGTGTGTGTGTGTGTCTTTCTCTGTTTCTCTCTATCTCTGTCTTGGTCTGACTCTATGTCTTTCTCTTTCTCTGTCTGTTTCTCTGTGTTTTCCTCTTTCTGTCTCTGTCTCTTTTCTTCCTTTCTTTATCTCTCTTTGGTTCTCTCTTTTCTCTCTCTCTTTCTCTGTCTGTGTCTATGTCTCTCTCTTTTTCCTTCTCTGTATCACTCTGTCTCTCTCTTTTTCTCTTCTCTCTCTCCCTTGTTCTCTCTCTCTGCCTTTTCCTCTATATATGTCTCTCTCTATCTCTGTCTCTCCCTTTGTCTGTCTCTTTCTCCAAATTTCTCTCTCTCTCTCTCTCTCTCTCTCTCTCTCTCTCTCTCTCTCTCTCTGTCTTTCTGACTCAGTCTCTCTCTCTCTGTCTCTTTTTTCTCAATGTCATCAAATCTGAGTTCTGACACTTGCCAACTTGAGATAGTAAATGAAGTGCTTCTGACCCATACCAGCTGTATGGTCTTAGGTAAGTCACCTCAGCTCACCTCTAAAAATTACAAAATAGTTGACAATCTGCTTTGGTAAAGACAATTCCCTCACCTAGAGTTCCCTGTTGTTCAGCTAATTATTTCAATTGTGCCTGACTCTCCATGACCCCATTTGTGGTTTTACTGACAAAGATCCTGGAAAAGTGTCATTTTCTTCTCCAGTTCCTTTCACATGGGAAGAAACTGAGACAACTTACCTAGGGACACACAATTCATAAGTGTCTGATATCAGATTTGAACAGAAGTCCTCCTGACTCTGGACCTGGTGCTCTATCCACTGCAGCACCTCCAGCTGCCCCCAAGAGTTCCTTATACCAGTGAAATTACAAGTTTGCAACAAAAAAATTTTATAGATATGTGTGCATACCAGTATAGCAATACACCAATGCAGAAAGCAATTACTATTATGACTCTTTAAGTCAAATTGATAAACTCTTATTAAGCTCCTACTATGTGTCAGGACACTCCTGAGATGGTCTCTAAGGGCCCCTCCAACTCTGACATTTCTCTAATCCTAGGACTCCCATTACCCACAGCTTTCTTCCAGCAAACTGAACAATCCTTCCAAGACAGCTGTCACGTGATTCACTGAATAGAAGAGGGACTAGCCTTAAACTGGCTTGCCCTCATTCACAGGCACAGAAGGCAGTGGCCTAGTCATCTTATTTCAGAAGATGGGAAGACCCTAACAGCCCCCCCCAAATATCTTCTCCATCTGCTGGCTGACCTCTAAAATCTCCAAGGCAGAGGACAGCCCCTGTCTCACATGGTACTCTTGGAGACCTAGTTGGGCTCCCAGAAGGTGCATGGATACTTTTATGGGAGAAGGGAAATCTATAGACTCAGAAGGGGCAAAAAAAAATAAATCAACCTTTATTTGTATTCAGCTCTAACCCAAATTTAACATGTCCCTCAAATATCCAAAAGCATCATTCCAAAGAGTTTCTAGGCTTCTCCCAGACTGCCTGCCTGCCATTGGGGCCAACAATGCGCCCCCACACCAACATCCATAAGACTAATGGCAGATCCTTTATCCCGGAAATTTTTCAGGGAAAAACCAAGCAGAAGAGCTTGGAGATAATATGTCTGAAGTAGGGCACAGAGGATCCCCAACAAGGAACTGACTATTTATTGGCAGCAGGGAGCAGCAAAGACAAAAATGACTGGGTCAATCTTGCTGTGCCCAGCCCCAGTTACAGGAGAGATTTCTGAGAAAAGTAACTGTTAACAGTCCATGTTTGCAAAGTAAGTCACCCTGAAACCCAGACAGTCATATTTAAAAGCAGTGACCAATCATCACTGCAGAGGACTGGTAGCCAAATGTGCCTCCCAACTCTCAGCATGAGAGGTATGGTATGGCCCAGTTGAATCATTGAACTGTCCCAGACAAACTCCAAAGGGTCAAGTTACCTGGTATCAAAGGCAACTACTCACACTCACCTATTGATACTCTGACTTACCCATCTAGTCTGCTGTTCAGTTCCATTTGGTTATAAGGGATAGAGACCCAACTTATGTTATAGAAACACAGGTTTAAAGCTGGAAGGAGCATCTATTGGAACATCTATTCCAACCTGTTCAACATGTCCAAGACCCAATTAATGCTCTTTCTCCCCAAACTGTTCTTCCTTCTCTCTCCTTAGTTTTTCCTCACCAAGTTATGAACATATTCTTCAAGTCATGTAGGTTCATAATCTTAGGGGTCATCCTCAACTTTTCTCTATCCTTCACTCCTACCCCTTAACAACAATGACAACTGTAATCACTAGTATTTGAAGGCTTTAAAGTTTGCAAGGTGCTATTATTATCACTATTTTTACAAATGAAGAAACTGAGACAGAGGTTAGGTGACTTGACTAGAATCATCCAGGTCTAGCACTGTACTTACTGTGTGTCACTTTGGTTAATTCTTCCTCCACGATGTCTCTCCAATACTTACAAACAGAATGAAGTGACTTGCCTAGAGTCACATGCTAGGAAGTGTCTGAGGTCAGATTTAAATTTTGGAAGATCTCCTTGACTCCAGGCCTGGCATTCTATTGACTGTTTCATTTGTTACTTCCTTGTTTATGGCATATCCCTCCCCAGACTATACTCTCTATTCCTAAAGTGTACCCTGAAATTAAATGTGCATTCTTTCTATTTGTACAAAATGTGTATCTGTTGTCACTCCTAGTTCTCTTTTGCTATCCCTCATTTACATCACCTGGTGCTTCATAAATCATAGTTAAATTGAAGCTGGAGAAGTCTGATGCCAGGAATTCTCTGATTTGATGTCTGTTTCAAGTTTGCTGGAGTTGAACTACTATTATAAAGACACAGAGGCATGTAGCATTAAATCAAAGAGTATGTGGTGGAGGAGGGAGAAAGAAAAAGTAGGAAGGGGCCAGGACAGGAAGGACTTTGAAAGCCAAACAAAAGATTTTCTATTTGATCTTAGAGGTGATCAAAGTATGTGTGGGGGTGGGCAGGATCAGACCTTTGCCTTAAGAAGATTTTGGCAAAGGAGTGGAGGGTAAACAGGAAAGGAAAGGGATCTGAAACAAGGAGATCAATTGAGAATCTTTTCAATAGTCCAAGCCAGAGGTGATGACCACCTTTGCTAAGAAGTGGCCATGGAAGCTGTGAGGGGGTGACCTTTCTGAGAGAGGCAGTGAAGAGAGAAAGGACAAGGTTTGACAACAGATTGGATATGTAGAGTGGGCATGGGGAGGCTACAAAGGTACAAAGCTGGGAGCCCAGACACCTGGGAGAGTGGGACCCTCTTTGATTTTAATAGGGAAGTTGAAAAGATGGGAGGCATGGCAAGATAACCAATTCACACAGAATCACATCAAGAATGTAATTTCACATAAGGACCTACAGTAACTCAAATACACCCAATCAATTCAGGAGGCCCCATTGTCCCATGCTCGGAGTAAATCAAACCTCAGAGACAGCTTTCAAATTAAGAAGCTCAGCCCAGAAAGTGGTCCCTGCTGCTGTGCTCAGCACAGGCCCCTGCCCCCTGCTGAGGCGAAGAGAAATGCCAGTCGGGAGCCAGCCTCTCTCTGCCTTAAGTGATTGCTTCTCTTCAATTTCAGGGAAAATGGTCTCTGACACCCAGAATGGGGTTCTTTGTCTCCATTGCCATATTAAGTACTGTACTACAAAGGGAGAGAACATCTATTTAGAGTCATTAATGCAGAAAATTAGAGGCAGAATACAAGGTGTCTGTCTGTCTGTCTCTCTCTCTTTCTCCATCTCTTTCTTTATTTCTTTCTCTTTCTTTCTTTCTTTCTTTCTTTCTTTCTTTCTTTCTCTTATTCTCTGTCTCTGTATCCATCTCTCTTTTTCTCTGTCTCTCTATCTTTTTCTCTGTCTCTGCATGTATCTCTCTCCATCTCTTTCTCTTTTTTCTCTGTCTGTCTGTCTCCATGACTGTGTCTCTTTTCTGTCTCTATCTCCATCCCTTTCTTTATTTGTCTAATTCTTGGTCTCTGTATCTCTTTTTCTCTGTCTCTTTCTCTACTTCTCTTTCTGTCTCAGCATGTATCTCTCTCCATCTTTTTCTCTTAGTTCTCTATCTGTCCCTCTCTCTGTGACTGTGTCTCTCTATCTCTTTTTCTAATTCTCTCTTTCTGTATCTCTCTTTTTCTCTGTCTCTCTATCTCTTTCTCTGTCTCTGCATTATCTCTCTCCATCTTTCTCTTTTTGCTCTGTGTCTGTCTCTCTCTGTGACTGTGTCTCTCTATCTCCATCTCTTTCTTTAATTCTTTGTCTCTGTATCTCTTTTTCTCTGTCTCTCTATCTCTTTCTCTATTTCTCTTTCTCTGTCTCAGAATGTATCTCTCTCCATCTCTTTCTCTTTTTTCTCTGTCTCTATCTATGACTGTGTCTCTCTTTCTGTCTCTATTTCCATCTCTTTCTTTCTTTAATTCTCTATCTCTGTCTCTCTCCTTTTTCTGTTTCTATCTCTTTCTCTATTTCTCTTTCCCTGTTTCTGTATGTATCTCTCACTATCTTTCTCTTTTTTCTCTCTGTCTCTCTCCATCTCTCTCTCTCTCTTACTGTATGTGTGTCCCACTCAATCTCTGAACACACATACACACACACACACACACACACACACACACACACCCCTTTACACTTTTTAAGTTAAATCATCATTTGAAGGTGGTCTAATAAATGAGAACTCCAATGAGCATAACTGAGTCAGTATCTATCTGTCTTGGAAGCCAAGAAGGAGAAACAACAATCCACAGCTGACTCAGTACACCAAGGGGCAGATCATGTCCTTGGGAAAATGGTCACGCTTGTTATGAAGTCATTCCTCACCCCACCCCAACCCTCTCAGGTTTTCATTTGCTGCCAGGCTTGCTCTCCCTCATACACAAGTGTTAAAGCCCAGCATTAGCTCAGAATATTAACTTTCCCTTGGAATCTTGTCATAGGGATCGAAACAAAGGAAAGAATCCCCAACAGTGGAATTTCACTTAGGGCTTTATCTTAGAGGCTTCCATCCTAATGATGCCTTTGTGTGTATACAATATACTCCCAACTAGCCTGATTCCACCATGTCTACTGTAGATGCATCTCAGGGGTCTGTCATGATCTGTGTGAATGGGCATGACATGGAGGGGTGGGGGAATCTTCCATGGAGGGAGTTTTAGAAATGAGGCCTGGGAAGAAGAAAGGGGCAGAAGTGGAATGTCCTTCAAATGAGGAAGACCTGAATGAAAAGAAGAGTTGAGGGGAAAGGAGGGGAGAGGAGTAGAGAGAGGGATAAACACACATACATACATACATGCATACACACATAGTGTGAACATCATCTTCATTTGGTTATCATGTGAAGGGGAAACAGCAGAACTTTCTACAACCCTCTCCAAGGTCTCCCTACAGCATGAGTCCCTGTAATAAATGCAGTCAAAAGCTAAATCTGGCTCCATCCTTCAAGGAAGCAAAACCAGTCTAAACATATTGATTCATTTTCCCCAAATTGAGTTGATGATTGAGCACCACTCAGGGCTTAAGGTCATCAAAGGGGGCAGAAAAGGCTGTTGAGTTATGTCAGCCATTTGGTGATTCAAGTCATTGCTAGAAGGTAGCCTCAGGCGATCTAGCCTCTGTGACTCCATCACAAACTGATAGTGGGACCTTTGGCAAGTCCTCACTCTTTAGAAGATCTCTCACCTCTTTGACCTCACAGTATAGTGTAAGTTTCTTTGCTCATCAAGACACTGACAATGGGCTAAGAAGAAAGCCTTGTTCATCTGCACCAGTATCATTTTTACAGTGTTGTTTAAGATTTTAACTGGGCATTTTGAGATAGTCTAGAAAGAAATGAGAGTGCCGAGGAAATGTTTGGTCCTTTAAGATCTGTAAAACAGTCACAAGATTTTGAGATTTACTGGTTTTTAGAAAAATGATTATTTGCATCAGGAGTTTTGAAAGGTAGACTCTGGTTCACCAAAGGACACAGAAATGTAGTCTCTCTGTCTCTCTCATCTCTCTCTCTCTGTCTCTCTCATCTGTGTGTGTGTGTGTGTGTGTGTGTGTGTGTGTGTGTTATCTCTCTGTATCTCTCTGTCTCTCATCTCTCTGTCTCTGTCTCTCTCTGTCTCTCTCTCTGTGTCTCTCTTTTTTTCTGTCTCTTTGCCTTTCTCTCTTCCATTTCTGTCTCTGTGTCTGACTGCCTGTCTGCCTCTCTCTCTCTTTCTCTCTCCCACCTTTACAAAGAAAATTCTAACAGCACAGGAAGAAAAGGAGCAATCATAAAGCTTCAACCAACAGTGCCAATCCTTCCACATCTTTCCCTCCAGCCAGGATACAGATAATTGAGCCCAATTTGGTGGGAGGCATCCACAGGATATTTG
This sequence comes from Macrotis lagotis, assembly GCF_037893015.1. Taxonomy (NCBI): domain Eukaryota; kingdom Metazoa; phylum Chordata; class Mammalia; order Peramelemorphia; family Peramelidae; genus Macrotis; species Macrotis lagotis. The sequence continues at coordinate 71,857,947 of NC_133666.1, forward strand.
GAGTGCTCTCCATCATTAGACATTCCAGCCCTCCACTCGGACACATTTTCTTGCCCCCCTCCTGATCCAACTACAGTCTGAACAACCTGAATACTCTCTGGTCATCAAAGCATCTGCACAAAACCAGGGTGACCAATATTCAGTACCAATGAAAGAAAAAGCCATAGGAAGACAAAGATTACAGGAAGCTGACTTTGAATTATAGGGGTCTACATGGCATGTGCCTTTTGGCCTTAGGACTGCTTACTGGTTCCCAGAAAGCTGAAATCTGAACATGCTTGTTGATAGTCGGCTGCCATGGAAAGGAGAGTGGGTGCTGCTTATGGAGAGGCCTCAGTTGCTATGGAAGTTAACAAGAGCAACAACAGGAGCTCTCCCAGCTTAAGGGAATTCAAGGGAAAATAGGATAGTGGTCCCACTCAGAAAGTCTTACATCCCCCAAAAATCAGAAAGGCAACAAATGGAAACTCTCCTTGTCTAGTCCAATATAGAATTGTTTCATTTACCCAACAATACCCCTACTAAGCCTATGCTTCCAAAGAGATTTAAAAAAAAGGAAGCAAAACCATAAATACAATCTATTTATAGCAGCTCTTTCTGTAGGGGCAAAGAACTGGAAACTAAGGAGGTGCATCTGCAGAAGCTGTGCTAAAGGAATGACCTATGATGGAATACCCTAACTATTGTGCCAGAAAAGCATATGCAAGAGATGGTGACAAAGAAACCTGGGAAACTTGTATGAACTGATGCAGAGTGAAATGAGGAGAATCATTTCTACCGTACCAACAACAATAATAAAATAATAAAACAAATAACTTTGAAAGACACAAAGACCAGCTTCAGTCCCAGACATCAGAGGCCACCCAATCCAACCCACACTTGAAATGAAATCCTTGACCAGAGTTCCCCCTACCTCCACTGGAAGCTCTGCTCTTTCAAGGAAGCCCATTTCACTTCTGGACAGCTCTCAGGCAAGGCCATTTTTCTGACATGAAGACTAAGTTTAACTTGCTGTAACCTTTCCCCATTGTGCTGCTACTGACCTCTGGAGTCAAACAGAATAAATGTAATCTCTCTTCCCCATGACAGACTTCTATATACTCAGAGATAGCTACTGTGCATTCTCTGAGTTTTCTCTTCTCCACTAAACATCTCCAGTTCCTCAAGGTGATGTTCAGATAACACAGACTTGATCAAAGACCCTTACCATCCCTCTGTTTTCACCTTCTCAATGTACTGCTTAAATTGTTCTATCTTGAACTAAACATATATCCCAAATGTTTTCAATCAAGGGCAGAGTACAGAGGGACAATTAATGTCTTCTTCTTGGAAGCTAAGCCTTTCTTAAAGAAGCCCAAGAGTGAATTCACTTATTCCACTACCATGTTATTTACACACTGCTAACACCCACTGGAGGGAAGCTAGGTGGGGCAATGGGCCTAGAGTCAGGAAGACCTGAGTTAAAATCTGATCTCAGATACTTCATAGCTGTGTGATCCTGGGCAAGTCACTTCACCCTGTTTGCCTCAGGTCCCTCATCTGTAAAATGAGTTGGAGAAGGAAATGTTAAAGCATTCCAGTATCTCTGCCAAGAAAACTCTCAATGAGGTCATGAAGAGCCAAAAATGACTGAAAACCACTGAACAATAACTCCTATTGAGCATGTGTTCAACTCAGAAACAGGGGTAATAAAACTGTCTATAAGGATCCCTAAAGCCACATATAGACTTAATGAAAAGCCACATATAAATATTACCCATGTTCTATTGTATTTTTATTTATTGTAGTCAATATTTATCTATGACCCTTCAATCTGATTCAGGCTCTGCTAGGGAATTTTGTGAGGTCCATGCAATATGCTTTTTTTTAGGGTGTTTTTTTTTTGCAAGGCAAATGGGGTTAAGTGACTTGCCCAAGGCCACACAGCTAGGTAATTATGAAGAGTCTGAGGCTGAATTTGAACTCAGGTCCTCCTGACTCCAGGGCCAGTCTTCTATCCATTGCACCACCTAGCTGCCCCCACTGCGCCACCTAGCTGCCCCTGCAATATGCTTTTGACATCTCTGCACTAAACCCTCCAAATCCAACCAGGCCTCTCCTATGCTTGATGGGCAAAGTTGATTTTTGGACTTACGCACATAGTGTAAGTATACATTTAGCCCAATTGAATTTCATCTTGGTGGATTTAGTCCAGTGTCCTAACCTGTCAAGATCATTTGGCTCCTGACTGTCATCTAGGGTGTCTGCCATTCTGCCCATCTTGGTGTCATGTACAAATCTGGTACAGTTGAGGTCAATCCAACAAGCACTAATTAAACACCTATGTATAAATCACAGTTATTATTGTGATCAGGCACCACAAAGGGAGTCGGCCCTTATCCTCAAGGATCTTACTAATGGGAAGGTACAATGTGAAAAATAATTGAGGGGAGGGGTAGTGGGAGGAGAGGCTTAGCTCTTGATTACCCTACATCTTTCCTTTGCAAGAAGACCCTTACCAAAACCTCTCTTCTACTCCCCAAACATGAGACATTTTGGTTCAGCATCATGAAGCTCAAATAACCACAATTTCTGCCAAACTCCATTTGAGGTGGGGGCAGTAGGATACACAAACAAATGATACAAGATTTGATAGAGAAATAATAAATAAAATCAAGTTTTACTTACTGCGGGGTGAGTCTCCCATATGCTCAAAGTAATTTAAGGGCATGCCATCCTTCAAGGCAGGGGAGAGGACTAGATAATATTGAAAGTGTCTTCCAAGACCCAGAGAATCCAAAGAGTCAATCTTCATCAGGTGTTTTTATGTTCACTTGAAGGCTTGCCACAGGATCTGAAAGGACAAGATAATCACCACTTGCCAACCTTAAAACCATTGTTATATGGCAGGTCCAACCAGCCCACCTTGGACCACTCTTGACAAGAAGCTACAACAGTTCAATGGACCTATACTACTGCTCAAGGCAATTTAATTCAATTAATCTTTATTAAGTATCAAAACCAAGGGAACCATCAGAAGAAAATTAGGTCACAGCATCTGGGGAAAGCAGGAAAGGCAGCAAAGTAGATCCAGATCAGATCTAGAAAGTCTAAGGCAAGTAGTCACATTAAGGGAAGGGATTCCAAGCTTCAATTACTCAGACCAGAATGAAGGAGAGCCAGAGAGAGGTTACTCACCAAACAAGAGGGGAGCACCTGATTGTGCTTATTCCTTATCAGTCACTTCCTGGACAGGTTTAGGCCTGTGTCCCAAGCTAACCTACTTCCCCACTAAGGTCTGATCACATGGGGCCATCCTGATATGAATCAGATGGGCACTTCACAAATAAACATTTTTTACTCAATTGGAAGCTAAAATTGTATGATACTCTGCCATGGGGATTGAAGTGCCCATTGTATCATAGGATAAGCCACATGGATCTGGAAAAGATCACAGATAACTCCTAAAGCAACTAGCCAAATTTATAAGTGAGGAGTCTGAGGCCAAGAGAAACAAGTAACTTGCCCAAAGTCACATGGATCAATATGGTATTGCTGGACTTGAAGTTAGGAAGACCTAAGTAAAAGTCTTGACTCTGGCACTAACTGTGAAGCCCTAGACAAATTATATAACCTTTCTGAGTCTCAGTTTCCTAATTTGGAAAATTGGGTTAAGTATATCTATAGTCCCTACCTCTTCCACAAAGACTTCTTCACTTTGGCATAGAGATGACATTGGATCCTCAAAAGCTCTGCCAGGTCCTACCAAACTAGAATGGCTTCAAGTATGAACTCAGCAACAAGCCATGTTGATTTTGAAGGACCAGCCCAGCTAAGTATGGAAAGACTCATCTCCAGAATACTGACCATGTGGTGATAAATTCTTTGGCACTGGTGACCTATGGAACAAAGAAATATATAAAATAGCACTTGATTCGATATTATTTCTTTCTACTTTGGCAGTGGCCAAAATGAACATTGATGGTTCAAAGAAACATGAGGCTTGGGAACTCTATAGAAACATTAACTTAAACCTAATTACTGGATACTCTAGATATTCTACATATGAAATCAGTATCCAATATCCAGTCAGTGGACGAACTGAGGCATATCTATCTTGACATCCCCACTAAAAAGGAAACCAGGAGACCAAAGAAGGTAAGTTACAACTCAGTGAAAGGTTCTCCTTGGTGGTTTTCTTGGGTATTCAAAGATAAGAAATATTCCACAGAATATTTGTTTTTTCATCTTATTTATTCATGAACATTTACCAAAAAAAACCCCACATAAACACAATTGGCAGTGACCATAATTTCTTGCAAAGGATGGAAAAATACAAATAATCTATGAAGAACTCCAGAAGACCTTTCAAATGAATTTGACAACCACATTGAGTCTGACTGACTTCAAGGCAAAGATGGGCACAAGCAAAATTAGCAAAACTTAGGTCAGAAAGTGGTTCGGGAATAGGCAATCAGAGAAGGATAGCCTGGACAGCTCAGAAGCCTCACATTTATCATTGCCTTTAAGAAAAATACCAGTAGGTGCTGGGCATGATGAGAACCAAATAACACCATAAAAATGAAAATGATTTCTTTTGAACAGAAAGGAAATGACTTATTAATGACATGGGAACCATTCCAGAATCAGCCTGGTATTGTGCCACTGACCACTGACTTGTTGGGGCAAAGATCCAAGGTAATACAAAACCAAATGAATTAAAAGGAAAACTATATGAGGTTTAATTAAAACAACTTCCACCTGACTTCTTTAAATAAGATGCTAAAAATGGGAATTGAACATGGATGCCAATTTCAAACATTTTATACAGATACATAATGAATGGAAAATAATTACAACTGCTTATTCTTGCCAAGGTCTTCATTGATTTAGACTATTAATTCATTTATAAAATCTTGCACAAAGGATATTGGAAGATGAGGAGTAGTACTGCCCCATAAAACAAAAATGATGGGGGGGGAGGTTTTAAGAAAGTTTAGCTTTCAATTAAACCAAGTCATTCCAAGGAAATCTAAAAACCAAATTGGAAAAAAGATAACATCCAGGAAAAAGATGGAAAACATCTGCAAAGATTTGTGAGAATAAACTCTTTATCAAGACCAGTGGGGCCCAAGGACATATGAACTTGAACATTACATTTCCAGATATGTTTCTTAAGGAAAGCAGCTGGACTGAACTTTGTCTAGATAGAGAAGGCTCAGGTGAGATCAGCTATAAAGCTTTGAGGCCATTGAAGAACTGATTTCCAAGTTAGCTTAAATAGAAGGTATTGGAAAAATATTAGACCTTACTAGGGCATAAGAGGGAACCCAAGAGAACAGCAATAGCCACCAACACATCTGCCAATTCTCCTATCTAGGTAAAAAATGTATGAGAATAATCCAATGTACTTTGAGTATGTCCTTGATGAGGATATTAGAAGAGAATAGGCAGATTTTGACAAGTAATATTCCACAGTAGACCACATCTTTTCTATTTCATAATTGACTCAAAGATACGGAGAATGCTAGTGAGCAAAAGTCCTCTGTGTGACTATTGACTATTTGAAAATTGACTATTTTCTTCAAAAGCTTTTGATGCAATGGAAAAAACCATGGCTTTCAAGGCTCTGATTCAACAAGGTGTCTCCCACACACAAGTCCAAGTCATTCCAGATTCCTTCAATAGCCCTTTGATCCTGAAAATCAGGAAAATCTGAAATCAGGGAGACATATGCTTTTCATTCTTAAGAGATGCAACTCAGCCCAGAGGGCAAGTGGGAACACCATAAGCACAAGAATTGGATTTGAGTTGGTGGAGGGGGCTGTGCTAAGTCACCAGCCTCACTTTCTCCTCTAGACCCATCTGGGTCCAATGACCAGGTATGAATCAGGGTGACTGGAGATGGAGCTGGATGCAAGGCAATCAAGGTCTCAAGTGGCTGGGGCTGGATTTGAACTCAGATCCTCCTGACTCCAAAGCCAGTGCTCTATCTACCACATTACATAGCTGCCTTCCTGCGAATGAAAGCAGGCACTATACTAAAGGCTAGGGATACAAAGAAAGATAAAAACACTTCCTCCCCTCCAGAAGTTTCCATCCTCATTAGGTAGACAACATGCCAATAAATAGGAATATACCAGAGACATACTGTCTGAAATCTTTCAAACTGTTGCCCCATGGTCCCATCATTACATTTTCTGAAGTACTCCCACCATCAGCCTTCTCCATTAGATTCAGGTACTGCTGGGCAGAGCTGAAGGAATTCAACCTCACTAACTAGTTCCATCACTAAGTTGTTAGCCAATCTCAACTGGGCCTTCTCCGATGAATGGCCATCTGTACACTGCCCATAACAGCTATTCCAAACTTTCTGTTCTCAATCAACCTGTCCCACTGCCTTCCCTTTTCACAGCAGAATCCCTCACCTCATACTTCATTTTAAAATGAGGAATTTAGAGTGCTGAAATCAGCAGCCAAAAGTCTTGTTAATTCCATGTCCTCATCAATTCTTCCTCCCATTCCCTTCTCTAACCACACCCAACTATCCCATGCAGGCCTACATCACTTCACCAATGTACTCTTGCAATAATAATTTCATAACTGGCCTCTCTACCTCATCTTTCCCCTCTTCTCTACAGTTGCCAAATTGATCTTCCTAAAGGCCAGAGCCAGCCAGCTCACTCCTCAAGGACCTTGGGTAGTTTCCTGTTGCCTGATATTCAAAACCCTTCAGAGTCTGGCTCTACTATGTCTTTCCAGGCTGATGTCATATTACTACCTCCATACAGTCTAGACTCTAACCAGACATATGCAACTACCCATCTCCCCACTCTGTATGTTTGGCTCATTCTTTGCCCATGCCTCCCATACCATCATCATCCCTTGAAATCCTCTTTTCAAGGTTTAGCTCCAGAGCTATGTCCTTCAAAAGGCTCTTCCTAACTCTCCCAATTGGTATATCACTGTGTGTCTGCTTTGTATCTATCCTCTACTTACTTTTCTGTAGCTAGGTTGTGACCCCCAGGCAGAATCCAAGCTCCCTGACAACAGGACCTGCTGTCTAGAACACAGTAGGTACTTCCTAAGTGCTGGTAGGTCTGTTGACTAGTCCATCAAACTCTAGAAGGGGATGTCTAAGTAAAATAAAGCTTCAACTACAGCTCAGGTGGCCTCTATTCTCCCTCCCGGACTAGAAAATGCTGCAGCAAATTGGGAGCCCAGTAATGAGAACTCATTCACAATAGCTAAGCAAAATCAATATCAAATGTGAAACTGACATTTTCAAGGTGTATATTGATATACAGTAATTAATAAATTTGAATTATTGTCATGAACACACTAATCCACTCTCTTCTCCCAGATATAGATTTTTATTGCTTTAGGGTTGAAAGATTATAATGAAATAAATTTAATTAAGTTCTGCCAAAGCAACCCGCTGATAACAGGAGGGGAAAAATCACTGTACAGAACATGGTTCTATACCATTTTTTAAAAGTTCTGATGTTTTTCTGCTAAGTTCTTAGAAAATATATCTACTTCTTCTAGCTTTTGAATTAACATCTTAAACCAATTCGTGAAAAGTTTATACTTTAACAAAATATATTTTTTGGAAACTCAAAGAGCCTTCAGTCCACTTCTCTACTCTGTACATCAAAGGCAGATGGAGGGCAATGCTTCAAGGAGTCTCTGAGGTTAAGGCAGGAGAAGGAGAATTGGACACTCTCCTCTAGTCATGGCCAATAGAGAGCCCCCTCCCCTACCTCATATAAGGAATACCCCTTGCAGAAAGTATACACACATCAGGAGCTTTTGAATTGGGATCTGGTTTGATTTCTTGATGAGGATGCATGGGACCAAAGGTGACCCTGGGCAAATTCAGCAGTTCCCCAACTTACTGTATATTTCTATTACTACTACCACCCCAGATGGTCCTGGAAAGCTTGTGCCCTCAGGGATGATGGGCAGACTAGTCAGGATCACCCCTCCCATGACCACAGGTATTCCACTACAATGAGAAAATCCAGGTGGCATAGTGGATAAAGCACCGGCCCTGGAAGTCAGGAGTACCTGGGTTCAAATCCAGTCTCAGACACTTAATAATTACCTAACTGTGTGGCCTTGGGCAAGCCACTTAACCCCATTTGCCTTGCAAAAAAAACCTTAAAAAAAAAAGAAAATCCTAGAGTATATGCTATATACCCAGACAGGATCATGCAAACAACCTGCCTTCAAATACACTCAAATTTCCTCCATTCTTCTCCCCTGTCTGTCCAAGCTTCTAACTGAAGCTTCAATAGATTCACCCATTCTCTCAAATTACTGTCTGACTTCCCTCTAGTCTTCCATCTCTCCCTAACCTGGCCAGCAGGCCCTGCCTAATGTCTTTAATCATAGCCAAGGCTCTTCATCCTTAGAAAACCCTGGGCAAATTCTGCCATCTCCTCAAGTGATTGGTTCATATCGCTCCACCTTTTGTCAGCCAAACTCATGGAAAAGACAGTTTCATTTGATGCCTATCACTCCTCTGCTTTCACTCAAACTTTTGCAGTCTGGTCTCCCACTCTCTGCTGTTACCAGAATGCATTTTAATTGCTGAACCACTTCATTTCCCCAATTTTCATCACTCTTGAGCTCTCTGTAGCATTTGACTCTTTTACCCTCTTCTCCTTACCATTCCCTTCTCTCTAGATTTGTAGGTCACTGATCTTTCCTGGTTCTCCTCATGCCTACCTGAATGCTCCTTCTCAGACTTCTAATGTACCATGGCATTGCTATCCATGGCATTTTGCCCTGGCCCCCTGCCCTGGGCCTCTTCTCTCTCTCCACTCTCTCTTGGTGACCTCATTAGCTCCCATAAGTTTAATTATCATCCCTCCATCAATGACTTCCAGTTCTCTAGAGTCACTGCCAGATTCATTCCTGAACTCCCATAGTATATCTCTAGTGGCCTATTGGACACTTTGAATTGGGCCGTAAGCATCTCAAACCCCTCATGTTCAAGAAAGATCTTATCTTTTCCCCCAGTCCCAGCTAACCCTCCTTGAAATTCCCATATTTTCAATAGAGGTCCAACCATCCCTCACACCACATGGTCATTCGGTTGCCAAATTCTGTCATTTCTATCTTCACAAAAATTACTTCATGGGTCCCTTTTTTTCCACCTCCACTTCCACTTCCCTATTATAGTTCCTCATCACTTCTCACTGGCATCAGCCCACTAGCTTTCTCCTTCATCACTCTCCAGTGGCACCCTGTCACCTCCAAGAACAAATGGAAACACCTCCATTTTACTCTTCAATATTGTCACATTCTGACCCCTTCCTACCTTTCTGTTCTTCTGGTACATTATTCCTTATCTTCTATATTCATCAAAGCAACCTTTTCTTGGTTACTCATATACAATATTTCATCTCTCATCTCTACACCTTTGCATGGACAGTCTCTTATATCTGGGACACATTTCCCTTAAATTCTGCCACATCTCTCTCTTTCTTCAAAGCACAGTTCATGCAACACCTTTGGCATAAAAATCCTTTGCTAATTGCCCCAATTGTTACCACTATCCCTCTCTGATGTATAATGAGCTTCCCATACATTAAATCCCCAAGAGTTTTTAAGGTGAACTGTTGGCCAGCCATTCCTCCTATAGCCTGTACTTAGGAAATTGATTTGATGAGACCTGGTGCAAGACTTATGTTGATATCAATTAACTCAATGTCAACCATGTTAAAGAGCATAGAACCAAGCCCAGATCCCTGGGAGATGCACCACTAGAGATCTCCTCCCAAGGATTATACGAATTTGCCATGGACCAGAATCACCTTTCCTCAGAATTGGCCTACATCACTTCATCATTCCAATAATATGAAATAGGAAGACTGTTTCTCTGGGAGGTAGTAGAAGAACAATGACTCTGGAGTCAAATACCTGGTTGGAATTCCCAATCTCCCACTTGTTACTTTGTGTGACCTTGGACAAGACACTTAACCATGTTGGATCTCAGTTCCCTCCTCCATAAACTGAGGGCATGGAGCCAGATGACCTTTAAGAGACCTGCCAGCTCAAAATGTAGGCTCTGAAGTTGACACTGTTCCATTGATGGCTGCTATCGATAGGTATTTGAGCCTGGCCATCCAACTTATGATTCCATCTACTTGTAGTTATTATCAACTAATTCCAATCTCCTAATCTTTTCCACAAAATGTATAAGATATTTTATCAAAACTTTTGCTACAATCTAGATAAACTTTATTCACACCACTCTCTTAATCTACTAATTCAATAATTCTGTCCAAAAAGGAATGGAGGATAATTAAGGTACAACCTGTCCAAAGACCCTACTGACTCTTTGGAATCATTGCTTCCTTTTCTAGATTTTCATTAGGTAGCCCTTTAGATCAGAGATATCAAACTCATATAGAAAAGGGGACCACTAAAACTATACATAAGGATCAGAAGGTCCATCAATATGGACTATATATTGACTACTTCCCAATCACTTTTCCATCTGGTTGTGGCATTGTGGGCCACTCACCTCTGCTTTAAATTATTCTGTCTCTCCATGTTTTTGAACCTTCAATATTTCATAAACAGCCCCTCACTACATCCCAGCATGCTCAGGTCCCCTAGGAGGAGGTATGGGACTAAGCACATCTTCCAGATCCCACTGATTCTTTGGTCAAACATTGACATCAACATTTATGTATCAATAAGGAGGCTTACCTAAAATACTGTAATAGTCTCCTGATATTTCAGCATCTAGTCCCATTTCTTCCCATTTCCAGTTTATTTTCTACACGGCTACCAAAGTGACCTTCTCTGCTACTCTGCTGCTCAAGAAGTTTCAGTAGCTCCCTATTGCCTGCTAGGGTCAAATACAAACTCTTCTATTAGGCATTCATAACCCTTCATTATCTGTTATCATATCAGTCTTCCAAAGGCACTAGACACTCTGGCCACAAATGACCTGCCATCTATAGACTCCATGTTTTTACCCACTCCTTTCTCCTCTCCCCCACCCCTACCTCCTGAATCTCTGGCTCTCTCCAAGACTCTTAGAGCCCAATCTACCACTGAAACAGACCTTCTGTGAATTTGCCCTCCCCTCGGACAAATTAAAGATTCCTTAGGGCAGGGATGTTTTGTTTCTATGTACCCCCAGTGCCTAGTACAGTGTCTGACTCCCAGTAAGGGTTCATTGAATGGATGTTACTGCACTGATGAATCCTGGAGAGCCAAAATGACAAACTGGTTAAGAATTGGCTGATGAAGACTATAGGGAAGGACTGTGATAGGGATTAGGGTCCATCAGGCAGGATGGTTTCCTCAAGAAGAGGACTGGGAGAAGCAACCAGCATCACACCAGAGCTAGCAATCCATGAAAACCAGTGACGCCAACATGAGGAATCGAAGGATTGGTGCTCAGCAGCTTTTGGGATGATGAACTCCAGCCCAAATCCAATGCTTTAAGACATATCCTAAAGGGGCCCAAATGGAGTCGAGGTGGACTTACTCAGAAAAATTCAACTGGGCAGGCATCCTCCTGAATGGCATTACTATGTGCTCACACCTGGTCTCAAGGAGATATGGAAAGGCCCCAATACTTAAAACCACAGATGATATTTAGTGAGCATTTGAAGGGTTGTAAAGCATTTTATAGATCTGATCTCATTTGATCCTAACAACAATCATGAGATGCATAATTACTTCCATTTTACAGATGTGGAAACTGAGGTAGCCAGAGGTGATGTGACTTACCCAAGGGTCATACAACTGATAAGTATAAGAGGGAGGGTTTGAATTTCTTTCTAACTCCAAGGGCAGCACTTGCCATCCAGCTGCCTCTAGACCAGGGAGAAGCAGAAAGGAAAATGCATTTATGTGATGCCCATTATGCATCAAGCACTGAACTGAGTTTTACTAATATTATCTCATTTGATACCCACAACACTCCTGCAAGGTAGGTGCTGTTATTATGCCCATTTTATATACTTGAGGAAACAGGCAAACAGAGCTGAAGTGACTTACCCAGGCTCACACTACTAATAAGGATCTGAGGTCAAATTTGAACTCAGATCTTCCTGACTTCAAGCCCAGAGCTCTATCCACTAAGCCACCAGCTGCCTCACCAGACTACCTTTGAAATGTCTAGAAAAATGAAAGTGCTTTTGACATATGAGCATGAAGAGAAATGGGCATAGAACACAGTGTTTAGATCCATAGTAGGTGCTTAATAAATCATAGCTGACCAACTAGCTAAAATGACTTCTTCCAATATGAAAAACAAAAGAAAGTCCAAATCCTTTCCTGGTGTGGCTACGAAAGCAGATTGAGTGTTGGGATTTCAGCTAAAGCCCTGGATTCAAATCCTACCTCCAACCTTTTCAAGCTGAGCCTCACTTGTTTATTACTGCAGGTGGCCCCTCTCTACCAAGTAGCCAGCAAAGTGATTGGTATCTAGCAGATCATTCATAAATTCAAAATGAATACATAAGAGGCTAAAACTGTACCCTAAGGAAGAGGAAGGGTAGAAGAGGGAATAGAGGAAGCAAGAGGCCTGGGTTCAAGTTTCCCCTCTGGTTGATCCTGGCTCTATGACCTTGGGCAAGTGCTTTCCTCTCTGAGGGCCCCAGCTGGCCCACAGTCATGGAGGGAGTGCCCCCAGAAAATGAAATTATAGGTCTAGTCCTTAACCATCAGGCATATCTAAAGCATAAGAGTAAGGGCTATTATTATAAAATGCCTAACACTTATAAGCTTAGGCATGGATATCAACTTATATATGATATATAACCATATATTACAAACATCTCATTTGCCAATCACAAAAACCCTTAGAGGTAGGAACTGTGATGATCCCCACTTTACATAGAGGGAAACTGAGGCAGAAAGAAATTAAGTAGGGTCTCCCAACCCCAGACTTGGTGCTGTACCCACTGTGGCGCTGAGGCACTAGCTGCTCCTGTTGTTGTTGTTATTGATATAATTCAGCTGGGAGCAACCTGAGGCCATTCTAGGCAGAACCTCCCTAGAATCACAACTAAAGAACCACAGGATCTTAGAGCTAGAATGACTTCCAGAAACCCTCTAAAAAAAGAAACAGATAGTGGAGAGAAAGTTGCTTGGCTTGGAGTCAGGAATCCTGAGTTCAAATCCAACCTGAGATACTTCTTAGCTGTGTGCCTCAGTTTCCCCCATATGTTAAATGGGAGTAATAAGAGCCCCCATCTCTTAAGCTTGTTCTGAGGATCAAATGAGCTTATGGAAGCATTAATTTTGAGCTCATTAGAGGTCATCTACCCCTAAATTCCTTCATTTTACGAATGGGGAAACTGAGACACAGGGAGCTTAAGTGCTTTGCTACAAGGAGTAAACATTAGAGGGGGATCTGAATCCAGATCCTTGGCCTCCTGAGGCAGAGAGTCAATAAGCACCTACCTTGTGACAGACCACGTAATCTGGGAAAGAAATGTATAACCACCATTTCAAGCACTACAGAAATGTCAGTTGTTACTGTTCTCTAATCCAAGCTGAGCAACCCCTGATGAAGGGGGCCCCCACTCCTCCCAAGGTGGAGCCCAGCCCACTCTCTCTGGGACTAAGCCTCAGAATCGGCCTTCCTTTGGTGACCATCCTTGTCACAGTACTGCTGGCTCTGGAGCCTCCAATCTGCCCAGATCCTCAACTCTTTTTCTCAGGGACACACCTGGCAAGTGGGGCAGGACTTAGATTTATTTCGTCTAGCATGTTCCAGATACCATCCAGATCAATTTGGGCTGCCAAGCAAGGGTCTGGATTAAGCCCACATTGTATCTGACCAGCAGTCGTGCTGGCAGTGCCAGCCCTCCCTGTTCCTTGTATGGAAACATTGGCATATCCATCTCACTTTCTTCTGCACAAGGAGAGAACACACTGGCAACCCTCCACCCCCACCCTCCTGCCATTCCTCCTGGCTATGTTTTGGGAATTTATCTGAATTCATTGGGACTCCCTGCCCTTCACGCCCAGGGTCAAAGGAGATATCAGCAAGTGGGCTGTGGCTGTGGCCCCGGGTGGTGGAGGTGGGAAACCGGAAAGGAGAGCAATGGATTTGAAAACAGAGTCCTGGGCTCAGATCCAGCCTTCTCACCAGACTCCCTGCACAAACTTGAGGAAGGCTTTCTTCTCCCTGGACCTCAGTGGCTTCCTCTGCCCAATGAACCAGGTGGCCAGTGATCACCAAGGGGCTATGATTCCACCTGCCTCATGGGGTCCCTTTCCTGCTCCCAGTTCTTTTCCCACCTCCTTCTCTCCTGCATTTCCTATTCCTCTTTCTGACCTCCGCCTTGCTTTGGGTTCTTTTCTTCCTTTCTTCTTTCTCTGGGGGGGGGGTCAGGCCTACTGACTTCCCCCTCCCCTCCTTGGCCCCTTAAGTCCTGGCCACGGTTTCCCAAATCTCACCCATACCCACACACCCCTAAGCACACACACTCACACCCACCCACAACCCCACACACACACACTCATACCCACACACCCCTAAACACATACACATACACACACATTCACACACATACACACCCACACTCACACACCCCTATACACATGCTCACAGCCCCCACACACTCACACTCACACTCACACAACCCTACACACACACACACACACACACACTCACACACACCCCTAAACATACACACTCACACCCACACATCCCAACACACACTCACACCCACACATACTCATACAGAACACATGGACACGCCCACATTCATGAACACGTAATGAGCATGCATATACAATGTACGTGTGAACATACATGCTTATACCCATAAGCCTGCTTGCCTTACATACATGCTACATACATAACTGCACACATCAGGTCTGAAGGAGCTCAAGGTAGGTCAAAGGGCACAGGATGCAAATTAGGGAGTGACTTGGCTGTGCCCCTTTAGCCCAACCCCGTTCCTGGTAGAGGAAGAGACTAAAGTCCAGGTAGGTCCCACAGACAGTGACAGGCCCCCTCAGCCCCGCCCCCACAGTGCCTGGCTCTCCCTTGGTGCATCCTGTCCCAGTCCCCATTCCAACTCACCCTCTGGGGCACTGCCATCCAGCATAGGACTCAGTCTCCTCCAGACACCAAAGTTGCCCATTTGGGAAGGAAAGCATCAAATGGAGCCTCTTCTGCAGGACCTGAGCTGCAGCCTCCTCTGTGGCTTCCACCCTTGCCAGGTTCCATGCCTGAGGCCAGCAGTCACAGTGCCCTCCTTCCCAGAGCCTGTCATCTGGGCCCCTGCCTCTGCTTGGCCATGGCAGGGATGCTGAACCCCCAGACTTGGCATCCATGCCCCCCAGCTATTTTGGAAAGGGGGCTGGCCTTTGTGGAGCCTGCTGGGGGAGCTTCTAGAAGCAGGTCCTCTGAAGAAGGCCTCGGCATGCCTTGTCACCTCATCCTCCTGCTGCTGAGCTCCAGGAGCAAGAGCCAGGGTGGTGGCTACTGCTGCCTCCCATACCCAGCAGGCTCCTGACGATCACAGTGCAGCCACGGAGGACAGCCCAGGGCTAGCTTCTGAGATAGCTAGGAGCAAAGTCTGCCCAGTCTTTGAAGATCCAGCTGCCAAGCCAGCTCTCTGCAGTCTTCCCTCTTTCCATGTCCAACAGCAGCCAGTGAAGGCATGGCTGTCCCCAAGTGAGCCAGGCTCTGGGGCCGGCCACCATGTGCTCCCCATTGTCAGACCAGAGCGGCTTTGCAAAATGTTGCTGCCAGGCAACCTGGCAGAGCTCTGCTAAGCAGAGAAACCTCCTTTGGGCAAGGGGCCCAGGTCTGCTGGGTGAGGAAGGGAGGGAGGGAGGGAGGGAGAGAGGAAGCCCCCAACTCTCTCCTTAGCATCCTCTGGTTTCACAGGCAAGCCTATTGTCCAGATGTGCCTGCAGAAGCCTCTCCTAGCTAATAGGCAGCTGGCTTCCAACTGAAGCTCAGCTCCAGCCCAGAGCCTGCCCGCCAACTGGTTAATTCAGACCTTAGGGAATCATTTTCCCAAGCTGGGGGGGGGGGGCTTCAAGACCCCCCCCCCAATGATTTTGTCCAGGATCGAAAAAGCCCAAGCTCCAGGGCTGCCCACAGCAAAGCAGATATCCAACCCCAGACAGGGGTGTGAGGCCCAGTGGAAGGGGCCCAGGGTTTGGGCTCCCAGGGCCCAGGCTTAAAGGAGAGGGTCAGGAGAGAGTAAGGAAGTCTCCTGTGTTCTCAGCTGCAAAACCAAGGAAAAGAAAAGCCAGACGACCTGGAGAGCCATGACCAACCACAATCCCCACCCTCTAGCAAAGGCTCCAGAGGCAGAGGCTCCAGAGGTAGAGGCAGAGGCAGGCAGGCAGACATTCTGCCCCCCCCCCAAAAATAGCAATTCACTTCTCGGGGCTGTGCAGAGTTGATATAGGAGAGTAGAAAAAAAGAAAGTAAATGCTTGTTCATTGAAAAAATCATATTTAAGCAGCTTTTCTTTTGTGCAAACGGTCCCTGGGGGCCCTTCCCTCTCTCAAAGTGGGCACCCTCTGTCTGCCTTCGGAGCCCTAGTACCCTCCCAGGCTCCTTCCTCCAAGCTGCATCCTTGCTGGCTGCATCCCCCAAGCCAGTTTCTTCAGGTATCCAGTTCCTTCTTGCTGTCTCCCCCTTCCCACTCCTCCCGAACAAAGACCACTCTCAGGAAAGGAAGCATCTGGAACACTCTAGTGGCAAAAAGTGGCTCTGCTCCCAGTCACCTTCAGCACATTCCTCCCATCACTGCTTTCTAAAAGAAGTTGCTTTAGACAAGAGCATCTATTGATCCCAGAGGGAAATGTACACTCTCCACTACCAATCAGAGCCTGAATTAAACCAAAGAAATGAAACTCTAACTGTGCAATTTGAATATCATTCCCAGGGAAGAACAGGAAATAGGGGTAGAGAAGAACAAGCCTAGCTAGTTCTTCCCTCCCTCGGAGAGGTTATGAGGATGCCTTGGAGGTTCAGCAATCCCTTCCCCTTTATTTATTAAGGCCTGCGGGGTCTTTTATTAAGCCAATGCAGGGAACTCCCAATGTGGAAAGGATTTCTACCAGTAGGCATGACAGTCTTAGAGTTACTCAAACTCAGGTCTTCCTGATTCCAAAGCTAACCCTTTCTCCTCTGTGCTCTTCTTTACAAAACAATTCTTGGAGACTTACTAAGTGCCAAGTGTTTGGCCAACATTTTTTCATCCAAGCCTTACCACCACCTTGGGAAGTAGATATCATTATGACCTCCATATTATGCATAAAGAAACTGAGGCTGCTTCTGAATACCCATTTAACAGAGAAAGAAACAAGCCCATAGAGGTTAAATAACTTAACTCCAAGTCATCTAGCTGCATCTTGACTCTTCAGGTTCAACCTCCCCAAAGGCCACTCTGTGCTCCCATTTCAGGAAATGCCCTGACAGCTCTGGATCCTCTTGGTGAACTGATGGAAATATATTATTCCTTCTGAGTTTCTTAATGGAATTGGTGGATATTCAAGATTCTCTCAGAGAAACATAGAAACATCAAATATCAACCCTGGAAACTCCTTTCAGGGTCAACTAGGATAGGCCTTTCATTTCATAGATGACTCAATAACAACCAGAAGATGCGTGGCAGGTCGGAGATTCAAGCCCAGAGTGCCTACCACAGTCCCATGGAGACTGCCCACATGGACCTCCATACAAGAGGCATCTAGGTCCCAACTGTCTTTGATCTGCTTGGCCTGCCCTGTGTAGACAACATGTCCCCAGGGGAGCCCACAATGGATATGGGAAGATACAATGTGGACAGTTGAAGGACTCCAAGGGTCAACTTGTCCCCCAAATTTGTGTGGGATGACCAGATTTAATCACCATCTCAGGTCTGTAAAGGATGTCAGTCAGAGAAACCCATGGATCCCATGGGAGGAAGGGTACCACTGCAGCAGGACTGATGTCTCCCTGCCATTTCAATCACAGTAAGACCTGCTAAGAACACACAGCATTTTCCGATTTTCAAAGTGCCTGTGCCGGGTTCAAGTGAAGTGAACTAACCTATACCCAAATCTTCTAAACTTATGCACCCTGATCTCTACCCTGAAGCCCATGTTGCTTTGTTCTCCCATCATTCCTGCCCTTCTAGTCGACTGGCATCCATCACTTCCACCTTTCATGTTCTCCAATCCCACTCTAATGCTGTCATATGTAGCTGCAGGAAATCCTACTTCTGTGCCAACTGGGTCCACTTCAAACTCATAGCATCTCAAATGGGCCCTCACTGCTGCTCAGCAGTCCTTTTACTCCTTCTTAGTTGACTGTGGAAGGCAACAATTGACTTAGTGACATGGATCAACCCAAGAAAGCCCAAACCATAAATCGTCAGAGTACCATTCAAGAAACATATTATTTGTATTGGCTTTCTCCCCTGCTCTTCCTTACTCTAAAGAGAGTTACCATGTTGTTTTTATTCAATTGTGCTTTGTTGCTCAAATTTCTATTTTTTCAGAGAATAGTTTCCTGACCCTACTGTCTTAGAGATGGAGTGCCTATGACCACTGGCCCAAGCCCTTGCCTCCACTCTGGAGAAATTCTACACAGGGCCATCCTAGGAGATAGAAGTCATGTATTCAGGCTGGGAACAGATGTACTGGCATCTATGCCCAGCCAACTCCTGTTTGGGATGACAGATGGCATGGTATATAGTTTCTCTTTCTTAGATAGAACTCATATCCAATTAATTATTAATAGCAAAAGTTACTGATTTATGCATAGATCCAACTGCCTAGGGCAGAGGGAGGAAGAATCTTCCTCTTGCCTGGGCCTGGGGATCACTGCAATGTTGGACAAGATCCAACATGGTACCAGGGTGAGACTACTTGGCTCAGAATATGGGACTTCTAAGAAACTGAATACCTCTAGTGCAGTAAGAGAACTGGATAAATGGATGTTGCTTTTGGAAACACCTATGGCCTCCACTGAAGCCATAAGAAGGGTGAGCAACAAAGTAGATCAAGTTGACTTAGAGTTGAGGTAGTCATCATCTAAGGGAACAACACTTGTGGAGAAGGGGCCTGCCATCCCTGCCACCACCACCCACCAACCAACTACCATCAGTCACTGACCCTAGCCTCCACTTCCATAGTCCACAAAGTAACTTGTGTGATGATACAACCTAGCAATTCTCTCTTCAGATGCTTCAGTCAGCCCAGACCATCAGCTCATTATTCCCCAACCCTAAAGCAGGCATAGTTGTTAAGGACCCAAAATGTTTTTGATATCCAAATCCTTAAAGTCGTCAAAAGTCTCCATGTCAGAGACCAATAGAATTTCATCAATGGGAATGATATTAAAGAAGATGCAATACAACAGGGGCTGTTGCTTTTCTATTTTATGGCCTTTGCTTGGCCCCATCCTTGCTACCCAAGTTCAAATATCTTGCCTTAATCTCTTTTCTTCCTTAATATCTTTCCTGCACTACAGTCCCAGATCAACAAAAAGTTCTGGAGAGCTCCATCAGATGGTCCATTAATGTCTCAAACCCGAGATTTACAAACAAAAATTCATTATCTTTCCACCCACACCCCCTAGGACAGACCCTTCCTATTTGCAGCTGAAGCCACCACCAACCTGGTGCCCAAGTCACCCAGATTCCTAATTCTGAATCTTCTTTGACTCCCTTTCCTTTACCATCATATGCAGTTGGATGACAAGCCTTGTCAATTCTATCTCCATGTGTCTCTAGCAGCCTCCTCCTCATATCCACTCACATGACTGTCAGTGTCATTCATAGCCTCATCTCTTCTTGCCTGAACTATTATAAGAATATCATCAATAGTCTTCCAGTCTTTTTAGATGTTTATATTTTTTCCCAAATTGTATGTAAAAGTTACTTTTAACATTTGTTTGCTTTATTTTCAATTTTGAACCCAAATTCTTTCCCTCCCCTCCTTGAAAAGGGATGCAAATAGCTATGGATTATATATATGTAGTCAGGCAAAACTATATTTCCACATTAGCCACATTGGTCTTTTTTTTCTTTTTATTTATTTAAAGCAATGGGGTAAAAGTGACTTGCCCAAGGTATACAATTACCAAGTGTCTGAGGTCAAATTTTAACTCAGGTCCTCCTGGCTCCAAGGGCCAGCACTCTACTCACTGAACCACCTAGTTGCCTCACCATATTAGCCTTTCAGTTTTGAGTCTTATCCTTCTCCAATCCACTCAACCAACTGTCAGGTTAATCTGCCTAAAGTAAGAAGTCTCAGTGGCTCCCTCAGTGGCCTCTAAGGTAAAATACAAACTCTACAGTTTGGCCTTTAGTCCCCTCACTGCTTCCCCTTCCTACTCTTCCAATCTGATTTCATTTGACTCCCCTTCATTCATTTAATTTTTCTTTCTACTTGAACTCATACCTTGCTCCTGAGCCTGCCAGGTTCTAGTGACCACCAATCGGACATCTTGGACATTTTCTCACTACTGGACACTTGCTATAACTTCCTGAAGCCAGATTAGAATCCTGTTTACCCCCACCAGCTCCCTGGACACCCATATAGATCCACATACATGGCTCTCATTGGGCCCCTACTTCCTATCTGTCTTCTCTAACTTTTGTCCTGGGCACAAAGATTTTAAATGCAGCAAATAAAATACATCCAGGTTACAAAGGTAGCGCATTATATGGAAATACAGTTATCCAGCTTAAGAATCTTGCCTCAGTGACCATCTTGTGTCTGTGTCTTATCTTACTCCATGGAAGAATGACACATTCCAACTTTGGGTTTTCCCAGGTATTTTACCCATTGTTCAGTAGTGAGGGAAATTCTTAAGAAATGCTAAACTATAGATATCTGAGTTTTTATCTTTAGTTCAGATGGCAGTGTAAGCTTTGTGAAGGTAGACAGACACCTTGAATCAGCCCAGATCTCACTGCCCTTACGGTCCCTTCCATTAGGCATTTGGAAGGCAGACCCTGCTATGGTGGTCCCTGATCCAGATGACTGGAGTACAGCCAAGACCCCTCAGCAGGGCCTCCTAGCTCTGATGGACCTGGGAGGAAGGAACTGTAGGCCTCCTGCCCCCTCTGCTTGACTCTCTGATATCCTTTGTTCCAAAAGGGAACCAGAAAGGAAATGGAAGTCATAGAAAGCCCTAGGTACGAACACATTCTTTCACAAAGAAGGAACTGTGGAAGTTAGGCACATGTGTGACCATTAGAGAAGGCAATTGGAGATTTCACCTCCAGAAGGTTAGTACCTTGGGGAAAAGAGTGAGGGAGCTAGCATCTTTTCTCCCTGGAACTTCAGTGGCACCATAGCCAGGGAGCCAGAGCTAAGATGTCTCAATGGGAATGGCTGCACCCTGAAGAAGGTAATTACTACTTTGCTATGTTTCCAGTACTACTACTCAATTCTCATTTGCCTAGTTTAAAAGAAAAACAGGTTTAAATAATGCAATGCTCATTAGCATATGAATACAAACCTAATGGTCCCTTTTGGAACTCTCAAAGGTAATTGGCAATGTCTCCCCAAGAAATGGGTTAAGGAATCTGTTCTGTGTGTAATTAAGACTCTAGACTTTTCTGCTAGGAATTGCACCCTCATCTTCATTGTCTCCATAAGACAACTGCCTGTCATTCTGGACTTTTCTTAATAACAATGGAATAGAAATAGGGGAGCCCTGGCAATCAACCCAAGGGCCCATCGGCTTGGAGAGATTGGGCCCTGCTGGGTCTGCCTAGTGGTTCAGTTAGAAAAGGCAAATAGATCCAAACTGTTTCTTTCATTCAATTGATTCAATGATACTTCATCAAACACCTACTCTGTTTAGGGATCTAGGCACTGTGGGGGGAGGAGGCTGACAGAGATAAAAATCTAGCCTCTACCTTCAAGGAGCTTCTAGGCTCTTAGGATAGAGACTCAAGTCTTTTGACAAAATTAATTTGATGAAATTCTTTTTGAAAAAATGAATTCCAAATGGTTTATGTATCAGAGTCCCATCCCTCTGCTCCTCCCTCTCACTCTCTAGTATCACTGAAAGTAGAGATCAGGAGCCACTCCCTCCACAAGTCCTCTTCGGATTCTACTCCAGCCTTGTTAGCACTCTTTCACTCTTAAAATGACTTTGCTTGATATTAATATTAATTAATTAATATTACAGCTACAATTTACATAGAGCTTTATGGTTGGCAAAATGTTTTCCATATGTTAACTCATTTGGTGCTCACAATAAGCCTAGGAGGTAGGCGTCATGATTTCCCCATTTTACAGATTAGGAAACCGAGGCACAAAATAGTTATATGACTTACTCAAGGTCACACAGCCAGAAAGTTGAATTCATGTTGATTCCTCTAGAAGGATATAATAAGTTCCTTGCACGGGACTGGAAATAGAAGAATGCTTGGTGAAGGTTGGACATCAATTTCATATGAAATCTTTGCTCTACCTTTTCCACATGGATTCCTAAGGAAAAGTGGTATGTTCTTAGTTTGGAACTATGTGTGTGCATGCATATGTGTATGTGTTGATGTGTGTGTGTGTGTATATATATATATATATATATATATATATATATATATATGAATTGTGTATTTACACACACACACACACACACACACACACACACACATACACAAAGGATGAAGAATTAGAAAGGACTGTGGAGATCATGTGAAACAATCTCCTCAAGTTAAAGCTGAGGAATCTAAGGCAGAGAGGTAAAATGACTTGTCCAGGATGACACAAGTAATGCCTAGTGGAGCCTCCAAATACAGCTGAATCTGCAGACTATTAATTCTTGAGAACCTGCGTTCAAATTCTATCTCTGAAAGTTGTTTACCCATGTAACCTTAGGCAAGTCATTTTCCTCTGCAAGTCTCAGTTTCCTCAAATGTACAAATTCCCTAATTGTCCATGACTTCTGGAGTCTTTTTCAGTTCAATCCAATATTCTGTTCTCCTATGACTCCCATTACTTGAGTCCTGAAGAAAGGATCTTTAAATCTTTAAATCTCCTTCCAATTCAATCTTAGGTGTTGACAGTGACAGTATAAAATATAGTCAAAGAATTCGAATTGTTTTTTGTCTAGAACAGGCCAAGTCACCATGACTCAGGTCCTTTTTTCCTTATATAAGCCTCCCCTGCAGCCCAGGTCACTCAGCTCTGCATGTTCAGGAAATGGCACTCATTTCTTATCCTCCATTGACATCTGGTGGCCATGAAGAAGAACTGGAGTCATTCTGTTGGCTACTTCCAAGGTCAGGGACTTTAACAGGTATCCAGACTTACCCAGAGAGATGAACCCTGCTGTTTGAGGGCATCCTCAAGCCCCCTTCCAAGCCCTACCAAAAGTGGGAGAGAGGGGGAGGGGCAGTGATCCAGGAGAAGGATCCAAGCTAAGGATCTTGGGCAGATCACTTTGTTTCTGGGCCTCAGTTCCATCACTTGTAAAATGAGGGGATCAGACCAGATGACTTCTGAAGTCTCTTCCAGATCTAGATCTAGGATTCTGCAGTGTCAGAAGGGTATGATCAAGCACCTCCTAAGTCCAGGCACTGTGCAAAAGACAGTCCTTGATCTCAAGGACTAACGAAAGCCACAGGTGGAAATGGGGTATGATAGTGATAGATCCCCCAACCTCCTTTGACTTTGGAGGGGCAGCACTGTGACTCTCACCCTGAAAACCTTGGCTTCAGCGAGTGGTGGTAACATGGTAGGTACTAGCAGAAAACCAGTACCTGACCCAAGTACTAGCAACCCATATGGCTGCCAGCATGAATAAGCCCTCCTGGGCAAAGCCTCAAGGTAGGATGACTACCGCTCCCTGACCTGGGGACATGATCACTGATTATTTACTCCAGACTGGATGCCGTCCCTTCATTTCTGTTTCTATTCTCCATTGCCACCATACCAACCCCCCATGTCATGCATATGGGAGAGAGTCCATTGATTTTTATAAGCACTCACATCAAGTAAGAGTCTCACTAATGAAGGGATAAAGAACTGTGTTCCTTTTGGGGTTAGAATATATTTCCCTGTTAGTGGGCATGATGGGGACCACAAGTTAGTGAGGATTGTAGGCATATAGAATTTAACAGGAAGGGACCTCAGATGTCAACTAATCCGACCTCCTCACTTTACAGATAGGGAAATTGAGGCCCAGAAAGGCCACATGATTAGCCCAAGGTCATAGGATCATGGAATCAAACATTTAGAGCTGAAGTGGTCTTGGAGGTCATCTAATCCAATCTTTAATTCTCTAGACAAGGAAACTGAGACCAGAGAATGGGTCTTGGCCATGATCACACAACTAAAAAGTATCAGAAGCAGATTTCCATGAGTAAATGTGAAAGTCTCAATTGACACCCCACCTCACCCTCAGTCAAAAGAGAGGAGAACAATGATGGAACAGGACCATGCAACAGACAGGAAAATTATCTTGGGGGTGGTATTAGGGGAACACAAGCTCAATAGGAGTCAATCATGTGACATTACAATAAAAAAAGAAACACCATCTTTGACTGCATTGATGGAGGCCTTTGTTTGAGAGTTCCAAGCCTTCTGATTGGTCTCCTTGTCTGTAGCCTTTAACCTCTGATCCAGTTCCCCTCCATGGTTACCAAACTGACAATCCCAAAACAGATATCGGAAAATGTCACAAGGACATGTACACACAGGCACACACATGCACACACACCCAAGAACACACAACCATAATGCACATGTGTGTAGGCATGCCCCTAAAACTTGACATATGTATATGTTCACATATACAAGGATGTGCATCTATTCATGAACATGTGTCACCTGCACATGAGCAATCAATACCTATACTGATGCAATGCATGTTCTGTGTATAAAACTTTGTATAACATATACCCACCTGTATGCATCCACACATACAAATCCTCTATATCTCTTGTTCATGCAGTAGAACAAACAGAGAATTTGGAATCACAAGAGCTATGTTGAAAGGGCAGTTCTGCTTACAGTATGATGTACAGCAATTCCCTTAACCATTCAGTGCTTCAGTTTCCCCATCTGTAAAATGAAGGGGTTACTATCTCCCACTATACCACAAAACAGGAACAACAAACTGATTTGAACAAGATTGGTTAAGAAATAGAGACTTTGACCAGTGGAACAGATTAGGACCATAACACATTGAAGCAAATGAATCTAGTAGCCTAGTATTCAAAGAAACCCCCAAACCTAAATTACTGGGGAAAGAACTCACCATTTGACAAAACTACTATGGATAAGGGAAAAACTTCATGACTAGACAAAGGATAGAGAGACTCATAGGAGATAAAATTATATACAAAATTTTTTGCACAAACAAAACCAATGCAGATAAGATTAAAAAGGAAACAGATGACTAGAGAAAAATCTTTACAATAAGTTTCTCTGATAAAGGACTCATTTCCAAGATATAAAAGGAACTGATTCAAGTGCATGAGAACAAGAATCATTTCTAAATGAATGATGGTCAAAGGATATGGATAGGCAACTCTCAAAGAAAGAAAAATAGATAAATGATCAATAGCCATATGAACAAGTAGTCCAAATGACTAATAATGAGGGAAATACATATTATAATAACTCTCAGATTCCATCAAACTGGAAAAGTTAACAAAAAAGGAAAATGACAAGTGTTGGAGAAATGGTGGGAAATCAGGCCCATTAATACATTGACAGGAGCAGCTAAGTAATGCAGTGATGAAAGTGCTGACCCCCCTGGAGTTGGAAAAACATCCTCGGGAGTTCAGATCTGACCTCAGATTCTTCCTAGATTTGTGACCACAGCCAAGGAACTTCACAC
Source organism: Macrotis lagotis (assembly GCF_037893015.1). Classification (NCBI taxonomy): domain Eukaryota; kingdom Metazoa; phylum Chordata; class Mammalia; order Peramelemorphia; family Peramelidae; genus Macrotis; species Macrotis lagotis. The sequence goes on from NC_133666.1 coordinate 71,883,736, forward strand.
TGTTTGCCTCAGTTTCCTCATCCTCAGTTTCCTTGTAAAACAAGTAAAGAAGGAAATGGCAAACCACTCTCATATCTTTGCCAAGAAACACCTCAACAAAGAGTTGGATACAACTGAACAATAAGAACAATGCACTGAAGCTGGGAATGGATCCAGTCATTCCAGAAAGCAGTCTGAAACTATGCCTCAAAAGTCACCAAATTATCCAAAGCATTTAACCTATTGATACTAATACTAGTCCTATACTCCCGAAGAGATCAAAGAAAGGGGAAAATGACCCATTTATAAAAATACACTAATCAAAGCTCTTTTTTGTAGGAGCAAAGACTACAAACAAAGGCTTGTCTATTGTAGATGACTGAATAAATTATGGTACAGGAATGTAATGAAATATTACTGCACTCTAACAAATGGGCAAAGGAAAAGTTTCAGGGCAACCTTGGAAGATTTCTAGGAAATGATAGAATAAAATGATGAGAACTAGAAGAACATTGTAATGACCAGCAACTATGAAAGACCTAGAACTCTAATCTAAGCAATGCACAACCATGATTCCATTGTATCAATGAGGGTATAATGTGCTCACTTGTGTCCAGAGAATTGATGGACTCAAAATGCCAAAAAAGAACCAGTTTTAGGCATGGACAATAAGGGAATTTTATTTTGTTTGACTCAACACATTTGTTACAAGGGTCTTCTTTTTATTTTTTTCCAATTAATGAAAAAAGAGAGAAAATAAAATTCTTGCTAATTGGAAAAAAAAGAAAGGTTTGAAAATAAAATAAAATAGACTCAATGATCTCTTAGGTCCCTTCCAGCTCTAAATCTATAAGTTTGCTATGAGCCACTTGAACAAAATACCAACTCTAGAGCCCGACACTGAAAGCCCCCTGACTACCACCTATTTTCCAGTCTTTCTTCATGATACTCTGTCCTGCAAGCTCTAGCATTGTCCATTCAAGACAAAGTCACCTAGGACTGGTTACTTGGTCTTGGTCCATTTATCTATCAATCAACTATCATATATTAAGCACTCACTCTGGACCAACAAGAAATATGTAATTGTGGGGCCAAACAACAAATAACTGGACATCTGTAAGATACATCCAAAATAGAAGGATGGAAGATGCCTTAAAGGAGAAGGCACTTGTAGCTGAGGGAAGCAGAAATAGCCTCCTGATTTTTAAGGAAGGAAGGAAGTCATCAGAAGAGCTATGGGTAAGGAAGGAGAACATTACAACCATAAAAAACATCCAGTTCCAAGATAAGTAATGGAATATTTCTTTGAAGGACAGAAGGTTGATGAGTACAGATGGATCACAGAGTGTGAGGAAAGGAGTAAAGTGAAAGAAACCTGGAAAAGTCATAAAGGATTAGGCTAGGAAGGACTTTATAACTGACAAATGAAGATTTGAGATCAGATCCTGAAGGTTATAGGGAGCTAGTAAAGTTTACTGAGTAAAGCTGAGATCTACACTTCAGAAAAATCATTTTGACAACTATATAGAGGATGGATTGGGATGGGGAGAATGCTGAGTTGAGGATACTAATTAACATGGTATTATAGAAATTATAATGAGAATTCAGAATTCAGGACCTGAACTAAGACAGTGGCTATATAAATGTAGAGAAGGGGATATATTTGAGAGGTTTAGTGAAGGTGGAAATGACAATATTTGGCAAAGGATGTGTGAGATAAGAGAAGGAATCAAGGATACACCAGGTGTCAAGCTTGGCTGAGTAGGAGGAGGTGCCCTTAATAGAAATAGAAAAGTTTAGGGAAAGGATGAGTTTGGAGTGGGGGAGAATGAATTCTGTTTTGAATATGTTGAGTTTGAGATACCTATGGCACATCCAGTTCAAGATATATCAGACCATTGGTAATCAGGACTGGAAGTCAGAAAAGAGAAACTAGGACTATACAGATAGTCCAGTAAGTCATCTGCCTTGTGATGATCATTGAACTGATGAGAGGTGATAAATTAAAGTATAGATTTTAGAGAATAGAAGATGACCCTGGATAGCATCTTAAGGGGTACACACCAGTATTAGGCAAGACTTTGATGACAATTTGGCAAAAAGAGACTAAAAAGAAATGGCCACAGAGCTAAGAAAAGAATCAGGAGGAAGCAAAGTCATGAAAATCTAGAAAGGAGAGAGTGTTTGAATGGAGACAGGCCACTCAGTTTCCATAGGCCTACTCCCCAAAAAAGCTAAATTCACACCAGACCAAAGAAGGATCAGTAAATCCAATGGGAAACGACATTAACTAATTTCTTCCATACTAGAATTGCACAAAAAGTCAGCCAGAATCTCCCAGGAAATAGGAAAGGGAACCAGTAACACCGCCATTCCCAGCTCGGGCAACTGACCCAGCCTCCCAAGCCAGAGATACATGTAGCCAGAACCCTTGGGGAGTGTGCAGGGGCTCTGAGGTCCCATATATTCTGTCTTGAGATGGCATAGAGAGACCTAAAGACCCAGACCCCTGAGCCTCAAAAACTAGAGAGGGTTGGCAGAAGAAATGAAGCAAGAGATAAAAAGTGAAATAAAAACTTTAGAGGAAAAATAGCCTTTAACACAGTGCCTAGCTTATAGAAGGTGCTTAATAAATCTTTTTGACTATATATTTGGGCTATTCTAGTTTTTAGGGAATCTGTTACTTAAGTAAAGAGGGCAGTTAGGGGACACTGCAATGTATAGAGGGATAGGCCTGGAGTCAGAAAGACAACTCCTTGAGTTCAAATCCAGTCTCAGACAATAACTAGCTTCGTGACCTTGGGCAAGTCATTTAACCCTGTTTGCCTCAATTTCTTCATCTATAAAATGAGCTGGAGAGGAAAATGACAAACCACTCATTCTAGCATCTTTGCCAAGAAAATCTCAAACAGGGTCATGAAGAGTTAGACATGACTGAAAACAACTGAACAGCAACAATAAAAGCCCAGCATCCTTAAGCCATAAACAGCTGCCCGGTTATGCTATAAATAGATTTTTTTCCTCTGTGACAAGTCTGTACATGTTTGCAGCATTAAAGATTTGTTTCTGCTGTGATTTGGAGCTTTTAGGGACCAAAGTTCTTATTTTATTTATTGTAAACATTTAATGAGTAAATCTAAAAGAATATTATGAGTGTTCAATTACTGTAGGGATCACTATCTAATCTGTGACTTCACTGCAAAGGTGAGCATGAGGGGAAATGGTGCTTAATACTGGCAAATGTTTTGGGGAGTGGAGGGAAGAAAGAAACTAAAGGTCAGCAAACGACTCTAGAACATCCTGCTGGCTGCGACACTGGGTCTGATAAGGGTTGATGACAAACCCAGAGCACAAGGCAGAGTCTATCCCAACTGAGAGGAAACAATAAACTTTGATATAGGAACAAATACTAATGAACAATCAGAGCATCACCTGTTGGAGGGCGGCTAGGTGACGTGGTGGATAGAGCACCAGTCTTGGAGTCAGGAGTACTTGGGTTCAAATCCAGTCTCAGACACTTAATAATTACCTAGCTGTATGGCCTTGGGCAAGCCACTTAACCCCGTTTGCCTTGCAAAAACCTAAAAAAAAAAAGGAAAAAAAAAGAACATCACCTGTTAAGCTCAATGGCCAAAGGCATGAAGAAGATTCATTGTGATGTTAAAGTTAATACCCACCAGCAATACCACTATTAGGTCTGTAGCCCAGATCATAAAAAAAGGGAAAAGGACCCACATATACAAAAATATTCATAGTAGCTCTTTTTTATGGTGGCCATGAATTGGAAATTAAGGGGACAACCATCCATTGGAGAATGGTTGAAAAGGTTGTGGGATATGGATGTGTTGGAATGTAAGAAATCATTTATTGGGCAGAAAAATCTGGAAAGACTTGAAGGAATTAATGCTCAGTGAAGTGAGAACAAGAATATTGTACACATAAATAGCAACATTGTGTGATGATCAGCTATGATGGACTTGCTCTTCTCAGTAGTACAATGATCAAAGACAATCCTAAAAGACTTGTAATGGAAAATACCATCCACATCCGCAGAAGGAATTATAGAGTCTGAACACAGATCAAAGCAGTCGATTTTCACTTTTTAAATTTGTTTTGTTCCATCTTTCTTGTGGTTTTCCCCTTTTGTTCTGATTCTTCTTTTGCAACATGACTGTATATGTAGATATGCTTGACATTATTGTACACATACAACATAGTAGATTGGGGAGGAGAGACAGCAGGAAGGGAGGGAGAAAAATGTGGCACTTAAAACCTTACAAAAATGAATGTTGAAAACTACATGTAATTGGAAAAAAACAAAATACAAAAAGATGAATATGGGGGGGGTCTTTGAAGTGAGTTTAATGAATGGTCAATAGTAACAGTTTATAGGCATGCTCACTATCACTGACAGTCTTCTATTTAGGTTTTGTTTCATTGGAATGCCCATTTTTCTTATGTTCAGAATGTACCTTCTCTCTTGGTGACAGAATATTTTTCACCACAAGATGGCAATGCAAACCATAAACTTCTTAGCTATTACCTCATAGGGTTTGAGATGGTCTAGGCGCAGTTTCTGCCATATGATTTTCCCAGTTTTCCCAGCAGTTTTTGTTAGAGTAAGTTCTTATCTTAGAAGCTTTGGGTTTATCAAACAGTAGATTACTATAATCATTCACTACTGTTTCTTTTGCATCTAATCTAGTCCACTGATCTACCACTCTATTTCTTAGACAGTACCTGACAGTTTTGATGATTGCTGCTTTAAAATATAATTTTATCTCTTGTATGACTAGGCCACCTTCCTTTGCAGTTTTTTTCATTAATTCCCTTGATATTCCTGACCTTTTGTTCCTACAGGTATATTTTGTTACTACTTTTTTCTAGCTTTGTAAAATAATTTTTGGTAGTTTGATTGGTATGACACTGAATAAGTCATTTAATTTAGGTAGAATTATCATTTTATCATATTGGTTCAGCCTACCCATGAGCAATTGACATTTTCCCAATTATTTAGATTTGATTTTATTTGTTTGAAAAGTGTTTTATAATTGTTTTCATATAGTTTCTGGGTTTGTCTTGGCAAATAAACTCCCAAGTATTGCATGTTATCTACAGTTACTTGAAATGGAAATTCTATCTCTGACTGCTGTGATTCATTGTTAATATATAGAAATACAGATGATTTATGCGGATTTATTTTATATCCTACAACTTTGCTAAAGTTGCTAATTGTTTCAAGTAGTTTCTAGTTGACTTTCTAGGATTCTCCAAGTATACCATCATATCATCTGCAAAGAGGGAGAGTTTTGTTCAATGTGAGTCTATTCTAATTCCTTCAATTTCTTTTTTTCTCTTATTGCCAAAGCTAACATTTCATTTTTTTTTTAAGGTTTTTGCAAGGCAAACAGGGTTAAGTGGCTTGCCCAAGGCCAGACAGCTAGGTAATTATTAAGTGTCTGAAGCCATATTTGAATTCAGGTACTCCTGACTCCAGGGCCGGTGCTCTATCCACTGCGCCACCTAGCTGCCCCCGAAAGCTAACATTTCTAACACAATATTGAATAACAGTGGTGATAATGGGCATCCTTGTTTCATCACTGATCTTAATGAAAATGCCTCTAGCTTATACTCCTTATATATAATTCTTGTTGATGGTTTTAGATAGATACAATTTATCATTTTAAAGAAAACTCCATTTATTGCTATACTCTCTAGTTTTTTTTTAAACAGGAATGGGTGTTTTATTTTGTTAAAACGTTTTTCAACATCTATTGATATAATCATATGATTTCCATTAGCTTTGTTACTGATATTGTCAATAATATTGAACCATCCTTTCATTCCTGGTATAAATCCTACCTGATCATAGTGTATTATCCTAGGGATAACTTGCTGTATTCTCTTTGCTAATATTTTACTTAAAATTTTTGCATAAATAAGTTGAAATGGGTACAGGATTTAGACAAAATAGGTGATAGCATAAGCCAGTTCTGAGAATAAGAAATAGTTTACCTGTCAAATCTATGGAAAGGGGGAGGAGTTTATGAGCAAACAAGAGATAGAGAATATTATAAAATGTAAAATAGATAATTTTGATTACATTATATTAAAAATATTTTGTAAACATAAAATCAATCCAAATGAGATGAATAGAAATGCAGTAAATTGGGAAACAATTTTTAAAGCTAATGTTTCTGATAAAGAAGTCATTACTAAAAATTCATAGAGAACTGAATTAAGTTTATATGAATGTAAGTCATTCCCCAATTGAAAAATGGTCAAAGAATATGATTAGGCAGTCCTCAGATGAAGAAATTAAAACTATCTATAATCCTATAAAATGCTCTAAGTCATTACTAATTAGAGAAATGCAAATTAAAACAACCTCAGAATAGACAATTTGATGGAAAAAGAAAATGATCAGTGTTGGAGGGGATATGGGAAAACTGGGACACTAATGTACTGTTGGTGGAGTTGTAAACTGGTTCAGCTATTTTGGAGAGCAAGTTGGAACTGTGCCCAAATGGAATAAAACTGTGCATACACTTTGATCTAGGAAAACCACTACTAGTTCTATTTCCCAAAGAGATAATAAGAAAGGAAGGGGGAAAAAGTCACATGTACATAGAGGCTCTTTCTGCTGGCAAAGAGCTGGAAAGTAAAGGGATGCCCATTCACTGGGGAACAGTTGAACAAATTGTTATGTATGAATGTGATAGAGTACTATTGTTCTGTAAGAAATCATGAGAAGGTAGACTTCAGAAAAATCTGGAAAGACTTGCATGAACTGATACTCAGTTAAGTGAGCAGAACCAGAAGAACATTGTACACAATAACAGCAGCATTATGAGATGATCAAATGTGGTGTACTTGCTCTTCTCAGTAATACAATGATCAAAAACAATTCTAAGACACTTGTGATAGGAAAATACCATCCATAGCCAGAGAAGGAACTATGGAGTCTGAAATGCAGATCATAACTTATTGTCGATTTTAAAAATTCTTTTATGTTTTATGTTTTTCCCTCTCATGATTTTTTCTTTTTATTCTGATTCTTCTCTCACAATATAATTCATATGGAAATATGTTTAACATAGTTATACATGTATAACCTATATTAGATTACTCTCTGTTAAAGGGAATGGGGAGGAAAAGGAAGGAGGGAGAAAAATGTGGCACTCAAAAAATTATTGTTGAAAACTATCTTTACATGTAAGTAGAAAAATAATTTTTTTAAAAAGTTGGGAAACAATTTTTACAACTGTTTTTCTGATAAAGACTCATTTCTAGAATACATAGAAAACTGAGTCAAATTTATATGAATTTAAGTCATTCCCCTATTGATAAATGGCAAAGGATATGAACAGGCAGTTTTCTGATGAAGAAGTTAAAGTTATTTATAGTCATATAAAATGATCTAAATCATTATTGATTAGAGAAATGCAAATTAAAACAATTTGGCAAATTTGACAAGAAACCAAAAATGATCAGTATTGGAAGGGATGTAGGAAAAGTGGGATATTAATGCAGTTTTCAAGAACTTGTGAAATGAGTCAACCTTTCTGGAGAGCAATTTGGAACTATGTCCAAAGGACAATATAACTGTGCATACCCTTTGACCCAAGAGATAATAAGAAAGGAAAAAACCCACATATTAAAAAATTATGCATAGCAGTTCTTTTTGTAGTGGTCTTTGAAATTCAGAAATTGAGGGGATGCCCATCCATTGGGGAATGGCTGAACAAACTGTGGTATATGAATATGATGTAATGTCAGACATCATGAAAGGCAGACTACAGAAAAGCCTGGAAAGACTTGCATGAACTGATGCTTAGTGAAATGAGTCAGAACAAGAACGTTGTACATGTAAAGAGCAACATTGGGTGATGATCAACTTTGATGAACTTACTCTTCTCGGTAGTACAATGATCAAGACAATTCTAAAAGCCTTGTGATAGAAAATACCATCCACATCCGCAGAAGGAACTATGGAGTCTGAATGAAGATCAAAGTAGATCTTTCCATTTTTAAAATCTTTTATGCTTGATTTTCTTTCTCATGATTCTTCCCTTTTGTTCTTATTCTTCTTTCACAACATAAGATGGAAATGTTTCACATAGTTATACATGTACAATCTATATTAAATTATTCTATGTCAAAGGAAAAATGTGGCACTCAAAAACTCACAAAAAAATTGGGGAAAACTATCTTTGCATGACTTGGAAAAAAATACATAAATTTATTTTTAAAAAAGAAATTAACTATATTTGCTTAGGTGTCATTTCCTTATTCCTTCACTGTATAAAACCTATTAAAATAAAAGAAATGGATCTGAAAAAAAATATGAACCCAGAATTCTTACAGATCTTGGAGGCATCCAATTAAGTTCCTTCATTTGATAGATTCAGGAAACCAAGACCCAGAGAGGTAAGTTAACCTGTCTAAGTTTAGGCAGATAAGTGATGGTGGCAAGAAGAAAAAGAAATGGTGGAAAGTGGTGGGGGGAGGCAGAGATAGGCAGATAAATGAAAATTACAAGCAGAATAAAATAGCAAGATGGAAAAAGAGAAGGAAAAGGTAGACAAGAATAGAACAATGAGAAAGGGGAACAGGGAGACAGTTCTTCTATTTTCTCCCTAGCTTGGGTTCCCTCTTTTCTTTTCCACTGATGTCTTGATCTAAGACCTTCCCTTATAAAGAGGTCTCATCTTCATTTTGTGAGTTTATCTTTGTACCTATGGGCTCAGCTAATAGAATGGAAGTTCCCTAAGGGTAGGGAATTTCTGAACTTTAGCCTTTTCATGGTCCCCCTCCCTTTCCCAGGGCTTAGCATGGTACCAAGTACATACAAGAGACTTAAAAAATGTTTTCTCAAAGAAACACACTGAGAGAAAGACAAAGAGGAAAAAGAGTCAGATAAGACAGATAAAGAAGGAACGGAAAAGAGAGATGGGGAAAAAAGAGAGCAAGAAGTCCTTCCAGAATTTTGTAAGTGCCTACTATGTGCCAGAAACTGCATGAAACTTTGAAGCTATCAAGATCAAAGGGAAACAGGATGTGGCCAAACCCTTAAATATGAAAACGCATGTCACACCCCACAGTGGGAGCTGCTTCTTGAGGTAGTGCCAGGTCTTGAGGAAGAAGGTGACCACGGACAGAATGACCCTGAACCCGATGTGCTTAATAAAGCCAAACCTGGCTGCTCAAAAGACCTCAAGCTTCTGAGCCATTCAAGCAGTTCAGGCCAGGATCAATTGCTTTAGGCTATTTTTTGTCATCATAAGCTCATGTATTTTCCGTATATAGGGAGCCTGCTCTGGTTTACTCTTCCAGATACCATTATTCATGTCCAGGAGCTTTTAGAAAGGGAGGTTTACTTTGAAGATATCATGAGGACAATAGTGTAACAACTTCTCCCATAATACTAAGGGGACACACTCTCCCCTATCTCACCTCCATCTCTGGGCAGAGTGGGCTCAGTTCAAGCACAGCTTCCATAATGGCACTGTTCCCACCAAGTTCCTGTTCAAATGTATCATAGCCACATGAGTCCTGGACTCAGCTACCACTGAGCTGAGGCCACTCCTTGCTCTTTGTGGGCAGCAAAGCCAGGCTGCGTACATAGCCCAGTATAGACTAGTGCTCTTGGATTCCTAGAAGTTGATTCTCCCAACCCTTCAAAATTTACAAGATCAGACCCTTCAGAATCATCTCTTTCACCTAAAATGAAAAGGGACAAAATGGCAAGGACAAAGGACAATAGTCTGTTTCTACAAGGCTATATGTCAGCTTCAGAGGGTCAAAAAGGCCCAAGGCTTTTTCTCTTAGTAGCACTGGGAGCCATTAGCAAAGGAGTCAAAACACAAGAATATCTGGAAAAAAAGTTTGAGTTTAACTAAGCACCCCCAGGTTCCAATTCCATAGCTGTAGTCAATCAGAGGCTGCCATTCTCCAAGTGGTTGGAAATTACAACTAGTTATGGACTGTCTACCTGTGTTTATCTATTTCTCCAAGGTATTTCTAGTATTCCACATCATGACTCTACAGAAAGGAGTCTCCCTACTTTCCTTCACATGGGAAGATATCATCATTTGGGCAGATAGTTCTCCTCCTGGCAAGAGGCCATATGCCAGTCCCTACTATATGTCTTCTCAATATATATTTTGTAGTTGAGGAAATAAATAACATCTAATATCTGATATCAATTTTGACCATTCCTTATAATCAATGCTAATTCCTTAAGGGGGATAAGTTTTGTTTAAAAGATTTTCCCCTCAGAGTTCTATTCCAGTAAGGGAGGAAAGAGACAGAGAGCATGAAAAAGATTGCTTTTTAAGGAACAAAATAATACAGATGAATCCAAGACTCTGAGTCCAGATTCAGAATCCCATGAGAAGAGAACACCATGAAGAACCAATGTATGAGAGAGAGAAAAATAAAGAAAAAGAGAAAATGAAATAAGAAAATATAGTCGTATGTTAAAACTTTCCGGATGACAGAGAAAAAGAACTAAAATCCTAAACTGGTATTTGTAGTCTTCAGAGCCTAGGAAGGAACTGGAGCTTCCTCCTTCCCTTCCATCTTCCTTCCTTCCTTCTTAACTTCAGGTCCTGACTCCAGGACTGGTGCTCTATCCACTGCACCACCTAGCCATCCCCCTTCTTAATTTCACCAGTCCTCAGTCAAAATGCCCATCATCATGATGCTGTTGTTATCTTGGCTCCATCTTCTTTTTTTTTCCTTGTCAAAATTCTTTTTTTATTATAAACACATATTAATTATTATTCTTGATTAATCCTCTGCTTAATACTTTCTAAGGCAAGTTACAGTTTTGTTTTGTTTTGTGGATAACAAATCTTGATTTTTTTAAGGCGCTTACAATTTTTATTAAAGATATTATTTGAGTTTTACAGTTTTCTCCCAATCTTGCTTCCCTCCCCCCACCCCCACCCCACAGATAGCACTCTGTTAGTCTTTACTTTGTTTCCATGTTGTACCTCAATCCAAATTGGGTGTGATGAGAGAGAAATCATATCCTTAGAGAGAACAGAATTCTCAGAGGTAACCAGATCAAACCATAAGACATCTAGGTTTTTTTCCCAAATTAAAGGGAATAGTCCTTGTACTTTGTTCATACTCCACAACTCCTTATCTGGATACAGATGGTACTCTCCTTTGCAGACAGCCAAAAATTGTTCCCAATTGTTGCGCTGATGGAATGAGCAAGTCCTTCAAGGTTGAACATCACTCCCATGTTGCTGTTAGGGTGTACAGTGTTTTTCTGGTTCTGCTCATCTCACTCAGCATCAGTTCATGCAAATCCCTCCAGGTTTCCCTGAAATCCCGTCCCTCCTGGTTTCTAATAGAACAACAGTGTTCCATGACATACATATACCACAGTTTGCTAAACCATTCCCCAATTGAAGAACATTTACTGGATTTCTAATTCTTTGCCACCACAAACAGGGCTGCTATAAATATTTTTGTACAAGTAATGTTTTTACCCTTTTTCCTCATCTCTTCAGGGTATAGACCCAGTAGTGGTATTGCTGGGTCAAAGGGTATGCACATTTTTGTTGCCCTTTGGGCATAGTTCCAAATAGCTCTCCAGAAGGGTTAGATGAGTTCACAGCTCCACCAACAGTGCAATAGTGTCCCAGATTTCCCACATCCCTTCCAACAATGATCATTATCCTTCCTGGTCATACTGGAAAATCTGAGAGGTGTGAGGTGGTACCTCAGAGAAGTTTTAATTTGCATTTCTCTAATAATTAATGATTTAGAGCATTTTTTCATATGGCTTTGGATTGCTTTGATCTCCTCATCTGTAAATTGCCTTTGCATATCCTTTGACCATTTGTCAATTGGGGAATGGCTTTTTGTTTTAAAAATATGACTCAGTTCTCTGTATATTTTAGAAATGAATCCTTTGTCAGAATCATTAGTTGTAAAGATTGTTTCCCAATTTACTACTTTTCTTTTGATCTTGATTACATTGGTTTTATCTGTGCAAAAGCTTTTTAATTTAATGTAATCGAAATCATCTAATTGGTTTTTAGTGATGTTCTCCAACTCTTCCTTAGTCATAAACTGTTCCCCTTTCCATAGATCTGACAGGTAGACTAGTCCTTGATCTTCTAATTTGCTTATAGTATTGTTTTTTTATGTCTACGTCCTGTAACCATTTGGATCTTATCTTGGTAAAGGGTGTGAGGTGTTGGTCTAATCTAAGTTTCTTCCATACTAACTTCCAATTATCCCAGCAGTTTTTATCAAAGAGGGAGTTTTTATCCTGGTGGGCTGACTCTTTGGGTTTATCAAACAGCAGATTACCATAATCCTCTCCTGCTTTTACACCTAGTCTATTCCACTGGTCCACCACTCTATTTCTTAGCCAATACCAAACAGTTTTGATGACTGATGCTTTATAATATAATTTTAGATTGGGTAGTGCTAAGCTACCTTCGTTTGCCTTTTTTTTTCATTAAGCTCCTGGCAATTCTTGACTTTTTATTTCTCCATATGAATTTACTTACAATTTTTTCTAGCTCATTAAAGTAATTTTTTGGAATTTTGATTGGTAGAGCACTAAACTGATAGTTTAATTTTGGTAGAATTGTCATTTTTATTATATTAGCTCTGCCTATCCATGAGCAGTTGATATTTGCCCAGTTATTTAAATCTGATTTAATTTGTGTGAGAAGTGTTTTATAATTGTTTTCAAAAAGATTCTGAGTCTGTCTTGGCAAATAGACTCCCAAGTATTTTACACTGTCTGAGGTTACTTTGAATGGAATTTCTCATTCTAGCTCTTCCTGCTGTTTTTTGCTAGTCATATATAGGAAAGTTGAGGATTTATGGGGGTTTATTTTATAACCTGCAACTTTGCTAAAATTGCTAATTGTTTCCAGTAGTTTTTTAGATGATTTCTTGGGATTCGCTAGGTAGACCATCATGTCATCTGCCAATAGTGAGAGTTTTGTCTCTTCCTTCCCAATTCTAATTCATTTAATATCTTTTCTTCTCTAATTGCTGATGCTAACATTTCTAATACAATATTGAATAGTAGTGGTGATAATGGGCACCCATGTTGAACCCCTGATCTTACTGGGAATGCCTCTAGCCTCTCCCCATGTAGTATAATGCTTGTTGCTGGTTTCAGATAGATACTGCTAATTATTTTAAGGAACACTCCATTTATTCCTACACTCTCTAGTGTTTTTAATAGCAATGGATGCTGTATTTTGTCAAAAGCTTTTTCAGCATCTATTGATATGATCATATGGTTTCTGATAGGTTGGTTATTGATATAATTGAGTATACTAAGAGTTTTCCTAATATTGAACCAACCCTGCATTCCTGCAATAAATCCTACTTGATCATAATGTATTATCCTAGTGATGACTTGTTGTAGTCATTTTGCTAAGATTTTATTTAGGATTTTTGCATCTATATTCATCAGGGAAATAGGTCTATAATTTTCTTTCTCTGTTTTAACTCTTCCTGGTTTAGGTAGCAGTACCATATTGGTTTCACAGAAAGAGTTAGGCAGAGTTCCATCTTTCCCTATTTTTCCAAAGGATTGGAACCGATTGTTCCTTAAATGTTTGGTAGAATTCACTTGTGAATCCATCAAGCCCTGGAGATTTTTTTTAGGGAGTTCACTAATGGCTTGTTGAATTTCTTTTTCTGAGATAGGGTTGTTCAGGTATTTAATCTCTTCTTCATTTAACCTGGGCAACTTATATTTTTGTAAATATTCATCCATTTCACTTAGATTATCAAATTTATTGGCATAAATTTGGGCAAAATAATTTTGAATTATTACTTTAATTTCCTCCTCATTGGTGGTGAGTTCACCTTTTTCATTTATAATACTAGCGATTTGGTTTAATTATTTCTTTTTTTTTAATCAAATTGACCAGCGGTTTATCAATTTTATTGGTTTTTTTCATAATACCAACTTTTGGTTTTATTTATTAATTCGATAGTTTTTTTGCTTTCAATTTTCTTAATTTCTCCTTTGATTTTTAAAATTTCTAATTTGGTATTTGATTGGGGATTTTTGATTTGTTCTTTCTCTAATTTTTTTAGTTGCATGTTTAGTTCATTGATTTCCTCTTTCTCCAATTTATTCATATAAGCATTTAGAGCTATAATATATCCCCTGAGAGTTCCTTTGAATGAATCCCATAGGTTTTGGTATGTTGTTTCATTATTATCATTATCTAGGATAAAATGGTTAGTTCTTTCTATAATTTGTTTTTTGGTCCACTCATTTTTTAAGATGAGGTTCTTCAGTTTCCAATTTGCTCTGGGTCTATATCTCCTTGGCCCAGTATTGCATATGACTTTTATTGCATTGTGATCTGAGAAAGATGTATTCACTATTTCTGCCTTTCTGCAGTTGATCATTAGGTTTTTATGTCCTAGTACATGGTCAATTTTTGTATAAGTTCCATGTACTGCAGAGAAAAAGGTATATTCCTTCCTATCCCCATTCAGTTTCCTCCATAAGTCTACCATATCTAATTTTTCTAACAATCTATTTACCTCCCTAATTTCTTTCTTGTTTGTTTTATGATTTGATTTATCTAGATCTGATAGCGGGAGGTTGAGGTCTCCTACTAGTAGAGTTTTGCTGTCTATGTCTTCCTGTAATTCTTTCAGCTTCTCCTCTAAGAATTTGGGTGCTGTCCCACTGGGTGCATATATATATTCAATATTGAAATGACTTTATTGTCTATGGTACCTTTTAGGAAGATAAAGTTTCCTTCCTTATCTCTCTTAACACTATCTATTTTTGCTGCTGCTTTGTCTGAGATAAGGATTGCTACCCCTGCTTTTTTTTACTTCAGCTGAAGCAAAATATATTTTGCTCCAACCTTTTACCTTTACTCTATATGTATCTCTCTACTTCAAATGAGTTTCTTGTAAGCAGCATATTGTAGGATTCTGGTTTTTAATCCACTCTGCTATTTGCTTACGTTTTAAGGGAGAGTTCATCCCATTCACATTCAAGGTTATGATTACTAATTCTTTATTGCCCTCTGTGCTATCTTCCCTCTGTTTGTATTTTTCCCCCTTTCCCCCCCTTTTATCCATATTCCCCAGTATTTTGTTTTTGAATACCACCCCCTTCAGTGTGTTTACCCTCCTATATCACACCCTCCCCTTTCTTTCCCCTTTCCCTGTTCCCTTCCCTTCCTTTTGTTATTTCCCCTTATTTCCTCCACTCCCCTTCCCTTTCTCTGTCCCCCCTCTCCTTTTCCCCTTTTACTTCTTGAAAGGTTAGATGTTTTATAAGTTAACTGAGTATGTGTAGGTTGACTTTAAGCCAAGTCTGATGAGAAGAAGATTCAGGTGTTTCTCCTCTAGTCCCTTCTTCCCCTCTGTTACCATAGGTTTTTGTACCTCTTAGTGTAATGAGATTTGTCCCATTCTATCCCCTCCCTCCTCCCATCTCTTTCCTGTCCCCCCTTTTAGGGAGGTAGTGTATTTTTTTTAGATCATTCTATCTAAGTCATAGAAAATTCTGAGTGTCTGTCCATTCTAGTTCAGTATATTCTGTTGAATAGAGTCCAAATTCCTGAGAGTTATTAGAGTCTTTCTCCCCAGTGGAGTTAAAGCCAGTTACATCCCATTAGTCTCATGGATAGGTCATGGATGTCCATCATTTCTGGCTAGGTATATTCTCTCTGTTAGAGTTACATTTCTCAGGATTTATGAGAGTCTCTACCCCCCCCCCCCCATGCTGGGATATAGCCAGTTTCAACTTGCTGGATTGCATTTTTTTCCTTTTACCACCACCCCCCTTTTTTTTTACCTTTTCATGTGTCTCTTGAACCTCCTGTTTGATATCCAAATTTTCTGTCTAGCTCTGGTCTTTTCATCACAAATTTTTGGAATTCTTCCATTTCGTTAAATGTCCATCATTTCCCTGGAAGAGAAGGCTCAGCTTTGCAGGAAAGTAGATACTTGGCTGCATTCCAAGCTCCCGTGCTCTTCGAAATATCTAGTTCCAGGCCCTTCGATCCCTTAAAGTTGATGTAGCCAGGTCCTGCGTGATCCTTACTGTGGCTCCTTGATATTTAAATTGTTTCTTTCTGGTTGCTTGCAGGATTTTCTCTTTTATCTGATAGTTCTGGAGTTTGGCCACAACATTCCTTGGTGTTTTCATTTTAGGATCTTTTTCTGGTGGGGATCAATGTACTCTTTCAATAACTACTTTGCCCTCCGATTCCATGATGTCAGGGCAGTTTTCCATCACTAGATCCTGTAATATTAAGTCCAGGCTTTTTTTCTCTTCAGTGTTTTCAGGAAGTCCTATAATTTTCAGGTTTCCCCTCCTCGATCTATTCTCGAGGTCAGTGGTTTTGTTGATGAGGTATTTCACATTTGCTTCTATTTTTTCTATTTTTTGATTTTGTTTAACTGACTCTTGCTGTCTCGTGGAGTCATTAGTTTCTGTAGACTCAATTATTTTTTTGGGGGGAGGAGTTTTCTTCATTAACCTTTTCCAATTGGTCAATTCTACTTTTGAAAGAGCTTTCCATTTGACCAACTGAGGTTTTGAAAGAACTAATTTCTTTTTGCATTTGCTCATTTGAAGATCTGAGAGAATTGTTCTCATTTTGTAATTGTCCAATTCTACTTTCTAAGGTTTTGTTTTCTTGTTGCAAAGTATAAATTGTCTCCCCCAAATTTTCCAGTTCATTTTTAAACTCCTTCCTTATTTCTTCAAGGAAGTCTTTAAGTACTGGAGACCAGATTGTATTCTCCTCAGATGTTCCAGGTCTCTCTGGGTTGGGGTCTTTCCCTTCCAGGAATTTTTCTATGGATCCACCTTTCAGCTGACCCTTCTTCATTATGCTAAGACCTTGAGTTGGGTGGGGCTGGTTCACCTGGGCTTGGGATCTCTAAAGGCTTTACTGAGTGCAGTTTCTCTGGCTGGCTAGTAGGAGATGCTGGTTGCCCTCTCTGGGGTGTCTGTGACCTTGGTTGGGAGGCCTTCTCCCTTTGCTTGAGGGAGGGAATTGGAGCTATTGAATTCTTTTACCTTCAATCAATGGTGGGCTTTACCCTGGCCTGAGGTGATTCCTCAGCTGGGCTGGTTCTTTTGCTCACACACCTGGGCCTGAGGCAGAAATAATTTGCATTTGTTTGGGAGGAGGCCTCAGTGCAATGGAAGCGTGGGCTCAGAGTTTCTCAGACCTGAGGAGCCCAGGGATGGTGTCCGCAGCTCTCCTGCACCAGACCTCTCCCCGCAGCCCCTTCCCCAAGCTCCAGGGGGACAGCACCAACACCAGCGCCTCTGCTTCCCCATGGACCCAAGCCCCCTTTGTCCAGCCCCACCGCTGATCCAGCAGGTCCGGCTCTCAGGCCCTCACTCCCGGTTCCGATTCAGCTGTTGGTCTGGCTGATCTTCCCTGGGAGCTCAGACTCACCTGCCGGTACTCAGCCAAGGCTGCTGCGGGAGACAAATCCTGAGGTAGATTTTCCTTTCCTGGCTTTTCTTTCTGGGTTTCCTGGTTCGGATTTCTTTTAAGAGGTTTGTTTCATGTGATAGATGGGGAAGAGATCAGGAGACTTTAGGACTGTACCTGTCTTCTCTCCGCCATCTTGGCCAGAATTCGGCTCCATCTTCTTGAAGCCCCATCCTCTAACTTCAGGCAGACTACTTGACTTTCCTGTCCAATGACAATTCAAAAACTTTTACCACCATGAAAATACTACCAGAATACAACAGTCCTGGAAGACAGAGGTGAAATGACTTGCCCAGAGTCACACAGCTAGTGCATCAGGGGACTGATTTGAGCCTGGGTCTTCTTGTCTCCAAGTCCAGAGTTCTATGCATTTTGGCGCTATCAGTCACTTCCATGGGCATTGACCCAGTTGAAGCTTCCCTTGCCTACTACTTTAACTATTGAAAGAAATGTGGCTGAACTACTTGTCTCTTTCATTAGAGAGGCTTTAGCTCTCTCTCCCTTTCTCCTCTGTTTTATCTCTGTGCACAGAGGGGAAATTTCACATCTAGGTTTCTATGTTAAGTTTATTATAATCTACCTAGCTCTATGAAATCCATGTTCAATCATGACCAATGTGCTTCAGAATCATCTCTTTCACCTAATATTAAAAGGGACAAAATGGCAAGGACAAAGGACAATAGTCTTTGGTAAGTAAATGAAAATGGAAAGAGAAAGTGGCTAGTTTGCAGCAATACCAAGAATTGAGGTAAGACAGAGATTAATAAGATATTCAGATAACTAGGGACTCTGAGAAAGTTATTGTTTTATTAATATTTTCATAATCAATCATGTAATATTTATTATTTCTTGATAATTTACCTCATATAAACTCCTCAAGAGAGAAGTTATAATGATCAGAACAAGGGAGCTTCGGGTAAGCTTCCAATATGAAAGGGGAATTGGAGGACATAGTCCAAGAAGTGACCAAAGGAAAGGTTACGCTTCTGGGTGGCCCAGAGTGAAGAGAAAGGAGTGACTCCTAATGGTAGGATAAAGAGAGCAAGTAAGAACAAGTGTCTTGGTAACCTGGCTATACTCTAACATCTGATGCTTAGGGGAAAAGTATCAGAGAGATGAAGGCAAAGAAATCAAAAGAAACATAGAGAAATAATTAATCTGTTTTCTTTTAGAGAAACATTAAAGAATGTCAAAAAAGAAAGAATGAAAGATTAAGAACATAAAAGAATTTGATAGATTGACA
The DNA here is from genome assembly GCF_037893015.1 of Macrotis lagotis. NCBI lineage: Eukaryota > Metazoa > Chordata > Mammalia > Peramelemorphia > Peramelidae > Macrotis > Macrotis lagotis. The sequence continues at coordinate 71,902,447 of NC_133666.1, forward strand.
GAGATAGAGAACCATACAAAGAGACAGAGATAGAGGGAGAGATAAAGAGAAAGACAGAGAGATAGAGGGACAGAAACAGAGAGACAAAGAGAGACACAGAAACTTGAGAGGCAGAGAAACAGAGACAGACATAGACAGAAGGTGACAAAAAAGAGCACTAAGAGAAAGGAGCTCTGCATGTTGCTATTTCTCTTAGTGTGAAAGAATGAAAGTCAGTTTGTAGAGGGCAAACTGAACCTAAACTTTCCAGGTCTTTTATCATGAATCTGAGAAGATGACCATCAACACTAGGCCTCATAAACTGGAAGCTCATGTAACACCAGGTAAATTTAAATAATGGGTGAACATTGGTCAAGCTGAAGATTTCTGAGAAATAAAAAGAAATTTCAAAGAGGTAAAGTCTGGGAGCCCCATGTTAGAGAAAGGCTCCCTGGGGGATAAGCAGGCAACTGAAGCAAAATATTTCACTCTTTTCTCAAGGCAAGAAGAACTGAGCACTCCTATGGCACTGGAAATTTAGAAGCTTGTGATGGATGATGAATGGTAATAAAAGAAGCAAAAGTTGGCATCCCAGATCCAAGAGATCATCAGGTCATCAGAAGCATTCTTTCTCCTGTGTTAGAGAAATTGGTGGCTGATGCAATGTGGATGCAGGGACTTTGTGAGAAAACATTTATTTTGGCAATAGTTTACCCTGTCAAATGGTCCATAGCAACACACACACACACACTTATACATAGAGATATACACAAATAGATATGTGTATCTATATTTACCTATAAAATATGTTTCAAAATGATATATATTTCAAAAAAAATCTATGTTTCAAAAACCTGTTTGGGGAGGCAATATTTTACCTACTATGGAAATAGGCTTGTGCTTCCTCCAAGATCACTCCAACTGCCCTTTATCCAAGGAGTGACCTGTCCCCTCATTAAGCCCCTGTTCCACAGAGTCAGCACTTATGGGCTCCACCTACATATTTCAAGTGCATACCCAGAGTTAGTGGAGAGAGTACTGGCATCATCTCTTAATGTGATATATCTAAAGTTGGCAGCCCTACTCAAGTTTCCATGGGCTCAGTTTAGCAAAGCTGGGGGCTCCTTAAGGCTCTGACCTTAGCCATCTCCTCTTAACTCTCTCTCACATGGCTCTCTATAACATCTATAGAAATGTCTCTAGAGAGGCAGCTAGATGGTTCAATGAGTAGGGCACTGGACCTGTAATCAGGAAGACATGAGTTCAAAACTCAGCCTCAGATTATTACCATATATTTGACCCTGAGCAAACAGTTAACTTATGTCTGCATCAGTTTCCTCATCTTTAAAATATGGCTAATAATAGCACCTACTTCCTAAGGGGGTTGTGAGGATTAAGTGAGATCATCTTTGTAAAGGGGTTGCTATATAATTGCTAGCAATTAGGATTATGATCATGGCTCTCAGATCTCAGTCATGAGCCTAGCTATCATATTTCCAACTACAATAATCAATCAATAAGCATCTATCAAGTGCCAACTCCAGGCCAGGAACTAGGGATGCAAAGACCCCACCCCTGAGAAGATTATAGTCTAGGCAGCCCAAGAGAATGTCTGAGAGGAACAGGGCCCAGGCTAAGCAAGACTACATGCCAAGCAAAGACCTTACTGTGATGGAAAGTAAGTGATCTAGAAGTCCAGAGGTGACCACAAAGACTTGGTCAGGTTAGAGTGAGCTTAGTTAAGTGATGGTGGTTGGAGGGTTTGGAAATGGAAGTGAGGAGGAAGAAGCATGTCAACTGTCACTTCTGGCCCTGGAGGTCTAAAGATGGACTGAAGTGGTGAGATGAGCATACTGCAATGGCTCTGGTGTAAGTTGATGAGGGCTCAACCCAGGGTGATCAGAAGTGTTATGGAGATGGAAATGACAGGACTGTCAACATTGGTTGGATCAATGACCATGAGCATGTTGGGTCAAGGATGGCACAGAGGTTTTTTTGGAGTATGTACATTCAGGAGGCTGGTGGTGGCCTTGACAGTAATAGGGAAAATCAGAGAGAGGAAAGAATTGATGGGGGGGGGGAGATATAATGAGCTCAATTTTAGACATGTTGAGTTTAAGACGTATATGAGACATCCAATTCCAGATATCTAAAAGCCAGTTGAAGATGTGAGACTGAAGGCCAGGAGAAAGGTCAGGATTGGATAAGTAGATGTTATAGAGATATTCTATATAGTAGAGATTCATCTACTTAGGAATGATAATTGAATCCATAGAGAGGAAAAAAGGAACAAGGACAGAAACTTAAGGAACCTCCACAATTATTGGCAGCCATGATGTGGATAAAGATCCAATAAAGAAGATAGAGAAGGACCAATCAGAAGTGTAGAAAGCAGACCAGGAGAGAGCAATGTCATGAAAATATAGAGAAAAGAAAGTATCAATACAGCAAAAAAATCAACTGGTACAGGGAGATTAAGAAGGATGAGAACTGAGAAAAGACCACATTCCCATTAGAGCTTTAGAAAGAACAGATTCACTTGAATGATGTCAGAAGCTAAATAGTAAAGAGTTAAGGAGAGAGTGATAGAAGAAGATATGAAGGTGCCACTTGTAAATGGTTTTCTCAATGAGTTTAGCCACAAAAGGGAGGAAAGATATGGGACAAAAGCAGGGATGAAAGGATCAAGTGAGGAATTTTTGAAGATGAGGGAGAAATGAGAATGTAGACAAGAGGAAAGGAGTCAGCAGACAGGGAAAGACTGGAGATAAATGAGAGAGTAAGGAAGAGAAAGGAATCAATATGCTGAAGAAGATGGGATGGAATGGGATCATGTGTTCATATAGTGTAGTATGTCTTGACAAGAAGGGTTGCCCTCTTGATATGAGAAATGGATGAGGAGGAGAGAATGGCAGAAGACATCTGGGAGATATAAGATGAGGAGGGGAGTCAAGGTAGCTTTTGGCAAATGACCCTTAATTTTTTCAGTGAAATAAGAGACCAGATTCTTAACTGAGACAGTGGAAGAGGAGGAGATATGGGAGGTTTGAGGAGAGATGAAAAGGTTTGGAGAAGTCTTTGTAGTGAGTGGGAGAGTGAATAAGTAAGGAAATATAAAAGAATTACCTTGCAGCAATGAGGGCACAGTTGAAGTTATGTAATATAAACTTGTAGTGGATCCAGTCAACCTAATTTTGTGAATTTTCTCCATCTCCATTCAGCAGTAGGTGAACAGAAACAAAATCAAAAGATGGTGGATGATGGGAATGATCCAATGCCAGAGTCCCCTACCTCAATCAGGGAGTCTGAGTGAAAGCAACTATTTCTGGAAAGGGTGACCAGTTAAACTGTGATTTTAGGAGGAAGACAAGCCTTACGAAGTATATCTTAAGATATAGGGATTGTGAAAGGAAAAGATTTCTGTTGAAAACTAGTTTTTTTGCCCCAGGCAGCAATGAACTTTCCCTCTTCAGATGTCAAATGTCAACCAAGTCATCTCTTTCTCATCCATTACATTCTTGACCAGTTGTCAAAAATTTAGGCCCCTCTTCCACTAACTAGACTATAAAATTTCCTGAGGGCAAGATTATCTGCCATGCAATCTATGTATATCAGCAGCAGAGTGTACTGTACCTGTTATATGCTTAATCATTAATGGTTCATGAATTGAATAGAATTTGATTGGCCCCATCCAACTTCTTTCCCCCTGTTAGTTGTTAGAATATATCATGGGGGAGCTGGGGAGGGGGGATGAGGGACAATGGCAAGCTGTTACTACTAAGAGAACTACAGAACAACCACAGGACCATGTGACCAAGACTCCATTTCCCAGAAGACTGAGATCTATGGACAGGAGGCATTTCATCATAAAGGAAAAGATGGTCATTCTAGGAAGAGAAAGAAGAGTGAAGGTGAGGGGGCTGTGTGGAACAAGGGGTTGAGATGCAGTATATGAGGAGTCTTGACTTATCAAGGGTGAAGAACTAAACCTTAGCAAAAGCAAGCATCAACTTCTGGGCAGCCTGCTGGTTCCAAGGTGAGACCACAGGGCAGGCAAGAATACTGGAGTAGCAGCTATAGAGTAGTGATGACCAAGAGCTTTAAGTGATGGCTTCACAGCTGCCAAGAGGTTATTTTCCCTAGTTAGCAGGTTGCAACCTGAATCAGGGTTCCTCTCTACTCTGTGCTGGAGAAGGGTGGAATCGAAATACACTCATTCAAGGAATGGTTACTGAGAAGGTTCCTAGTCTTCGTTTCCTTTTCCATTTCATTTAAATTCTTTGACCATTTTTTGACTGTGGTCTGCCTTGGTTTTTATGAGCTTGGTAATAACTGAGTATCTGGACCCAAGATGACTCAAAAAAGAGGAAGCAAAGCAAACAATCATTAAGCAAACTCCTACAATGTACAAATTCAGAAAATCTACCCCAGGAGTTAATGGCCTATTGATGCCTGATCTGTGGTGGAGCCCTCTAAGTTTGTCATGGTCTGATCAGCCACACTAGACCTTGACCCCAAAACAATGATGCCATGTGGAACCTCTTCAAGAACCAAGAACAACATTGAACCAAACATTATGTGCTAGTCTCTGTGCTAAACACTTTTTACAAATGTGATCTCATTTGATCTTTTCAACAACCCTATGAAATAGATGCTATCACTTTGTCAAGTGTACATTTGAGAAAACTAAAGCAAACAGAGGTTAAGTGACTTGTCCAAGGTCATACAGCTCATACATATCTAAGGCTGAACTTGAACTCTTGTCTTTCTGACTTAAGATCAGCAGTCTATCCACTATACCTCCAACTGCCCAGTTTTACACTGGGGTGGGGGCTTAAGTCATAATTGAATTGTTCTTTTTCCAAACTACCTCCAATTGAATACAACAATCCACAAAAATTTCACAGTGGATTGAAAATGGGCTCTATGATACCTGCAATTTATCTGATCATTCAGAGATAGAAGAGATCTTATAGGTTATCATCTTATCCAGCCCCTCCATTTTACCGATGAGGCAATAGAAACTTTGAGAGAAGAAAAGATTCACCCAAGATTGCCCTGATAGAATATTCCAGACTTGGATCTTGTCACCAAATCCCCTGAAATTACCTTGTCTTTGTTGAACTAGATTTGACCTCCCAAATTCCAAATGCCAAGACATTCCAGGTAAGACTCCAGATTATTGGTGCTTCAGTCAGAAGAGCTGAATACAAACCCTACCTCTGAAGCTTCTTATCTTTGACACCTTGAATGAGTCAATCTACCACCCCTATTTCAATTTGTTCATCTGTAAAATGAGAGCACTGGATTTCAGTAGTCTTTGAGAGTGCTTCCGAATTGATATTTGCTATCCTAAGCTTCTGCCCTAAGACTTAGCTCTAGCAATCAATGGCTTCCAATCAGCAACTTGTCTCGCAAGAACCTTCATTAGCCACCTTGCTACACAGACACCCTTTTCTATCCCCTAATTCTAGAACCATGAACCAAAATCAAATCAACTCTGCCATTGTTCTTGCATAGGGCATGCCAATCTTCTCCTCCCACCCAAAATAACCCTATTCACCATCAATTAATATTTTCCCTTTCTGGACCAAAGTGGCCTTCCCTGGATAATACTCTAGTTTGTGTGTGGTTTCCCTCCTTGAAAATGGAAACCTATCGTGGTTTTTTGCATTTAAATCCCCAGTGCCTAGTAGAGTGTTTTGTCCAAAGTGAGCCCTTCAGAGCTTTTTTATTTATTCATTCATTCATTTGTTCATTCATTCATTCATTCTTACAATTAGCTAGGAAAGGTTGATGAAGAGAGGAAGATGCTTAGTCAAAGTTACACTGGCAGGAAGCAGCCCAATGAAGTGAGGAAGATAAGGCCAGATGGGTGAAGGGTCTTTCCCAAGACTGCACAAGGGCTGGTCAAAAGGGACATACCATTCTAAGGGTCAAAAGGTCAGAGCATGAAAATTACTCTCTGGTTTCCATCAGAGTTTGTAATCAGGGTAAAAACATGCCGCAAATGCATCATACTATTGGGACAAAAACAGATGCATCCAAAAGCCCACATGGTCAGAGCAATTATTTCTGGCCAGCCCCCTTTCCATGTCCCAGTGGCCACAATATAAGATATTACTTTGCTGTCAACGTGTGTGCTCTGAGAAGAGCCAACTCCATTTGCTGATGTGAAAACAGAAGGAAGTGGGGGTGGAGGGGAGAAGTCTTTAAGAAAAATGAGCAAGGAATTTAAGCTACTCTTAAGAGGAAACTTTTTTCCTATTAAAAAAATGGAAGGATATTTGTCAAGCACTAATGACATCCTGCCAGTCAGACCTCCTTCACTTTCCCAGACCTTGTCTTTTTATTGTAAAAGCAGCTTGGAACTATTTCCCAAGCAACAACTTAGCCATCCAGCCGAAGTGTGACAGAAACGCTGACAGGTTGTTGGAGTTTTAATTGCAAGACCTTGGTTATTCCTCTTCCAGCCAACACTCACTTCCAAGTCAATAGAGCCTGGATTCATATAATGTCAAACACATGGTGGGGGCTGGGAAACAATTCCCAATGGCTTCCGTCAGCCAGACCCTAGCTTGACTTGCTTCTAGTTGGGGGGGGGGGGATGGTGAGGGGGGCTGGGGAAAGACTACAAGACTAGCACAACCAATACTGGGTCAAGCTGTTCCCATGGAAGCGGATCTTTGTCTCCCTTCTGCTCCCTATCCCTGTCCTAGGTATCCCAACCTCCCTACACCCTACTGAATCCATGGACAGTACCCAAAGTGACTGCTTAATGAACACATGAAGAGAGGGGTACATCACCAAGCTTCATCACACAAGATCTTTAGAGACCCTGTAAGGGAGACAGAGGTGACAATGTTGTCTTTGTTTTACTAGGAAGGCCATCAAGTCTCTGGGGGGGGGGGTTGCTGAGATTCACACAATTAACGACTGGCAGAGTAAAGGACATGAAGGCAGGCTTCATGACTCCCAACCCTATGCACTATATATACAATACTACCTTTCATGTTAGATATTATAAATTTTTGAGGCAAACAGGGTTAAGTGACATGCCCAGGGTCACACAGCTAGTAAGAGTTTAAGGCTGGATAGGAACTCAGATCCTCCTAACTCCAAGGTCAGTGCTCTAACCAATGTGCCAACTAGCTGCCCCAGCCATTATATTCTAATTTCTCAAGGGAGCAGAATACCATGTTCTCCATGAACAGCCTCTGAAATGGCCCTAGAGCAGGTGTGTCCCACCCCTCCAGTCGCATGCCATCCTCAAAACTCTGCCATGCAGCATTATTACATTTATTACTATACTCATTGATCATATGGGTTATTCTGTAGTCATAAATACATTTTCAATTCTATGTGTGGACCCTGACAAGTTTTGTTGGGTGAAGCAGCCCCAAAAAGCTAAAAGATTGGACATCTGTGTCCTAGAGTCTTCCCAAGCAAAAGAGAACCCTGAGCAATAGCCTTTATTATAGTGATTCAGGCCAAGGGGGAAGAGAAGGAGCCAGCAAATACCATCAAATAATACTGGAGAAAGCATGAACCACACCTACAAATGCATATATCACTTCTCAGTCTATCTTGGTTCTCTTCCTACCTCTCTAACAACTCCTCTGTCTTCTCTGCTGGCTCCTCCTCCACACTATGCCTGCTAACAATGAGGAGGCCCCCAGGACTTGAACCTGGGTCTTCTTTTTCCTTCACCCTGTACTTTCTGGCTTGGTGATCTCATCAGCTCCCCTAGGTTCAGTATCTCTGGTATCTCCTGAAACTCATGCTTGGCCTTCCCACATCTCCCTTCACTCCTCACTCCCATCACTTCTGGTCAGCCTGCTCATTGTTCTCTGCCCTCAAAGAGCTCATATGGGAGAGACAACATGGGAGTCACAATCCACATAGAAGAGATCCATCTCTAGTAGAAAGAGAAACAACACAACCAGCTACAGAGACTGGAAAGGTAGCATTCCAGCTACAAAGCCAGGAGGCAGGAGGCCCAAGTGAGGAAGGAGAACATTCCAAGTGCAGGGCCTGTATGAAGAAACGGAAACAAGAGATGGGATGTCCTCTGTGAGGAAGAACAAGAATGCCCAGAGTTGGATCCTAGAGTATGGGGAGACGAGGAAATGTTTTAAGAAAACTGGAAATGTAGGAAGGGGCTTTAAATGTCTTGGGGGTACTAGGGGATCCACTGGAGTTACTGAATAGCAAAGTGACATGTTTGACAGTCCCAACTATAGAGAGATTGAAAAAGAGGAAAATCCAAAAATGACTACCAGATTGGGCAATTAAGTGATCACTAATGTAGAAAAGGACCAATTATTCAGTACAGTACTGAAGGGGTAGGTGGTCCACAGGAAGCCTTTTTGTTCTGACTTTTTATGGCTTTGGATGCAAGACCTTTGGGTGTCTTTATTAGTGTACATAAAACTCCTCTGTTTCAGAACTTTGGCAAGGCCTAACGGGAACCAGTAGCTCTCTGTGGGAGAATGCTAGACACCCACAGTTCCATTGAGATGAAGTCAATGAGATGAAGAAATGAGAGGTCCCCAGAATTTCTTCAGGCCTTTGGAATGAGAAGGCACCCACCATGGGGGTAGGACCAACCCAGAAAATAAGTGGGCCTCCCATATCATCCCATCCCAACAAACTGACACAAAAGGGATTGGTTCAGTTGCCTGAGTTTTGTCAAATTCCTTTTCATCTCCCAGGTGGAGAATGATAATAATGCTGCACTGAGCATCCATTCCAGCCCTGGGGGTTTTGCCCTCTTAACTGTCCTTGAGCCAAGCATTTCATCTCTCCCCCCTGTCACACAAAGGAGTTGGGACTACATGATCTCCAATTGCCCTCTCAGCCTTGAATCATTGAGTGTTCTATTTACCCCTCCCCCAACCTATGACTGTATTCCCTTCCCACATCATAGGATTGCTCTTCCTGTACTTGTCAGTTGGGCCATTTGTTCCAAATTTCTTCCCATTCCATATTCTTAACTATTAGAGAGATGGAGGAGACTGGGGAGGAGAGGAGGAGGAGGAGAAGGAAGAGGAACTTGGTACCTTGATGAAAGGAAGATCTAATGGTCCAGGCTAGATATCATTGAAAGACCACTGGAGAAATATTTGGGACCAAAAGGAGCTATCCCCTCTCAGTAATCCCAGAAAATGACTATTGCCCAAATACCTAGAGGTTTCTGGGAAATTAAAAGATGCAATATGACTACATAAAAGTTATTTCCTTTAAAGGAGGGAGAAGAAGATGGGGAAGGGAAGGAGGAAGGAGAAAATGAAGGAGATGGAGGGAAAGAGAGACAGAGAGACATAGACACAGACCTAGAAAGATGCCAACCTGTATAACCAAACAAGAATTCCGTCTACATTCAACATCCCAGGAAGTTGAAAGTCAAATTTTCTATTGAAGTAAAGTCCCTTCTAGGCATCTGGGTAGTACATGGGATGGAGCTCCAGCCTTCCCTCCCTCCCTCCTCCCCTCCTCCATAATAAGGTGCTTGAGGGCAGGGACTAATTTCTTTTTTGTCTTTATATTCTCAGCCTCAAACAAGAACTAATATCAAAGGCCTGAACATTAGCAAAGTCCACCTGACTCCTATTAATCTCACTATAACCTCAGAGGTAGATTTGATTCAGTGTTATTATTTCCATTTTACAGATAAGAAAACAGAGGCTGGCAAAGGTTAAGAGATTTGCTCTTAGTCCCAGGGTCAATAAATAACAGAGGCAGAATTTGAACTCAGGACCTCTAAGTTCCAGGTTTCCAGTTCTAGCCATTTGGCCAAAATGCCTCTACTATTCTCCGTTCAACTGGGTTTATTATTTTTCCTATTTTCTACTTACTATTTCATCACTGTCTACTGGACTGAATAGACTGGGGGAATCTCTAAAATGCAGGAAGGAGGTAGCCAGTTCTCTGCCATCCATTCTTAAAGGTAGTAACTGGCTCCAGAGATAAGAGTGAGACTGGTGACCTTACATAGCTCTCCCCCATTTAAATCCAATTCACTTGCAAGTCATGGCATCACCTCCCTATAGTCATGTTCCCCTCGAGAAGGAAGAACAAACAAGAACACCAACAACCACCCTTCCAGGAGCAACCTTTCAATTGATATCTGGAGGTTTGGCCTGTTCTACTTCGTGGGGAAAAGGGGTACCTACCTTTGTGGCTGATGACTATTCTCCCTGAAATATACCCCATAGACAGTTGCCTAGAGATGCTACCTAGAGAAAAGGGTTGGGGGGGGGGGGGGGACAAAAGAGCTAAGGAAGGCCAGAGGACCAAATCCCTAAGATAAGAAGGATCAGAAATTGAAGGGAGCCCACTTACCAGGAGCCAGACATTTGCCACCAAGTGCAGAGAGAGCAATGTGGGAGATAGATGCTTTAAGTATGGAATGTCACATACATTTGCTGGCTTTCCTACTCTGTTTTGGTGCCCTATTTCTTTTGAAATCTGTTACCAGGAATGACTCTCTGGGTAGGAGAGGGACATATTCAGAAATAAATCACATACAAAAATAAAACATACAATTTCTTTCAGAAATAGAAAAGGGTAACCAGCCTTTGCTCCCTTGTGGCAGCATCTTGGGCCTGCCTAGAAGGTGACCAAGGTCCAGTAGAACCTTGGTTTACAAGTAGCCTGGTTTACAAATGCTTCACAGGTTGAGGGAAATTTTTTCACAAAATTTGTCTTGCAAGATAAACCAAAATTTTCAGTATGAGCACCGTGTTTGGACTTGAATGGCTTTTGAAGGGATGATACTCAGCTAGGGCAATGTTTTGTTGTTGTTCTTGTTGGGTTTTTTTTTTTTTGCTTTCATAGGTCAAACAAAGGAATACCGTCGTCTAATTGGCCCTCATTCAGCACTGACTGTACATGAAAGCAGTCTCATTCACTCTTTGTTTTTTTGTTTTTCCTTTTTTTTTGTGAGGCAATGGGGTTAAAGTTACCTGCCCAGGGTCACACAGCTAAGTAATTACAAAGATTTGATCTCAGGTCCTCCTGACTCCAGGGCCGGGGCTCTATCCACTGTGCCACCTTAGTTGCCCCCATCATTCACTTTTTTTTTTTAGATTTTTGCAAGGCAAATGGGGTTAAGTGGCTTGCCCAAGGCCACACAGCTAGGTAATTATTAAGTGTCTGAGACCGGATTTGAACCCAGGTAGTCCTGACTCCAAGGCTGGTGCTTTATCCACTACGCCACCTAGCCGCCCCTCCATCATTCACTCTTAAGAGTACCATTACAAGTATGTTAACATTTGTTTGCATAAAAGTACATTGCATAAAAGTTTACAATAGTGACTGATCTATAATATTTGTAACAATGGCCTCAATGAAGAAAATTGAAAAAGGAAGACACAAGAAGACCATTACATTGGAAATGAAAAAAGAAATCATTGAGAAACATCAACATGGTATGCATGTGATCAACCTTTCATGGTTTTATAACTAGTATGCATCTACAATCTGCACTATTTTGAAGAAGGATAAAATAAAGGCAGTTGATGCAGTGAAAGGGGTCACAAGATGATCAAAGCAATGGCCATGTGTTCTAGAAGATGTTGAAAAGTTGCTTTTCATGTAGAAGCAGTTGGCAGGTGATACTCTAACCAAGAATATTATATGTGAGAAGGCAAGGGCATTGCATGCTGATCTCGTTTCAAAACTGGTTTTCCTGATCTGTTTTGCTGTCTTATTTATTTTGAAATTTCTGTTACCAGGAATGGATAGGAGAAGGACATATTCAGAAACAAATCTCATATAAATAAAACATATAATTTCTTTCAGAAGTAAAACAGGGTAATCAGCCCTTGCTCCCTTTTGTGCTCTCAGGCCCAAGTTAGTCAGAGGTAGGAAGTTTCAAGGCTAGCCAAGGCTGGTTTGATAATTTCTAAAAGAGAAGTGGCATCCAATGTGTTGGACGGCATGATGAAGCCATGGGAGGTTTATCAGATGTGGGGGAAAAGTGCAACATTTTATTGGATGACATCACCCAAATGAGACTGGAGCAATGAGAGCCATGAATATTTTTCATGATAGTGCAATGTCACATTTCAATAACATTCTGAAAAAAACATCAAAAACAAGTATTGTTAGAAAGATTCCTATTCAGAAGCAAACATAACAAAAAAAAAAATCAGTGAGTCAAAACATGATAGTGATTCTAAAAAATGAAAAATAAGTGAAGGCAGTAGTCTTTCTTACTTTGAGTGAAAGTAGACTAAGAGAGAACATTCCAAGTAATAATCCTTCTTCCTTTTCCCTCTCCTCTCCCCACAACTCATCTCAAAGATGAAGTACTGGTTAATTTGTTTTATTTTCAGTTTATATTGTATATTGCTATTATATTTCAGGTGCATTAGGAACAAAAAACTTAAATTATAAATTATATTTATAAATTATAAATAAATTATAAATTATAAATCCATTTTTACATGAATATTTTTGGGGATGTGATCCCAATCATCCAACTTTACATTATTTCCTATGGGAAAAATATTTTGCAATATGAACAAATTACATGATGAACAGAATTTCAGAAAGAATTAAATTCATAAACTGAGATTCTCCTGAATTAGCCTAAGGTATGACTAATCCCCAGGACACTTGTTTTTAAACATGAATTCTTCCAGATAGAAAAATGTCTCAGGACACAAAAGACCCAGATATGACCCGTTTTTGACTGGGGAGTCAGAGCAGAGCCTAGATTCTGACCTTAAGATCTAGCAGGAGTCATTCCACCTCAGTTTCTTCAAGTGTCTGGATTAGTCCTTTTCAGCTCAAAGTACATATGTCTTTGAGGAAGAGGAATGTCAAGGAACTTCACACCCCAAAGGAAGATAGTCCAAAATATTGATAGCAATATCTTTGGTGACAAAAAACCTAGAAGCCAAGTATGTGACTATAGATTGGTCCATTAAATGATGTAAAGAAAGGGATGAATATAGAGAAGCATGGGAAAACCTCTATGAATTGATGCATAGTGAAAGCCAATAGTCAGAAAACAACAACATATCCCTTGATGACAACCATGTAAATGGAAAGAACAGTCACCCAAATAGCAACAGTGAATATTGCAATGTTCCAAAGAACAAACTCCAAAGGAGAAAGGAGAAAGAAGAAGATACTTCAGCAGAACTGGGGGTGGGGGAGGATGGGACAGGGGGGCAATTCATGGCTAGAAAGCCCTGCATAGATTTTCAGATTTTTTTTGAAATATTGATTGGTTTTGCTGGCTTCTTTTTCTCTTCCTTTTTCTTTAAAAATATTCCATGGGGTGACTTCCTTAGGGGGGGCAGGAGGGAAAGAGAGATACTGGGAGAAATTTAGACAATGTGAAACAAAAGGCATCAATTAAAATTTTTTAGAGTCCTAAAGAGGTAGCTGGGCTTTGTAAAGAGACCTGGGAGACTGGAATTCATTGGGGCCTCTTTCCTCCTCTCGGGATAAACCCTTAGAGGGGGGAAAGGGCCCCGTCCTTGACCCAGCCTGGGCACCAGGGAAAATGGAAATCTCTTGTTACCTTGAACTTTGCTGAAAGAGCTTAAGGAGGAGTGGGGGGTGGGGAGGGGCCTCGGATGTCTGGGAACATGAGGGTGAAATCCCAAATACCTGACAATGTTCATTTGTAGAAAGGGAACAAAGGGAGCTGAACTGCTGGGAAAAAAATAGGGCTGGAGGGTAGGGGGAAGGCAAGGCGCCTCTGCCCAAACCTCTAGGTCAACAGCCAGCCACACCCACACAGCTGCAGCCAGCTGTGTCCTGTTCTGAGGATGGGGTCTTGGAATCTGGTAGCCTAAGAAAGAGAAGAATTCAAGATTTCATGTTAAAGGGACTTTCCTATAGCCCAACCTTATTATGTTCCTCAGAGAAGGAAACTAATTCCCAGAGAGATAAAACAAGAGCCACTTGCACCAGTAGGAAAAAGGGGAATGAGTTGGGTTGGGAACCCAGGTAGTCTGATTCCAAAGCTGATAGTCTCCCCTCAAGCTCCTAGAAAAATATCTTGGCAGATAGGCAGGGGTGGCAGAGTAGAAAAGTTACCAGACTAGACCAGTACTAAAGACCTGGGTTCAAGTTGCAGCTTGGATGTTGACTATGTCACTTTGGGGAGGTCACAGGGTCATAGGATTCAGAGCTGAAGTGAACCTTTCCTTTTTTTACCCAGGAGGAAAGTGAGACTCAGTGAAGGAAAAGGATTTGCCCAAGGATTTGTGTGCCAAGCTCACACAGTCAATGCAGTGAGTGGAAAAGCAGGCATTCCACCCCAAGCCCTCATACTACTCCCTTCTCTCTTAGAGCCTAGTTCCTTGACTATCATAATTTCCAAGGTGCTGGTCAGCTCTGCAATACTTAGCCCTGAGTCCAAGTTTGAGTTCCAAAGCTAGGAGCTATTGGTACAGAAAAGACTGTCAGCTGAGTATAATGGAGAAGGTAGCCATAACAAACACCAGAAGAAACTTGCCCCCCTAAATATTTGGCCCCATTAAGTGACTGCTATGTGCTGGCCCTGACCTAGGAACTGGGAATAGAAAGCTCCCAAAGGGGAGCCACCATGATTTGAGAAAGACCTTGGTAATCTTCAGAGCTTCCACAGGAGGACAACAGGACAGTGAAGAGACCTGAGGCAGTGATTGAAGGAACCAGGGGTTCATGGCCAGGAAAAGAGAAAGAGAAGAAAGCAGGTAATAATAGCTGCTCTTAAGAATCTGAAAGATTAGGGGCGGCTAGGTGGCACAGTGGATAAAGCACTGGCCCTGGAGTCAGGAGTACCTGGGTTCAAATCCAGTCTCAGACAATAATTACCTAGCTGTGTGGCCTTGGGCAAGCCACTTAACCCCATTTGCCTTGCAAAAACCTAAAAAGAAGAATCTGACAGATTGTCATAGGCAACAGGAGCCATGGGGGCAAAGTACAAAAGATCCAGATTGTGGCTGGACATTAAGCAGCCTCAGGGAAGAGCCTCAATCAGACCCTGGCTGACTATTGCAAGGGTTCACCCAAAGGGGAATTGCTTTTCGTGAATATGTTGGACTGGGACAACACTACTGAGGTCCCTTCCAAAATGAAGGCTGTCTATTTCCAAAGACAAGCCTGAGAACAATAGGCAAACACAGGCAGAGGGCTTAAGGAAACATTTGAGGGGGAACTAACAAATAGAGGAGCAGAGGCTATGCCCAAGAGCTGCCCTCAGAAGGAAAGGAAGAAACCTGAACCATACAGAGGTCAATTTGGAGGGAGGGTATTCCAGGCCTGGGGGGGGGGGGGAGTTGTAGGATAAGGATCAGCAAAAGCATGGAGATGGTGAAGGCACGTCAAATTCAAAGAACAGCAATTCGGCCAATTCTGCTAGGATATGGAGCATATGGAGGGAATAATGAAAAAAACCCCTGGAAAGTGGGTTGTAACCATATTGTGGGGGGTCTGAAATGTCTGGGGAGCCTGGATTCAACCATGGAGGCAACAACATAGTATTGTCACAGCTGATTTCTGAGCAGAGAAGTGGTGTGGGCAGCCACAGAACCTCAAAAGAGGATTGTATGAAAGAGGGATGGGGAGCAGAAGCAGGAAGAACAATTGGATCCAATGCAACTCAACAGCCCCTATTACAATAGTCTGAGAGGCCATGAAGGTCAGAACAAGAATGGCCGACATGTGAGGGGAAAGTAGATGCATATGGTGGAAGTCACATCCAAAAGACTTTGCAACTTGTTCAAAAGGAGGAGGGCAAAGGCGGAAGGAAGATACCTAGTCTAGGGAGCCATCTGTATTGAAGAGGCCATGGAACTCAGTGGAGGTGATGAGGGTACAAAATGGGAAACTGAATGGTAGAAAAAAGGGCCAGGACAAAGTGGCCCTCGGCTAGCCTACAGGATCAGGAGAATCTAGTAAGGGAGCCTGGGAAAGAGCAGGAAGCCTAGTGGGAGAAAGAAAGAGAAAAGTATGATATCTGGGAAGCCCAGGAGGAAACAGCATCCAAGAGGGGGAAATGGCCAACAGTGAAGAATGTAGTGGAAAAGTCAAGGTCAAAGGTCACAGAGAGGCAGGTGATTTAGCAACCTGGAAAGAGTTGGAAGCAGCCAGTAATGCCAGATTTCAAGATAACCTCTTCTAATGAGGGGCAACAAAATGGAAGAAACCAGTAGAGGCCCTACTTTCTTGATCACAGTCAGGGCGCATGGCTGAACAGAGAATATTCTATTGGCAAAGCTGTGTGAAAAGACCACTTTCTTTTTGAGACTATGGGACAATTTCTTTCTTGGAGCATCTGGAAAAATGGTTTGGGAGCCCCTGCTGACTTGACTTGGAACAAGACTGATAAATGAGTTTGTGGTCAATACCCTTGCCCAGAACTCCAGCTGGTTAAATGACTGAACAATTTGGTGGAACCAAGGGTCACATCACAATCCCAGGGTGACAAAGTTCCACAAGGACTTCCTGAGCATTGGTGGACAGGAAGGTCACCTGTGTGGCAGTAGAACCTATTCTAAAAGCTACCACTTACAGGCCCCCTTGAGACTCCTAACATGGGCATCCTTGTCCCTCAAAGCCAACCTCATGAATCATCTCAAGTACATGAGATCCAGCCCTTCAATCACCTGAGCTGCAGCAAACAGGGCAAATAGTTGCTCAGATTCTACCAGACCTGAAGAGATGAGAGCATCAACTTTATCTCAGGGCAGGCTTTGCCTTAACCACTAAACTGGATCTTTCATCACACACAGTCTAGTATGGCCCTTGCTTTTATATCCTTTTCCTAAACTTTTCCTAAGCTCCTGTACTCTGAGCTCTGAGTTTGGGCCTGCTTTTGAAATCTGACTCTTCTGCTTCCTTCAATAAATCCCTTGGCCTCAGTTTCCTCATCTGTCAAATGAAGTAAGTCCCTTGAGCTACAAAGTAAAAGGGTTGGACTAATTGGCCTCTAAAGTCTCTTCCATAATTTTCTATAATCTGGTTACTTCAGATGATCTCTGAAGTCCTCCTAGCTCTGACTCTAAGTCCCTTCCTCTTTCTAGATCTGTTTCCTTTTCTGAAAAATGAGGCTGTTGGCCTAGTTGGTGGTCAAGTTCACCCATAGCTTAACAGCTCATGACCTTGATCTCCTTGAGAACAGGGACTTCGTCTTCACCTTTGCATTCTCCTCATTTGCTCAGCTTAGCCTTTGCAACACAAATGCAAACATTGAATATTTTATAATGTAGCTTATCATCAGTCCGGATTTCAATACAAGTTACAAAAAAGGGAGCTAGCAACATTGTAAAATAGACTGTGTTTGCCTCCCCTGTTATACGTGTTTTTCCCCTGGCTCCAAGTGCTGACCTATCTAGGCTCTGGCACTCATTAGCTGAAAGACCTTGAGAAGCTGAGCAGCCGCTCTGAAAATCCCAATGGCCACCTGTCAAGTGGACAGGATAAACTTGCCTTCCTTCCCTCCCAGGGCTAGTGTGAGCACGGAACCTTCCGGAGGCCCTATCAAGGAGAGCCCTAGAGCCTCCCTACTAATTGTGTGCATTTCCAGCTTTGAAAGATCCAGGAATTCTGCCCTTCCCCTCTCCCACCTGCAACTCCTTTTAGGGATTTGTTTGGTTTTTTCATCATCATTTATTTCCTGGAGGTGTCCATCCCCTCCCCCCTTCCACCTCAGGGCTAACAGGCTTGGCTGGATGCTCACCTTCCCTACTCTTGCCTGGCTCTGTTTAACCTCAGATTGGGGCAAATAACCCTTCCCCAGAGGCCAGCTAGCCTGGGCCTCCTCAAACTGCCAGAGCAGACATGCTATTTAGGTAAACTGAAGACAGACCCTCTTCCAAGGCAAGTCCTCAGGGACCCACATCACCCAGAGGTGAGCCCAGGTTACTCCTGCAGGTGCTTGGGGACTAGCCTGCAGGCAGCTGCAGCTGTTTTACTTCCAGAGTGGAGGGGGGGCTACCCCCCCCAGGAACTTGGCTAAGCAATATGGCTCAGGAAACACCAATAGAATTCCCACATTGCCATTTTCCACACATGGATCATGCTTCTAGCTTCCTGTGTCTGGACCAGGCGTGTGTTCATGGGAAAGGGGGAAGGGGGCTGGGGCTAGGGAAAGAGATTGAAAAGGAAGACCAATTGAGTCAGTGCTGGGATCCCATGTATCTCTCTTTGTCCTTTTCCTGTCTAAATAAAGCTGTTATTTTCGGGTCAATTGGTCTCAGCATGGGTTGGGCAGGATAACCTGTCCTGGAGAAGTCCTGCTCACACCCCTCCTGGGGTCTATTGGAAGTAGAGGCCGGGGAAGATGCCTCTTCACTGTTGTCTGATTCCCTTGCCTCAGCTTTAGAATGTATTTGAGATTCTTTTGTTCACGAGGCAATTGGAGGAAGATGTGCTAATTTCGGACTCCCTGGCAGCTGGGGGTGGGAGTACCATACAGTCTCAGCCACTGAGATTTGGGTCTTTCTTCACACAGGAAGTAATCCAGGCTGGGAAGCCCCCAATTCAGAGGCTCTGCTTCACAGTTTGCTGAGTTTAGTCTTAGACTGGGCAGGTCCTCAGCCTTTCCCCTATCGAACCTTGCTTTGACTTTACAGGCAGGTGGATAGTAGACTGTTATTTCCCAGAGGGATGGCTATATCTTAAAGCTACAGATATAATGGGGGTGCTGCCCTAATGTACCTGAGAGTACAATTTTTGTTAGGAAACTGTCATCTCCCCTTCGGCAAGGGCTCAAATCACAGCCCCGCCACTTTCCAGAGCCTGGGCATTCTTGGACAAGTTTCTTTCCCTCCCTGTAAGGGGAGGGGGGGGGGGTTGGGGCAGATGAACTTCGAGGTTCCTTCCATTCCCAAGCCCTCAAATTTTGGTTTGTTAACCCAACACAGTCTGGTCCCTGACACCTGGAATCCAGCCCCATCATTTGAGAGCAAAGAAAACAGAGACCCAGAGACAGGAAAAGGTTTGCGGATGGTCTGCCACTAAGGAGTAGAGGAGTCAGATGAAGTACCCCAATTCTCAGGCTCCAAATGGGCCCTGTGCCCATGTTGTCTTATGTTACTAAATCCAAAGAGAGATTGTCAAGCCCATCTCCTAAAGAAGTGGAGAGCTTGGGGAGGGCAAGGGCCAAGTCTGATTGGGCTTTGTATCCATTCTAGCCCTGGGAGGCTCTCAATAAATATGTGCAGGTGATAGACAGGCAGGCAGAGCAGCCCCCTGGATGAGAGACAGGCTGAGTGGAGAAATTCAAGCAGTAATTTAAATACTCAAGTGTTTTCTCTGGGAAAACAAGTTGAGCTTTGAGAGAGGAGAGGGGCCTCAGGGTCCCTGGGCAGAGAGAGCTAAAGAAAGGACTTGAGAGCTTCTGAGGATTGGGAATGCAGAAGATGGGGCTGGGGCCCCGTGGATCCCAGGGACTTTGCTAGATTTACTTCATATTGCTCTCGGTCTAGTCAAACTGGCCTCCTAACTATGCTGGGACTCAACCAGCCATCTCCTACCCTTGGGCTTTCACCCAGATTGTGTCTCTTGCTCTTCACCCCAACCCTGGCCCTCAGAGATTCCCTCCCTCCCTTTCACGCTCAACACCAGTTGGTCAATCTCTTGCTCCCATCGTCACAGAGGATCAGACCCACAGTAACAGTTTCATGAACACCCAATGACAGATGGTTATACCCTCCTCTAGCTAGTGAATTCAATCTCCAGGGGGATGTTGCCTTGCACTTCATTATTTGTATAGACTTGGGTTCCATGGGACATGGAGATTTGCACATCAGGAGACCATTAATAAATGATTGTTAGATTGAAGCAAGAAGGAATTCTGGAAAGTCCTCCAAATAAGTATCATTTTATCTGTAGTCCCAGTGCCCTTGCCTCCTGCATCTGAAGATGCTGTGGAGACCTCAGGGTCAGCCCAGGACTTCCAGACCTCAAGGTTGGTGCAGCACCCAGGTGTCCAAAAAGGAGGTGGGTTGTTGCCCCTTTGCTTGCTTGCCACAAGTCAAAGCTTTAGCAGTCACGGGGATTGCTTCTCCAGGACCACCTTCCTACAGCATTCTCTTTGGATTTTTACCACTGCAGTATGAAGCAGGGATTGTTAGCTTCAGCTGGTACACCAAGCAAGCGACTCCCAAGAAGGAGAGTGACTTACCTTGGGTCACACAGATCCAAGAGGACTAGGGTTGGCCAATTAGAATTCCAGCTGCTGAATGCAAAACCTCTCAAGTCTCTGAACTGGGAAGGAGGGACTAACTGGAGTATGGATCGGAGGAACTCCGATCTCTCTGACTCCCAGAATGCTTTTTCTCACTACTGTTGACAGGGAGGGGCTGTTCCTATATAGTAAAGCATCTGGTTTCATCTGTACCTCAGCTGTGGGCAGGACAGGAGGTAGGGCTGGGTAGAGGAGACCCAGAGAGTCCATATCGGGGATTGGGGGATAGTGCAGGAGGATTTAGACTCTTGCTTTTCCTTAGTTGGGTGGCTAAGTGGACAGAGCACTAGCTTTGGAGTTAGGATGGGAATCTAGCCTCAGACACTTAACTGTCACTAGCTGTGTGACCTTGAGCAAGTCACTTCACTGTGATGGCCTCCTATCCAGGATTATCTCCAGTCTTCCTGATTCCTATCTGGTCACTGGACTCAGATGGCTCTGGAGGAGAAAGTAAGGCACCAACCTGAGACAGCATTCCCTCAATTCAATCCAATCCATATGCTTGTCATGGCATCACTTCCCTGATGTCATGGTCCTCTTTGAGGATGAAGGACAAAAATTCAGCTCTTTTCCTTAACGTGTGCTGCCCAAAGATGGCTATCTCCAAAATAAACTGTCTGTCCTTTACTTCTCTAGTGCTTTCTTCCCTACTTTCTTCCTTCCTTCTGTTTTTTTCCCTTCTGCCCTAGCAAAAGTTTGTGAAATGGAATAGAAAGAAATCAGATTTCTTTGAACAAAACTCACCTCTACTCTGAAGCCTTCCTAGGACAGGGCCAAGGTCAGAGCAGATGCCCTTTTTCCAAATATATTTTGCCTTCGTGTCAGTTGGGGCCTTGAGTTTTACTCAGCTATCTTCCCAGGACTTGCCTCCATGATTAATGGCAGGCTCAGTTCAATAGTTTCTCAGTCAGAGCTGTTACTTGTTATTGGATCTGTGGGTGTTGGGTGGCAGGTTAGTGAGGTAGCAGGATGGCAGGGTAGCAGGGTGGCAGTGGCCTGCTTGCCCATAGCTTTCCTGAGGCCCTGAATTCCATTTTCACCACACTGTTCAGAGGCATTCATCCTTTAGGGACAATTTCCCTTCCATGTTTTAGATGCTTGGTGCAGGAAGAAGCTGGTCACTTGCATGATTCCCTTGGGGCTGAGCTGGCCTTGACTGGGGCTGTTCCTGCCTTGGGGGTCAAGGCATGCTAGCTGCACAATCTCTCCCAGCAGGCCCCTTTGTGGGCCTTTCTGTTTAGATTTTCCTGTTAGATGTGAAATTTTCCAGGTGAGGGGGATCTGTGGAGAAGGGTGGTTTCCATGGTAAATGGTCTCAGCTGTGTTTATTTCCCCAAGTCCCCTCTGAAGGACACTGAATCCCCATGGAAGGTTTGGTAGTTTGTCTTTCCATCCTGGGGGGGGGGGGGCACTTTCATGAGCCTTCTTAGAAAAAGGAGGCAGAGTGCCATGGGAGGTCTGGTAGTCTGACTTTCCATCCTGGGGGGTGGGGGCACCTTCATGAGCCTTCTTAGAAAAAGGAGGCAGAGTGCCATGGAAGGTCTGGTAGTCTGTCTTTCCATCCTGGGGGGTGGGGGAGCCTTCATGACCCTCCTTAAAAAGAGGAGGCAGAGTGCCTTTGGCCAAAAGCAGGAGGCTCCTTTGGGGAGGAGGGAGAGGCTGGTGACCCTTCTGCCCAGCTTGGTCGTTGGGTGCTGTGCCACCAACTCATTGGTTTAGAAGACTTGAGCCACTGCTAAGCAGTTTGTTCCACTAGGAAACCAGGCAACTGAAGTGGGGAGACTGAGGGCCTAGGTGGATGATGTGCAAATTTTACACACAGAAACAGACACACAAGGAAAATGACTGGTTATCTTTTGTTTTCTAACAAGTCACAAAGGATGCCCTCGAGAGAGCTGGGAAGTGAGCAAACTCGTTTGGGCTCCCCCCCCCCCCCCCCCCCCCCCCGCCGGCCAGGAGGGTCAGGGATTGGGGGGGGTTGAAATCCTGCTTCCGGGCCCCTGCTCACTATCTGCTTGGACCTTTGGCTCTTGCTTAATGTCCCTGAGGCCCAGGTTGCCTATCTGGAAGGCGAGGAGGGGGCTGGCCCTAGGGAGGGGGCTGGCCTTAGGGGTGTCCCCGGCCCTTGGACTGGGCTGCAGAGTGGGACCGGTTTCTTTGGGGGAGGGGAGGCTGTGTCCCTCCCCAGGCCCTGGTCCAAACCTAGTGGGAGCTTTCAAGGCCTTGGGGGTGCTTGATTGGGAGCTCCTTCGAGCTGTGATCTTTGGAACCGACATTGCGTCAGTAGCCTGTGAAGGAACGACTGTGCCTCCCTTTGTGCCTCAGTGGGCCCCAGCCGGAGCCCAGCGCCAGGTCTCCTTTGCAAGGCCAGGCTGGCCCCTAGATGGCTCTGAGGGTCTTGTGACGGAGATTTCGGGCTGGGAGAGGATTTCCCCGGGGCGGCCATCCCTCAAAGCACGTGAGGAAACTGAGGCTTGCCTGCTTCTTTCATCCTCATGCCCCAGCCGTTTTTCGGAGTGACTGGGGGGGGGGGTAACTCCCCTTCCCCCGCCCGACGCCGAGCCCCAGAGGAGGGAGGCGGGAGGGAGTTGCCGTCCAGGCCGAGGCCCTCGTCCTGTCGGGCCTCGGCCGCCGGGCCCGGGGGCGCAGGGGCCCAGGGGCGCTGGGGCCCGGACTAGGCCGCCCTCCGCAGGCCGCTGAGCTCCGGGGCAAAGACAATAGCCTCTTGTTTGCCTTTAGTAATTTGGAGGTAGGTGGGGGGGCAGGGGGAGGGGGATGACGGACGACGCGGCGGGCCAATGGGCCGCGGCGCCCGGGCCGCGCCTCGCCAATGGGCAGCGGCAACGGCCGGGGGGGGGGCGGAGCTTCCTCCCGCCCGCCCGCCCCCGGGCCCCGGCCCCGGTCCCCTTCGCCCCTGTCCCCCCGCGGCCCCCCTCCCCTTGCTGCGGCTTGGGCCGGGCCGGGCCGGGATCTGGCTGGGGCCTGGCGGAGGAGCAGCGCGGGCCGGCCGGCCGCAGCGCAGCGCGGGCCCCCGCCACCCCCTTCCTCCTCCTCCTCCTCCTCCTCCTCGTCTTCCTCTTCTTCCTCCCCTCGCCCCTGCCCCCCCCGGCGGCCGGTACCTCTGCCTGCCACGTTTGTGGGTGCGCCGGGAGGTCCCCCCGGAGCCCCGCGGCCCCCGCCCTCCTCCCTCTCCCCATCCAAGGGACCCCGCCGCTCAATTGTTTGAAACTTCCCCGCCCCTCGGCCCCTCCCCTTCCCCCCCCCCCGCCGGCCGGCCGGGTCCCTCCTCTCCTCCCCTGCCCCCTGCCGCCCCCTGCCCCACCCCCCCGGGGGCGGGCCGAGCCGTCCCCCACCACCAGAATAATAGGCAGACACCCCGCGGGCCGCACTCGCTCCCTGCCTTCGGCGCGCCGGGGTGTCCCTGCGGCCGGCCCTGCCCCCGCCCGTGCGCCCCCCGCCCGCCCCGAGGCCCGGCCGGCCAGAGGCGGCGGCCGTGCGGAGCTGGTGCGGGGCCGACTCGAGGTAAGCCGGGAGCCGGGGCGGGGAGGGGGGGGCATCGCGCGCCTGTCACACCTCCGGAACGAACCGCCCGGGCGGGCACCGGCGGGCACCGGGTCCTGCTGACCTGTCGCCAACGGGCCCCTGGCACTTGGGCTGGGCTGAGGGGGGGCAGGCTAAGATGCTCGAGCTTTTCTAGATGTTTCGGGATCGACCGCCCCCCCATCCCCCCTCCAGAAAACTGGGCACGAGGGGTGCCCAGGGTGGCTGCATGGAAGTTGGAATCCCGCTTCAGAAACTTCCTAGCTCTGGGCCATGGGACCAGGCGGTTACCTACTTGGTGCCTCAGTTTCCTCATCCAGGATGGTAGACATACTTACAGTTATTCCCATTTGCCTTCAGGGAGCTTTAAATCGACTGGAGTCCAAGCTCTGTAGGTGTATTGGTGTGTTGGATGAATGTGTGTGGCAGTGTGTGGGTCCATGCCTTTGTGTGTGACTGTGTGTGTATCCAGCCCTGACCGACCAGGCAACCTCCCTCATTCCTGGGGCCAGGGCCACCCCAGGCTAGCCAGCTGGCACACATTTTCGGGGATCCCCCTTTTGAGGGACTGAGACATCCTCTTGGCCAGCCTGCTCGGGCATCCCCCTCATCATGGAGCTGGCCATAAAGTCGTTTGAAGTCTTCACTGGGGCAAAGGAAAGATGGGGAGGGGCTCTTCACCTCTCTGTTATTTTTAGGACTTGGTTAGCACCATGGCCATGGTTGTGGCTTGCCCCCCCCCATGCCCAATCACCTTGTTGAATTTTTTTTGGTGGACTTGGGGGAGAGGAGGGACAAGGGGAGTTTATTGGGTGCCAATTTTAAAGGGGATAGCATTTCAGATCAGCTGGAAGAGAAAACTTGGCCTGCCCCAATTGTGCACTTTATGAGCAGCCCGGGACTCCTTATTGACCAGGCGCTTCAATGGGGTGGTTCCTGTTTCAGCCCAAATTAAGACCCTCATGTGGGATGCCTGCTGGGTGACCTTCACACCCATTTTCTGTACCTCTACTGTCCACAATTCCCTGATTTGGAAGAAACTGGAAGATCAATGGAAAGGCTTAGAGATGCAGGGAGGGAAGGACCCTTAGGAGGGCCCTTATGAAGACATTCAGACTAGCTTCCTCAACTTACACAGAGAGCACAAGACTTGGCCAAGGTCTCCCTTCCATGAATGGCCAAGTTCTTGGTTACATGATTGAAGTATGATCAATTTCAAGACCCCTGCAGAAAGTAACTATTTCCTTTGAAGTGTCTACCCAAGATCAGTCCAGCAAACTTGGGCAGAGGACACACACACACACACACACACACACCTAAAAAGTGCTCTGATTTAATCCAATGGAAAGCATTAATTCCAAATCTTCATGTAGATTTTTCTCTGTTATTAAAAAAAAAGTGTCCTTTAGTGTAGAGAATTGCTGCCATAGACACATACAGGTAAGAAAAATGAAGTGACCTGCAAGCGTGACTGAAGGCCTCAAACCCAGGACTGAATAACTAAGGCAATCCCTGGAGCAGGTAGGGAACAGGCTCTTCTCAGCTCCCTTCCATCTTTTGGAGACATTCCACCTCTCTGTTGGGTAGCCAGCTGTCCTTGTGTCCTTTGACGTTTAGTAGCTTGCCTTCACTGTCTTGGTCTGGCATACGAGGAAAAGTAAGGATGCCAACCCTGGACATCTTGTTTTGGATCCATTCACAGTTGGGTTTGGGGACTGAGCCCTGGCTGCCCTCTTGATCCAGGCCACCTGTGAATCCAATGGCTCTAGCAGGCAGGACCTTTCCAAGGGTGGGTGGCTTTGTAATTGTTCAGCTCTTCTCCTTGCTGTGATTCTTCCTTGTAAGGCATCCCCCCCACCCCAATTGGGATGCAAGATGAGTTTCACACACTCTTCCCTCTCCCAAATCTCTTCTACCCATCCCCCAAGTTCCGACGTTTTATAGCTGGGGGGGGGGGCACAAAGGCAGGAGACCATGAAGAGCCAATCTCAAGGAGGAACAGAATAAAATACCCTCGTTTGTGAAATGTTTGCAGCCAGGTAGCCTAGTCCATGGCGACTCAGCTTTAGGAATGCATGAGAACAGGCCTCCTTGGGGGCTGGCTGCTGAAGAAAGCACCCTTTGCACCCATCAAGCCCAGTTGAAACCCACTGCAGTGTTGGGAGGGGGAGAAAGGTCTTTTAGGATGGTGAATGGACAAATGTGCCCAAGCTGCTGGTTATCTTCCCTCTCTCCCATTCAGCTGCTGCCAAACAAGTGATCTGCTAGGTTACAAGGAGTTCCTGCCTGTTGGGAGTGAAGGCTTCTCCCCCTTCTAACTGGGGTGTGTGTGGCGGGGGGGGGGGGGGGGTTGACCTACCTTTGGCTCCATTCCTCTGGCACACCCCTCTCTCCAAAATCAAGGGATGCATTCTCCAGGCAGGGTCAGCATGATGCCCAAGGGAGACAGATTAGATGAAAAGCGATTGACAAACTTGGGAGCTCCTCTTTGGGAGAGAAGCCAGCAGAGAGCCAGGGTAGCAATTTGGGGGCCATGGCTAGAGCAGCTGGCACCCTGGGTATGAATCCCACTGAAGACACTTAACTCAACCTCAGTTTCTTCATCTGTAAAATGGAGATCCAGATAGCTCCTATCTCCCAGGCAGCCCTGAGGGTCAAAGTAGACAATGTAAGCTTTCCATGCCTCCTAGTGAGGCCTTGAAGCTGTCCCCTCCCCCCACCCATTCCTATTGATTCCTCAGTATCCTGAGAATGAAGGGGAGCCATCTCTCCTGGGAGATCTGGCATTATCTGCTTCCCTCCCCCTTCTGTTTGGGGACTAAAGTGAAGCCCATTAGCACACTAGTGGGAGCTGGCCTTTGTACAGAGGGGCCCTTGAGATGCCCCAAATCTGCACGGAGGGGCCCCTGGCTTTGGGGAAGAATGAGCTGGGGCTTTGTCTGAAATAGCCAGCTCCCTTTGAAAGGGCTTTGCTTTACATCAATTCAATTAAGCAGCAGCAACAGCCAGGCTGCCTTTTCAGGGCCACACCTATTGTGGCCTGGGAGAGGCACCTGGGATGGGGGGCAGGGGGCCTGCTTGGCTCAGTTCCCTCTCTAGAGCTTAGTGGCCTTTTGTGATACCTGGCCTAAAGGCTGGGCTCTGGACCACAGGCCTGCTGCTACCAAGTCAAGGACCAGTGACTTTTGCTCCAGGGGTTCAATCAGGGAAGGAAGGTTCCCTCAACTTTTCTGGAATACAACAGGCTCAGAGAGTTGGGGGAAGCAACTAAGGGGATGGGGGTAGGGGAAGCTGGCAGGGCTGCCTTATTCCTTCTTCATGGAGGCAAGAAATAGCTTTAGACTTCTAGTCCAGGAATGGCAGTTAATGGGTCACAGCAGCTTTTGAACTGATGTCCTTCCCCCAGTTTTTGTGGGAGTGAGCCTAGGAGACGACATGCCCACTGGGATAGAAACAGAGAGAGACAGGCCGTTAGGCAGTATATGTAAGAGGGAGGCCCATTTCTGCCTCTGATTCCCGATGTGACCTTGGGTAAATCCCTTCCCTTCTCAGGGCCTCAGTTTCCTCCTCTGTAAAAAGAAAACATTGGGCTAGGTGACCTCAGAAGATCCCATTGTGACTCTAAAAGTCAGGGGTCGGGGTGGCTAGGTGGCAAAGTGGATAAAGCACTGGCCCTGGAGTCAGGAGGATCTGGGTTCAAATCCGACCTCAGACACTTAATAATTACCTAGCTGTGTGGCCTTGGGCAAGCCACTTAACTCCATTGCCTTGCAAAAACTTCAAAAAAAGTCAGGGGGTGCTTCTCCCCACCCTCACCTCCTCAAGCCTCAGCTTCCTGCTTTGAGGCTGACTGGAAAGGAAGAGGCTGTGTAGCCTGGAAAAGAAGATGGAGCAGGGGGAGAGAAGCAAGGAGAGGCAGTGAGGCAATGCACTACCTTCCTCCAGGGTTCGCTGAATCTCTTTGACCCCAAAGGGAAGAAGCAGGAGCACAATCACCTCGAATTGGTCAGCCCTTCCATTATGCTGCTTCTGGTATGACCGTGTCAGTGCTGATAGTGGAGACACAAAGAAAGCACAATGGGCCACCCCCAGGAGCCCAAGTCAGGATAGAGGGACCAGTGTCTCCGTACGATTCCAAGGAGATCTAGACATCCACAGTAGAGACATAGAAGGGAACCTTGGGGAAAGGCATAAGCAGCTGGGATGGGGTGTAGGGAGAGACTGAGACAGAGACACAGGAAGCAAGATAAGGACAGAGAGATACAGGTATATGGAGACACAGAAAGAAACACAAAAGACAGATACAGGAAGGGGGAAACAGAAGAAGAGAGACAGAGACACACACAGAGATGCACACAAAAAGAGAGATGGAAACACAAAGTGATAGAGACACAGAGAGAGAAGGAGGGAGAGAGAAATGGAGACAGAGAGACACAGAATCAGAGATTGAGACAGAAACACAGAGAAAGAGAAAGACCGAGATGGACAGTCCAAGGAATACAGAGAGGGAGAAAGACAGACACAGAGCGAGACAGAGTCTGAGAGACAGATTGAGGCTTGATATATGGCAGAGTGGACTGGAATTAGTCCAGGAGAGGCAGCTGCCCATTTGTCCAGCCTGTAACGAGGGGGACTTCTTCTGATCTGGGTTGGGCCCTTGGAGTTTTAGGGGCCACCAGAAAGTGCCTTCTGCTGAATGGAGCAAGCCGCTAATGCTATTGCCTTTCACCAACAGGTTCCAAAGGCCTCTGCATGTGTTGGAGCAGGTGAAGTTGGTTCTGTGGATCCTGTGTGGGCCCATTTACGGCAGTTTGTGCTTTGGTGAGTTCACTCGCTCTCTTTCCCAGCTTCAGAGGATGCTGGCATATTCACTAGGCCATCATTTCTAGTTGCCCCGCAAGGAAAGGCAAGGTTTGTGGTTTGCTCCTAAATCATTTGGCAAGGCGGCTTAGAATAGGGTGTCATGACACCCCTGTAAAGACAGCCTCAGCCTGGGTGTGCCAGGAATGCTTCGGGAGTGAGGGAGGCCCAGGAGGAGGAGGGGAAGCACAAATCACTTTCTTTAATGACCTTGAGAATAATGAGTTCTGTCTAAATGGGACTTAGCTACAGGAGGAAGACAAAGAATGAGAAAAACACTGGGAGAAGCTCTGCAGGTAGAGAGGGCCTACCATCAGGGGCCATCTCTGAGAGGGGAGATTCAGGACCTGCTTGCTGTTGGCCTTTGCTACTCATTGCTGCTTTTCAGGAATGTACTTTTTCTGAGCTTCTGGCAGAGAGCTCTAGCTTGTGATCATCAGCTTGGGAGGCTGGGGCAAAGGGCGGCGGTAGCATGGCCTGCCTTAATGGATTGGGATATACCTGAGCCACAAAGTTGCCATGATTGGGCTCCCTGGGATCGGCCAAAGGGAGAAAGAATAGGAGGAACTTCCAGTCAGTGAAAATGCTTCCCATCTTTGGACAGGTGAGCGAGTGACCTGTTACAGCTAGGCTGGACTCCTGACTTTTGTAGGCTGTGTAGCCAAGCCTTCTGGGAATTCCAAACAGACCAGCACTTACTTTTCCTAGCTTTGGCTGCATAAGAGCTCGATAGCAATGAATTTGGGGATTTCCTCTGCTGAAATGGGGAGGCCGGGCTCTGAGATTTCCGAGTCTCAAGCTCTGAAATTTGAGGCCCCTAGTTCTAAACCCTTCTTTGTTACTAGTCGCTGTATGATCTTTGGCAAGTTACCTCAGTTTCCTTTTCTAAAAATGTTCCCGGTTTCTAAGGTCTTTGACATCTCTAACTCTGTAATCTTATGATCATTAGAATAGATGAGTGTATGGAGTGCAGACCTGGAGACAGCTAGTAGCTCAATGGTTCAAGCACTGCCTTTGAAGTCAAGATCTGAATTCAAATCCTACCCTGGATACTTCTTAAAACAGTGGTCCTAGACAACTCACTCAGCCTTTCTCAGCCTCAGTTTTCTGATCTGTAAAGTGATGGTAAAGAATAGTAGCACCTACATCTGGGTCCTGATTAGAACAACTAACGGCCGTATGTGTTCAAATTCACATTATTCAGTTATAATTTTTATAAAATATAGCATTTGATTGTAACCAAATAAAAAGGGCAGTGGAAATTCAAATGACCTCTTCAGGATTAGGAGGAGGGTCGGGAAAGACAAATTACGAAATGTTTCTAAATGGGAGCTATTATTAATCAAAGATCTGGAAATCCATTACTTTGACATAACTGGCTTTGAAATGGTAGGTTGCATGAGGCCATCAAGTCTATGAAGTATTAATGTGGGACCCAGGCAGGGTTTGAGAGTCCATTCCCAGAGTGACTTTGACTTGCTCTGTGACCAGGCTGACTGAAGCTCTCTGGGTCCTGGTTTATCTTTTTATGAGACTTCCAATTCTCTGGGCTTCTTTTGGAAGAAAGGGGTTGACTTGATGACTTCAAAGCCCCCATCCACCTATGAATCTATAATTTTTGATATATATCAGATTAATGATCATTTAAAAAATATAGGATTGCAAATTCAGAGCCAAACCTCAAAGGATTTTGAACCCCACCCTCCCATTTTTCAGAGGAAGAAAATGAGGCTGGAAGAAGAAAGTGACTTACCTACAATCACACAGGTAGCTGGGATTCTAACTCGGGCCCCTTGTACAAAGATAGCACTTGGTGCCAACCAGCCTCACTAGCCTCTGACCCATTGCTCTTTTTAATGTACTTGGCTTTTTTTTCTGATCTTCCACTCCCTTCTTCTGCCCAACGTGCAGCACCCCATGGGTGTTGGTAGCTATGAGTGATTACCTTACCTTTCTCTCTTGCCTAGACCCCCCTCCCCACCTTAAGCAGGGACTTCGAGGTCTCATTCCTTTAGGTGACCATCTCAGCAAAGGTCCTTGAGAAGCATCTGCTGGTGCTGTGGTGAGGAATGGAATATGCCCAAATGGATGTTTCTAAGCTTATTAACCTTGCCCAAAAGATTAAAAAGGGTGTAAGGGGAGGGAGACTTGCCAAGGATGGTGGGAAGGAGCAAAGATTTGCCTTGTGTCACCTGTTGATGATAGCCAGGAACTGAACCAACCTAGCCACAAGTGACTTTTATCAGGGATAGAATATCTGTCTGCCAGACCCTCTAGAGCACCTACCTGGTCATGTGTGGCCAACCTGGAATCCCCTCAAAGGGATGTCCAAATAACATACAATGTCAAGGTGGAAGGGAAGGGATACTGAGTGACTCTTTGCTGTCTCCCCCTCCTCCTAGCAGCCTCTGGCCTGGCTCCTTGGCTGCTATTCTTACACAGCCCTCTACCCTCAGAGCTTGGAGTTTGATTTCTCCCCCCCCCCCCCATTAAGGACAAATGATCTGTCAGAAGCAGTTTGCTTACTCTTCCTAAGGCAGCTGAGACTGAAGCATTGGAGGGGGGATGCCCCCCCCCCAAGGCCCATTTTCCCTGCACATGGTCCTCATTATCCCAGAGGCCTGGACTGTATCAGAGAAGGAGCCGAGAAACCCCAGGCCTTGGGAGGAGGGGGGAGAACATGCTTGGCATATTTGTGGGGAGGGGGTTGCTGACATCACAGAATGTAGCTGGTTGAGTGTTAACAGGGGCAGTGGTGAGAAATCTGATGTTCTGAGCATCTTATGATCGTTTTCCTACTTCTTTGCTTTCTTTAAAAAAAAAGACAAGAGGTCATAAAAATGTTGGCCAGGTTGGACACACTTTAATGAAGTTGTTTGGGGAGAGTCAAGTCTAAGACTAGCCCTGAGAAAGTTCTGATGTGTTCTCCTATCCCCCCCCTCTAATCCACTCCACTTCACTCATCAGGACTATTTTTCAGAGTAGAAATTTGTACCACATTTGTGAGATTTCTTCTCCCCAAAGACCATTCATGATCTAAACCCCAGATTTGGGATCCAGTATTGTGCTATTGGTAGCAGAGATGAGCTATTGAACATGACTATTTAGGAGAAATCTGATTTCCCTGTGAAACATTGGGCCTCTCTCCTCTGGCTTCCTTGTCCTCCCCTCCCTGGCTCTTTACTGATGCCTGGTGGCCACAGTAGATAGTGATCCAGGCTTGTGGTTTGGCTAGCCAGAAGGTATCCAGTCAGTCAGATGGCATTTGAGGTTGATTTTATAAAAGATATGTTTTTGACCAAAGTCATGTCATTGGGTCCTGGCAGTCCAGTGGGAAGGGCCTTTGGTTATCTACTCCCAAATCTGTGTTTAAAGGTAGTTGAGTTGATGCTCAAGGACCTCCAGACCTTTTGGTCATCAGAGGCAGTGGTTTCTCTGAGTTAGTCATTCTGTAGGGGAATCAGGGAAGTTATCCCTCCTGGTAAGGGAGGGATGGGTGACCACTGGAGAAGAGACTGGGTAGGGTCCCCTTGTTCTCCAGGCTAGTGTGGAAGCAACTGAACCTAAGAGTGAGATGGGTTGGGTTCTGGCCAAAGCTTTGTCCCCTTCTCGTTGGATAAGACTGGGCAAGCTTCAAGGGTTTCTTCCATCTCTGTGGTGCATTTGAGCTTCGTTTGGGCCTGAGGTTTGTGGCCAGCTACCTAGGATGACAACCTTTGTTCTCCAGATTCTTTCAGTGCTTCCTGGGATCAGGTGAACATTGGGAGTCACTGGGAGAGGAGACGTTAGCTGGAAGATTTCCCTGTGCTTTAGCTGATTTCCGCCCAAGTCTCTAGGCAGGCCAAGTAGCAGCAGGAGGGAAAAGAAGGGAAAGGAAGGGAAGGGAAGGGGTAGGGTGGGGTGGGAGGAGCCAATTTCCCTTTCCCTAGCCTCTTCTCTCTCCTTTCTCTTCTGCTCTGCACTCATCTCCTTGGGGAGTGACTCAGGTCCTTTGGTATGAATGTCTGGAACGTTGGCTGCCAGCCCTGCACCTGCTCCATGGCACACCTGTGCTCACCCAGCACCTGAGCCAAGGCTTTAGTGTGGCAGAGCAGGCTCCCCAGTGTGTGCCCAACTATCTTTCTCCACCATCCTGGCCCTCAGTTGGCGTTGTGTTGTCGTTCTGTGCTCTTCTTGAGAACCCTTGGGGAGGTGACAAAACTTGGTCTGTTTAGGAAAGACTGCTGGCCCAGAGCCAGGAGCCCCTGCAGTCCTGGGTCACCATACAGACTCTGGTTGATAGGAAGAAAACCCTCTCAGAGGGTCTCTAGGTCCAAAGGGGAAGGGACTTGGCTCACAGTCACTCACGAAGTAGCCTGGGGGCTTGAACCCAGAATTTCCAAATGTGGCACTTCAGCTATTAAATGAGATGGGTTATTGTATCTGGGCCTGGCCTAGCCATGAGTAGCCCCTGGAACCTTGGACTTCTGCCTGCTCCCCCAAACTCCCCCTCCCCCAGCCTCCCATAGCCCCTGTCCTTGGTGTGGGAAACATCTTTGGCCTAGTGCCTTTGTCCCACACCCCTTGTACCAGATCACTCTGATCTGGTTGGCTCAGATCTATAAATTCTCTTCTAAGTTGAAGCAAGGACTAGAATGAAAACTGAAGACAGATTCCGCTTAGTCCTTTGGCATGGTCTTGTGCCCCTAGTTGTGGCTCTGCACACTGTTCTGGGTGCTCATGCTCAGCAGGTGCTTTGGGAACCCAAAGGTGGTGGCTTCTTTCCAGTGCTGTTCTTCCTTGATTGCCATTGCAGCCAGAATCCCTGAGCCCCTGGGTCCATAGGGGACAGGGTCTTCAAGCTGCCCAGCAGAGCCTTCCCAAAGCAGTACTGAAACCCATTTGATTTGCCTCAGTTAGGAACCTGTTCTCACCCACCTACTGCTTTTCCTAATTAACGCCTTGGCTGCCTAGCGATTTGGGACAAGTACCTGCAAGCTGGCTTCACCAGGGAGCCTGAATTCCATTTGTGCCCTCTCAAAAGCCCCAGGGATGCCACCTGGCTCCCCTGGGACTTGGTTTTTTCCCCAAGAAGCAGAAAAGCCTGCTAGGTGTCAGCCCTAGCTGGAAGTAGAGGGGGGCAGGGTAAGGGGGGGATGGCTTCTTTGAAAGGTGGACTGGGTGCAGAAGATAGAGTACTGACTTAGTCCTGTCCATGTTCACAGAGGTTTCTTCTTTTCCTGAGAGCTGGCCAAGAGATCATTTACTGTCTTGACTGAGATAAGGGTTGGAACAAGATGACCTGAAAGAGCAGGGGAAGGGAACCTTTCTGAGGTGGTCTGATGACTCTGGCCTTCCCTGTTGGAAGATTTAGAGCCAGAAAAGATTATTTAGTTCTATTTAGTTCTATGAATTCATTTTAAAGACGAGGAAACTGAGACCCCAAGATGGGAAGTGGTTTGTAGCAGAGCTGAGATGTGAACCCAAGTCCTTAGATTCCCATCAAATGCTTTCTGGCACACCATGCTTCTCCTCTTTGAGCCTTAGTTTCCTCTTCTGTAACGAGAGAGAGAGAGAGAGAGAGAGAGAGAGAGAGAGAGAGAGAGATAAAGAAACTAGGTCTGGCTTTAAATCCCAGAATTGTTACTGAACCCTGGAGGAAGATAGGGGAAATTAAGACCCCTCATTTTATGGAGTAGGAAACTGAAGCCCAAGGAGATGAATTTTTTTGACTTGTTCAGGGATATTGTCTGTGGGACAGCTCATGTCAGAGTGTGCCCAAGGCCTGAAGAAAGGATAGAATAAACACATTGATGCCATCTTGCCGCACGGGTGTGGGTGTGGAGATAGGGGTGCAGTTTTTGCCTGAATTCATGTCCTTGATGCATAGCCTCCTGCAATTTAGCTGGGAGTCCATCTAGATGAGCTAAGCTCACGAGGATTTCACAGGTAGATGAGTTCTCTCAGCCATCCCAGTCAGCTGTTGGGGAGAGACTGTCTGGCCAGGGCATGTTCTGAGGGTGGGAATGTGACTTCTGCTCATGACCATTTTGGCAGGTGGCAGTTCTGGAAGTTGGCCTCTGCCAGGTATGCTGGAAGAGGTCGGACCTTGGTTACCATTTAGCTTGGCCTGGCTGTCTTGTTGTTCTTGCTATTTGGAGAGGGAGAACCCTGGATATCCTTCCAACCCAGGTCTTAGCCCCGGTAGTACCATGCCCGAAGCTGTTTGAAGGTTGCAGAGCTCATTCTATTTTAGTTTCTAAATATGGCCGAACTCCTTTTCCTTTTCTTTCTCTGAAAAGCAAAATAAACAATGTTCCCACCACCACTGCCACCGCCACTGCTACAGTCTATTCCTCTTGACATAGAGCTGACCCATGAGCCTTTGAGCAAATCTGTAAACTAGGAAGGGATACAGAAAGCTTTTCCTCAAACTGATTTCTTTTCCTTTGTTAAATAGCAGTTTAAAAAAGTGGGGGACTGGAGGGGGGCAGGAAGAATTTGCCATGTCCTCCTGACCGAGCTGCTCGAGCTTGGAAAGCATTTGGTAACCATTGCTTACTGAAGACCCAGAAAGGGTTGTTGCTCTGAAGAGATGAGCACCAACCTGAGCAAGGATTTGGCTTGGACACTGCCTCCTCAGCCTGGTCCAGCCCTCTTCTGAGCATACAGTGCCCTTGTATCACTGAGGCTGACCCCTAGGACAGAATTGGACAGTGGTCATCTTCCCTTTGGGGTTCTCCTCAATACAGAATGAAACCTAATTCAAAGCCATCCCCAAGCTGGGAACAATGATGCCCTCGAGTTTGGACTCTGCAGTGGGCCACCATTTTGCCAAAGGCTGTGGTCACACCCAGGGCCAGGCTGAGATGGAGAGACACCTCTGCATGGTTGCCAAGTTCTCGTGAATCTTTTCTTCTTTTTTGCTTGTTGGCAGCGCAGCCAGGAAACTTCCTTTAGTCACTGGGCTTTGTGATTTGGTGTGCTGGTTTTAGGCATGGTGCTGTTTGGGTTATGCCTTTAGAATGTGGGCTGCTTGGCATGGCCCCCGTACTCCTTGGCCCTTGGTTTCCACTTCTAGTTTTTTTTCTGGGAGTGATGTGAGTCACCCACTAAAACTGGGGCTGTGGGAATTGTTGGTCATGTGCATCTCACCAAATATACATATACATACATGCATCTATACATATGCTCACACACACACACACATACATATATCCACAGACACCAAGAGCTTCAGCACTCTTACCGCTGGGCAGAGAGGGCTTTGGAAGGGGACCAGAGTCAGGTTAAATTGAGAAAAAAGAAAGACTTGGGCTTCAGGATGTGGCCCAGCCAGGGGAGAGTCTGGCAGCCTGCCTTGGAATAGGACTGGGGGGGAGGGGGGGAGGACCTGCAATGGTTAAGTCAAACCCCTCCTCCTAGTCCTACAGGGGAGCATGGCCTTTATGTTTTAGACTGCTCTCATCTACTCCAGCTTCTCACATTGGATCCAGGAAAAGTTAAACCCTGCATTAGCTGAGTACCCTTGGGTTAACACCTTGCCTCCCCTCCCTGTGTCTCAGTTTCCTCATCTGCCAGATGATAGAGAATAAGCCTTGAACTGTTGATTTCCCCATGCTGCCAATATCCAGGGAGAGAACCCTACCACCACCATAAATGTAAGGTGGTAACATTGGGCCATCTCAATGAATTGAAGAGGAAGAAGGCTGCCCACTATCAACTCTGTTAATGGGAGACCTTAATGAGC
This sequence comes from Macrotis lagotis, assembly GCF_037893015.1. Classification (NCBI taxonomy): domain Eukaryota; kingdom Metazoa; phylum Chordata; class Mammalia; order Peramelemorphia; family Peramelidae; genus Macrotis; species Macrotis lagotis. The sequence continues at coordinate 71,938,755 of NC_133666.1, forward strand.
TGTTTTCTGGCTGCCCTGATTGTATCCCCAGGCATCATTGGAGAGGTCCATGCCAGAGATTGAGGCAAGCACTGCCTCTCTCTGCCCCAGGCCTTCCTGTGGGGGCTCCATACACTAGTGCCAGTGATACCTGCAGATACCACCTGTCCCTGCTCACTTCTTAGAGGCTCAGGCAGAAGAAGCAGGCTCCTTCAGTCACACAGCTTGGAACAGGGCTGTTGGACCCGGGGTTTCTTTCTACTCTATTGAAGGCAATCCATGACTCATTAAAAGTCTGGAGTGTAGGAAGAAGCTGGAGTTAGACTCCCAAAGAACTGTTTTGGGTGAGTGTGGTCCAGCTGCTGGTAGTCAAAGAGAATGGGTTCTTTTTTCCCTCCTCCCTTCTGACCATTTCAGAGTGGCCAGTGGTCGGACACCTGGCAGAATCAGATTGGCCTCAGTCAGCCACAGAGGGCCTTGGGGCCAGAGAGTCACAGACCAAGAGGCAAACAGAGCAGGCCAGTGGGTCCTGTTGGAGCAAGAAGCCTCTTCCTTCTCCAAGGTTTCCCAAAGGAGAGCAGAAATAGGTAAGAACAACTTCCATTTGCTTTGTGGAGGGGCGGGGGAGGGGGGTGGTAGCAGAGAAGGAGAAGATACGGCTAAGTGTCCAGAGTCTCTAGCTTTCTTGGTTTGACCCATGGATCTTTGCTGCTAGTTAGGTTTTTTTTTGGGGGGGGGGGTAGAAACAAGTACTTCCAGCTCTCTTGCATTTACTTGGAGGGGTCAGTCTGCACTTGGGACTTTGGAAAAGCCCAAACTGGTCATTAGCACCCAGGGGATGGTGTGGGCTTGCAGCAAAGTGGAGGGGGTTGAAGCAAGTTCAGCTACCTGGAAGCAGGAGACCAGGAGGAAAAACAGCAAGGTTCCCACTTAAGGGACCCATAGGTTCAAGGGAGTACAGGACCAGTGCCATGTGGGGGGGGGGTTCTAGCCAACCTTCAACCTTTGTCCCTGCCTTGGGGCCCCCCGTTCTGTCTACACTGCCATACAAAGTGGAGGAGCTTGTGTTTGAAGAGCTGGGGGGCAGTGAAAGGCAATGGTCAGAGATAAGAGCTGGGGGCCCAAGTACCTGGGTCCCCATCCAGGAACCTAACTCCTGCTGCCTTGATCTTTGACCCTTGTCCACAGGAATGAGAAAGGTCTTAGACTATCTAAGGAGAATTGGTAAGGAGCAGTAAGCCCCACTGGACCAGGCATGGCTCTCTTGGTGGGGGGGAGGGGGGAATCATCTTAGGGGGAAGGGGGAAGGGTTGAGCCCTAGCATTCCATCACTGCCGTACCAAGGCTGCCTATCCTGAAGCTGTTGCCTTTGCTTCTTACCACACTGCTCATGAAAGACTTCTGGCCAGCTCTCAAACTAACTTTGTATAGCAAATCTACCTTATACGTATGGGAGAAGCTATCTGGAGATAATACATTGCAGAGTTTATTTAAAAACAACACCCCCCTCCAGAAAAAAAAATACAACAACATTGTGTTCCCAGAGTATCCTTGAAAAAGTTGTTTATCAAGGGCTTTATCTTATTTGGGAAGCCAAGCTTCCCCTCCCCTTTCTTCTGTGTTCTCCTCCCCCTCCCTTCTCTTTTTCTCTCCTTTCTCCTCTCACTCCCCTCCTTTCCCCTTTTCTCCCTCTTCCCCTCCTTGTTCCCTTCCCTTCTCTTCCCTCTTCTCTCTTCCCCTCCTTTTCCCTGCTCTCTCCTCTCCCCTTTCTCCTCTTTCCCCTCTCCCCCTTCTCCTTTTTCCCCTCTCCTCCCCTCTCCATTCTACCCTCCCCCCCCTTTCCCTTCCCTTCCCCTCTCTTTTTCTCTCCTCTTCCCCCTTTTCATCTGTCTGGGTTTTTTTAGCTTTGCTCTACTAGGTCCCCTGGGTGAATTGCTTTGTGAAGCCTTATTCTCAGCCCCTCATTCCCAAGGTCAGATTGGCATTGGCATCACCCTCTATTAAGAGGCAGAATCCCTGGGGGGCCCAGGCTCACCCAGCCAGGGACTGGCCAAGGACAGAATTTTAACTGCCTCCCAGCCTAGCACTTAGTCACCTCCCCTCCCCCACCCTTGTTCCAGCTCCTTCCCCTTCTCTCCTAGCTGAGCAGTAAAGTGGCTGGGTGGGGGTCAGCCTGAAGTCCCCCCCAGTCCCCCCCAGTTCAACCTTTCCCTGTTGCCCTTCCCCTCCCCTCTTCCCTGCTGCAGGTCAAGGGCAGCCCAAGCAGCCGCTTTCACTCTCCACCCACAAGGCCCCAGCTTTGGAGATGAGGAATTCCGAAGACCCACCAGCCACCCCAACTGTGCTCCAGCGACTGCTTCAGGAGCAGCTGCGCTATGGGAACCCCAATGAGAACCGCAATCTCCTGGCCTTGCACCAACAAGCCACAGGGAATGTCCCACCTTTCCCTGGTGGTGGGGGTGGGAGCCCTGGATCTCAGGGGGAGGGGCTGAACCCCCAGGATCACCAGCACTCCCATCAGCACCAGCACCCACACCAGCACCCTCATGTGCACCAGCATCCCCATGTGCACCCACATTCACATCCACAGCAACTCGGGGCCCATGCTGCCCGCCAAGAGCCCCAGGGCCAGGAGATTCAGGTGGACAACAACGTCATGGAGAAGCAGCTGCCCTCCCGCAGACAAAACAGCGAAGATCTGCCCACCTATGAAGAAGCCAAGGTTCAGTCACAGTACTTCCGAGGCCAACAGCATGCCAGCGTCGGGGCTGCTTTCTATGTCACCGGGGTCACTAATCAGAAGATGAGAACAGAGGGCAGGCCAGCAGTACAGCGGCTTAACCCTGGCAAAGTCCACCAGGATGAAGGACTCCGAGATCTCAAGCAAGGTCATGTCCGGTCCCTGAGTGAGCGCTTGATGCAACTGTCTCTGGCTACCAGTGGGGTCAAGGCTCATGCCCCTGTGACCAGTTCTCCTCACTCTCCACCCCCTCCTGGTGATCTCTATAAAAACCCTACTAGTTCCAGTGACTATTACAAAAACCCAGGACCAGCACCAGCTCAACCCAGCCTGAAGGTCATGGAGCATCGGGGCCCTCCTCCTGACTATCCCTTCAAGGGCATGTCCAACCCATCTTTGGTCTGCAAAGCCCAGGAAGGTGGGCACTTCTTCAGTGAACATCGTCTGAGCCAGCCTGGGAGAATGGAGGGGCCCATGATGAGGTACCAGCACCCCCCTGAGTATGGAGCAAGCAGGTGAGCAGTGTCTCTGCCCTGCACAATTCTGCCTGTCCATACTATCTCCTCTTATAGCTTGGGGCACTTTAACAGATGGGATGGGGAAGAAGCTCAGTAGGGGTGGGGGTGTGGCTCAGTAAAGAGGCTATTTTCTTGTCCTCCCACCCACTATTTATAATTCCAAGTCACTCCTGAACTCCAGTGTTGAACTTTGGATCAGGATTTCAGCATTTTCTTAGTCATAGGCCCCTAGTGAGGGGTACTAGAGTTCAAGGAATCTTCTCTTCCATCTTGTAGAAAGTTGAGGGTGCACTAATGGTCCTTCCTCCTGCTCCCCCCCCCACCCCCCACCCCCCGCTGCCGTTTAGCTGTCTCTCTGTCTCTATCAGTAGTACCTCTGCCTTTGGCTAAGGAAGGTAACTGAAAATAGCAAGCAGAGAGAGCGTGCTGGCTTCATAGAGGTATTCCAGGCCTCACCGAGCTCCATTGAGACAAGAGAGGCCGACCAACCTTGGAGTTAGGCAGACCTGGTGCAAGTGTTGCTAATGACACACATTGGCTTTCCTTGTTTCCACTCCCTGCCATGCGAGAAAACACAGTGTTAGGTTTGAAGGCTCAGGACCTAAACAACCTCAAACTATTGGAGTATCACTTTTGGTAGTGCAAGTAGCAAGAGCACTGGAGTCATGCAGGGAACCTGGACTCTATTCCTGTTTATTCTCTCCATGACCTTACCCTCTCTGAAGCTGAGGTTCTGTTCTAAAGTCAAGGCAATGACCCTTATAGACCAAATCTCACGACACTGAACTCTCATACTTGTCCCATGTTTCTCCTCTTACTGTATCGAGACAGAGCCTTTTGTCCTGAAGTCCTCGAGTTGCCTCTGGAGAAGAGGCCCCTTTAGGATGAAGCAACCCTCGGACTTCTTTAACTCCCATCTAGTCTCTTCAGCAGTATTTTCAAAAGTCAAGTTTCTCTTGAGCCACTGTCTTGAGAAGGTGCTTGGGACAGAGAATGTATCACTGAATGGTACCAGTCTGGGTTAAATGAGGAGACTGACTCCTGGTCATCCCTGTTGTGCCTGATGAAACAGGAGAAGGCAGGAGCTTGTGACTGGGCTAGCCCCATCAATGAGCAGACTGGCATCTGTGCAGCTCAGGGGATGCTGGAGTGGGAGTAGGGGGTCAAGGAGTTTTCTGCTGTTGGTTTAGGAGAGGAGAATTTTGGTATCTTGGGCCAGGGCTGGGGTGGGGGTGGGGCCAATTCTCAAGCCAGCAACTAAGGAGCCCACCCGCCTGCTCAGGAAAGCTATTTTCAGAACTCATTCACCAGTATTGTTTGTGATCTGAAGGGACTCCGGGAGCATTTCAAGTTTGAATCTGGCTGGGGGAAAAGCCCTTTGATCTGCCTAAATAAATAATAAAGAGCCCAGAGAGGGAAATTCCCCCCCCCCTCCATTACTGATTAAGCCACAAGGGAAATTGAACTGCAGAAATTCCTGGGGAATAACTTTTCATTGTCTCTTCCCCCCTCAGCTATCTGCTGATCTCTCCATCCCGGAAAATGCCAATCCGGGAAAATCGGCCTCTTAGCAAGATTTCTTTCCGCGGGTATGACTCGTGTGGCCTTGTATGCTAGGGGCTGGAGGGGGGTCCCCATGAGAAATTGGCCCCTTCGGGGAGGGGGCCAGAATGGGGTGGCTTTGCGCTGAGTGGACTTGGACTGTGAATTTGCAGGGCGTGGTGGGGAAATGAGTTGGACTGCCTCGTGGGTACCTCAGTTTCCTGTGGCCCAGTTAGCTTTACAAGGAAGCCCAACAATTAGAAGTGGAAATTTGGTCCTTAATCCGCAAATGACAGAGCTGGCCGTAGACAGGAACCCTTGAGCAAATTGCTGCTAAATCCTTGGCTGCCAGGGAGGCTCCAAGAAGGTCTGGAGATTAGCTGGGAAGCTGGAGAGGGAAAAAAAAAAAGAATCCCTTTCTTTCCCTCCTCCCCTCAAAGAAAAAGAAAAGAGAGGAAGAATGGGACCGGGAGAACTTGAGATTTGGAAAGCGCTCCAGTGGTCGTTTAGTCTGGGCAGCCGAGAGTGCCCACAGGAGCTGGTCCTCCAGATGGGAGGCCCGGTGAGAGGCCGGAAGCGGTCCAAACCTTTGTCCAAACCTTTGTCGGCCTTGATCTCCCGGCTCTTTCTGCACACTAGAGTTATACATTGATTGAATGCTTTGTTAAGCAAAGAAAAGAAGAAAACCTTTGAAAAAAAAAAGAAAGATTATTTTTGTTTATAAAGAAAGCAGCCACCTCCTTCCCATTGTTGAACTCTTGCCCAGGTCTGAGGTTTCTTTCAATCATTGTTCAGTGGAATTTAAGAGTGACCTTACAGTGCAGCTTGTGCAAGAGAAGGCCGAGCCCTCTCTGTCTGATTCACCCCTGGAGAGGCTGGGAAAGAAAAGACCCCAGTCGGGTTCCAGGCTCCTGGCTTCACCTGTGTCCTTGTGCTAGAGGTCCTGCCCAAACTGTGTGAGAGCTACTGACTGAGGGTACCAAGATGGAGCAGTCCACTGTCTGGCTGCTTTGGGGCCTGGGGTTTCTCAGAGATCAGGGCCCTGCCCTAATCCTGGGATGATATTGTCTGGGCCTGCTTGGCGTGCATGGCTAATGTTGCAATGGGGGAGCTCAGCCAGGTGGGCTGCCTGAGTGGGGGGTGGGGAAGGGGATTGCAGGGCTCCCTCCTGCCACAAAGCTGTGTTAATGCTCCTCAACTTTTCTCATCTGCGTGGCTGCTGGGATCCAGATGGACTTTGGCAAGGAAGTCCATTCCTTTTCACAATAGCCAGTAAGGGGAGATCTGTGTTATAGCTCTTCCCTTCTGTTTACAGCCTGGAGAAACTGAGGCGCAGCTGCTTCCTCTCAGTTTGTCTCTGAGGAGGGACCAGACTCCTTTGCTGAGTGCTGGATCAGCCAGACTGTGTGGTCTGACCGGCAGGCCTAGGGACATGGGGAAGTTGGGGGGGGGGGTGCTGCTGAGGCATAGGTGCCAGAAACTCAGAAGAGTTTATATGGTGAAAGTTGCTTGAATGGGCCCAAGAGAGTCAGAGAGAAGCCTGGTTTTGCTCTTGGGCTAGAGGCCTGAAAGAGAACGCCCCCGTAGGGCATGAGTCCCCTCAGTTCCTGCAGCCTGTTTTGAACCCCAGGAAGATATCGCCTCCCAAGGCCAGTACATGATGTCCTTCAAAGTAGGTCAGTAGCATGAAACCCACACAGAATACGGGTGGACCAATGATGAGGCAATGGCTTCTTAGCCCAAGGACCTAGCTGCCATCTGTCTCCTTGAGCAAGTGGGAGTTTTACAGACTGTACCGGATGCCTCTGGGTTCCCTCCCCTCCCCTTCTAGCTCTAAGCTTCCTGAGGGTAGGGGCTTTTTCTGACCTCTTCTCTTCCCCACCTTCCCAACTTGGCCAGGGCCAATGCTGGGCTATATTTGTTGAATTAAATATTTTTGTCTCATACATAAAAAATTTACATAGAAGTTTGTTTCTTATAATGCTTCCATTCCTCAGCATTCTCTCTGGAAGTCTGTGAGGTAGGTTGAGGTAACTGATATCTTGGGGAGGGGCAGAGAGATAAGGGAGTCAAAATCACAGAAGTTCAGTGACCTGCCCCAAGCCTCAGTCAGTTAGGAGGGGCAGGTTGGGGGGGGGGTGACAAGCTGAATGAGAGGAAATCTGCTTGTCAGGGCTGTTCTTCTGTTTGTGGGAGTCTTTTTTTTCTTACAAGCTGATAAAATGAGCTTTTACTGTAGGCAACCCAAGAACAGAGAAACTCTCTAGCCTATCTAGTAGGGGCAGGAGATAGAGAAAAAACTGGTACAATTCTCAAGAGGAAACTGGGCTAACCACTTGACTAGTAAGGGGGTTTTGCCTGGGGTAAATATTGGATATCTGCAGGAAGGAAGCCTGCATGGCCCTCCAAAGTACAGTAGAACTCTTGGGATCCTTGCTCCCAGTGAAGTGCCGGGTGGCTTAGGCACTCCACACTGATTGGTCAAACCTTTATCAGGTAGGTATGTCTGGCATTAGGAGATTCTAGGAGGATGATGGGCTGCCCAACATGAGTCTTTCAGTTGAAGAAATGGAGCCTGAGGTTCTTTGGGTAGCATATCTGAAGCATCTGTCTAGGTATACTTTCCTCATTTATTCTTAGGAACAACTGTTTACATGGGAGTGGTTCAGTTCTTGCCTAATCACTAGGTCTGGTCCTTGGCCTCACTTGGTCAGGCTGACACATTCCCTAGTCTTCTGCATCACTTCAAGCCAGGAGGGCCTGTCTTGTTGGTTCCATCTTCACTGTGCCTTTATGCTCTGCTTCTTAGGATTCAGGGGCAAGAATTGGAGGGTTGTGCTCCTAGACTACTCCTGAACCCTGGGTCTGGGGAGAAGGAAGATGAGCCCTCATCAGGGGCCCTCCTGATGAGTCCCATGGAAACCAAGTATCTGTGAGTCGTAATGGGTGCCCAGGCCTCCAGATGCAATGCACATGCATGATTTTCCAAGGGAAGACTACTTCTTAGACTTTGAAAGCCGTGCCTGTCATCTTACCCCTGGGTGGCAAGGAGAAATGCAAACTCGTCCCTCCCTCAAGGATCTTATGTTCTTCTAGTCCTGAGACCCCAAGACCCATGGAAAGGAATGGCAGTGGGTCTATCATTGGGTCCAAGATAGCATAGCTCAGAATGTTCAACAATTACAATGGCCAACAGTGGGGTCAGGGGCAAAGGGCCTTAGAATTGGCAGGCAGGCTAATCCCAGCCTGCCACCAACTCCCTATGAAACCCATGCCTGAGGTACATCTCTCTGGACTTCAGTTTCCTTTTTTTGTAAAGTGGGGGACTTGATCTAGCTGATGTTGAAGGACCCTTCTTGCCCTATAGTGCTCTTCCCAATTCTGAAATATAGCACTACATGGTGCCAGGAGGGAGAGCCCTGGATAGTAGTTGTTCAGGGGATCTCCTTTGGAATGACCTTCAGGTTTTGGCCCCAGGGGATTCATAGGAGTAGGGGCACATCATTAGATTTAGTAGACCTTTATTAAATGTTTGGCAAGCCACTGAATGAACATGGATTACCCCTTCTAACGTGATGCTGTCTGAGGTTTGATGCCCATCTGCAGTATGAGGCAAGACTTAGGTTCTTGGGTTGAGGATGGTCAAGAGAGAGAAGGGTGGGCAATGTTGATGATTCCTTAGAAGCCTAAGTCGATGGCAGGGCTGAATTACTCAGCAGTCAGAACTGAGGGGGTCAAAGTGTGGCTTCTTTGGTGACAATTCATTTCTACTGCACACAGAAAAGAGACCAAAGCACATACTAGGACTTTGACCTTTTCTAGACCTTGGGCCTTTGGCAGAGGGGGGCCTGAGTTTTGAGAAGGGAACTTGAGGGAAAATAGAGATACTCTGAAATAGCTGACAGAGATCTGGACTCAGAATCAAGAAAGAACCTGCTTCTGATAGTATTGATTGCTCTGAAGCCCTCTGAACTTTGGTTTCCTCAGTTTGTGCTCCTTGAATACTTGTGTTCCTCTCTCCTAAAGGTTTATGGGGGAAGATGCCTCTATATTAATTTGTATTTGGTCATGGGTTTGACACTAATTCTGACTCTAATCCTGATTGCCAGCATCTTCCTTTCTATCTGGATGACATAGACAGAGAACTGAATGTTTGAAGTGCATGGATTCTCTGGTGGGATTATGACCCTTCCCTGCCCCCCTATCCCCCACATCACTCCCCTTTTCTCTCCCCAACCTCTTTGCTGTTGAGCTGATCATATGTGTTCTTCATGCCTTTCAGGCCAGCCCAGGACATCTCACTGCAGCCAAGGACCCCTCACCATCATAGCCCTACATCTTCCGTGACATCACTGGGGTCCTTGAACCTGCTACAGTCTCCACCACCAAGCAGGCCATCACCTGCCCAGCAATACCCCCTGAATCAGGGAGAGCCCAACTCTCTCCTGCCCAGGCCTCAGCAACTATTCCTGCCTAGTCAGAGTCACCAGGGGGATTCTTACCGCCAGGGCCAGTCCAATCCAAGCCAGCAGCAGCCAGGAGAAGCATACCCAGCCATGCCTCGGGCTCAGCAGTTCCCCTCACCTTACCAGCCCATGCCATCAGACCCTTATGCTATCGTCTTCAGAGCTCAGCAGATGGTGGAGGTTCTCTCTGAGGAAAACCGGTCCCTACGGCAGGAGCTAGACACCTGCTATGAGAAAGTTACGAAACTGCAGAAGGTAAAGACCTCTTCTCGGAAGTTTCAGTTCCAATATAATTTTTTTAAAAGCTTGGGAGAGTCTATTTCCTGCTGCAATCTCTTCTCCCCAACTTAGGAACATGGTTAGGGGAGGGGTTCTGGCAGGGACAGGAGTCTTAGTTTCTCCAAAGCTATACAATGGGTGACAACCTGGGGCTAGTAATCTCTCTGTTTCTGAGGCCCAGTGTTCCTAAGGACAGCCTACAGTCAAAATTCCCTGACTCTTGACTTCTCAAGGAGACCAGTAAATGGAACCAAACTTTTGCCAACTTCACCTCTTTCTCCTTTGGGCACTGGACAGCTCCTATGACTCACTATCTCCACCTCCCATGTGAGCCATCTGGGGAGGAGAGTTTTGTTTGTGTGTGTGTGTGTGTGTGTGTGTGTGTGTGTGTGTGTGTTGGAGGGAGGGTTACATGTGTGTTGAGTGGGTGGATGGGGACTCCAGTGTGTTGTTCTCTGCCTATGTCCTTGGGAGATTCTCAAGAGTAGCAGTGGTTGAGGCCTGATTGTTTAACACCAGATCAGGGTCCTGAAGACAGACCACCAGAGGCCGGCCCTCAAGTGCTAGAGACAGGGAGACAGCAGCAGCCAGTCACTTCAATGAGGTTGTCATCCACAGCCTCTCCCAGTAAATACACAGTGTCTAGTTCCACCTCCGGAGTTGGCTGAGCTGGTTAATGGTTGACATCTTTTTTGAGCTGCAAAATTTCCTTACCTCCAGGAGGAAGTTAGCACCCTCTTCTAGGGGTTGGTAGAGAGAGAGAATGCGCTTGGGAGTGGTTGCCTTGCATTTGTTGGTGGGGACCAGGGAATTACTAGAGTCGGGACTCATGTCTACCTCACCCTTCCCACCCCAGTCCTTCCATGTTCTTGATCTCCTTTTCTAGAGGTATGGTTAGGCTCTCTATTGAGAGGGTGGAAGGATCGGAGTTTGACCTGGGGGCCCAAGGGGGAAGAATCAGTGTGATCCAGTGAAAGGGCCATGGAGAGGTGTATGGTGGATGTGGATCTGTTTCTGTGACTATCATGGAACCATAGATATAGAACAGAGGGGAGTCTCTCTAATCCAACCCCCTCATTACACAAAGGAAGAAGCTGAGGGAGCCAGAGAAGTAACGAAGTCATTTGCAGACCCAGGTCCTGCAACTTTGAAGGGCTGGTAAGGTGGTTGAGATGCTTGTGTGGGACCCATGGATGACCCAGTTCTCCTTGTTGATTGGGTCCCTGACCAGTGAGCCACATGGCCACTTCACTGCCCCACTGGCTTCCCCATAAGGCTTCCAATGCTTTGAAAACGACTCACCTTAAATCTCCAGTGAGTATTGGGCCAAGGGACCAAATTCCTTCCTCACTCCCTAGTCTCAGTCCTTCTCATGGCAGCCTCATCAGTATATTGCTGACCTCTAGGATCCTGGATTCTATAGGAACTTGGTTGTTGGTAAGGACAGTGGTTCTGAAGTGGGTCAAGTTCTATCAGGAACTAAAGGGGGCTAAATCATGACTCTCTTTCTTGATTTCATCCAGACTCTGGATGTTGCCAGATAAGATGCAGATTTATTTCCTAAACTTCTGTTTCATTTTCTGAGTGATGAAGGAATATATCAAGCTGATAGGTGAACTCAGAACCAAGTTTTTATTCCCAGCTCTAGGGTGCTATGTGACTTTAAGTTCCTGTAGTGTAGACAGTAGACAAAGGCCTGTTAACTTGTTGACCAAAGAACCTTCGAGGTCCCTTTTAACTCTGAGATTCTTTATGTAGGACAAATTAGGACCATTTTTTTAAACTGGGCCAAACCAAGGTCATGGTGAACTCCTAACTTAATCTGGCTCTGAATCCTCTGGAATGAAGAGCTCTTCTGGTGGGCACATCAGCACTTACTCTTTTTAAGAAAACTATCCCCCCACCACTTACACGTAAAAACCATTTCAACATTCACTTTTTAAAAAAAATTTGAGTTCTAAATTCCATATTTCCTTCCTTCCTTCCCTTTTTCCCGCCCTAGACAGTAAACAGTCTGCTATAGGTTATATCTATGCACTCATGTAAGAGATATTTCCATATTAGTCATTTTATGAAAGAATACTGGAACAAAAAAATGAAAGAAGGAAAGAAAGAAAGTAAAAAAAGTGCTCTGATCTGTATTCTGACTTCTATCAGTCCTTTCTCTGGAGGCAGAAAGCATTTTTCAACATGAATCCTTTGGGACTGTCTTGGATCATGGTATTGTTGAGAATAACTAAGTCAATTCACAGTTGATCATCTTACAATATTGTGATTACTGTGTACAGTGTTCTCATGGTTCTCATGCTCATTTTACTTTGCATCAGTTTGTGTGAGTTTTTCCAGGTTTTTTCTGAAAGTATCCTGCTTATCATTTCATAGTAATATTCATCAGAATCATATAGCGGGGCGGCTAGGTGGCGCAGTGGATAGAGCACTGGCCCTGGAGTCAGGAGTACCTGAGTTCAAATCCAGCCTCAGACACTTAATACTTACCTAGCCATGTGGCCTTGGGCAAGCCACTTAACCCCATTGCCTTGAAAAATCTAAAAAAAAAGAATCATATAGCACAATATGTTCATCCATTCCCTAATGGCACCAACAAACCGAGTTCCAATCAATAATCTTGTCCATACGGGTCCTTTCCCCTTTTTTATCCCTTTGGAATCCAGACCTAGTAGTGGTATTGTTAGCACTTATTTTTGCTTCCTGAATGTCGGTATTAGACTTGAGGTTCAAACTAGAGACTGACTCATTTCTCTCTCTCTCTCTCTCCCCTGCCCCCAAATATTCTTGCTAAGTCTCTTTCTGGTTTGGATCACCCTTTTAGCTGGAGACAGAAATCCAACGGGTCTCAGAGGCCTATGAAAACCTGGTGAAGACCTCTTCCAAGCGGGAGACCCTGGAGAAGGCTATGAGAAACAAGCTAGAGGGGGAGATTCGGAGACTCCATGACTTTAACCGGGACCTTCGAGGTAGGGTTCTCTGAAGGCTGGGATATCAGAATACCAGGGGATTGGGGGGAAAAGCTGGAGAATGGTACTTGTACAATTGAAACTTGGGCCATCGGGTGCTGGTCAATTTGAAGGCAGGAAAGTCTGGGGATGAAATCAGAGAAGTTAGATTCATATGTTATAAATGGAGGACTTCAGAACCATCATGTTCCCGACCTCTCCCCCTGACACACACAGGGACCCAGAGAGGGACAGAGACTTAATCAAGTAGAACCTGGACCATGCTAGGATTGGAATCTGAGGTTCATGACTCCAAATCCAGAATTGTATCTGCTGTCCCTCCTTTTCTTTCCAGCTTGGCAAGGACCTGCCCAAATATCCCCCTAGTAAAAGGGGACTCAGAAAGGAACTGGAAGAGTTGCAAGGTAGCACACTCTGCTCTTAAGGTGGACCCAGGGAGAACACAAAAACAGTTCTCTGTTATGTGCTCTATAACTCTTGTCTTCCCAGTGAATTGTGCATGTGTGTGTGCATGTGTGTAAGAAAGAGCAGAGGAAGAAGAAGAGATATGAAAGAGATGGGGCAGCCCCTCCTCTGAGAAATTTTCTAACCGCCCAACCCTCCTAATGAGCACAGACAGCTCTCCCCTTACACATCATTTGGTTTCTCTCCAGTGAAAGATGGGTGATATGGCATCTACCAAAAATCTTGGGAAGGTACCTACTTTGAAGTGACAGAGGTGCTCCCCTTGGAAATTGGCACATCTCTAAGCTGCCACTCTCCCTGGCCTACCCTGTTGTGCCCCTTTGCCTATCAGGGTTGACAGGAAGGGCTTAGCCCTAGGTAACTCTAGTAGGTCCTCTCTGCTTTCACCTTTAGCTTAGCATAAAAGTCAGGAGCAAGAGGGAAGGGGAGGCAGGGTTCCTTAAAATCCTGTCTTCTTGAAAATTGAGTATATGAGGCAAGTCACATAAGAGTGGTTTAGAGGACTCTGGGAGTAATTGAGCCTGAGGAGAGGAAGTGTAGGGAAGCCCCACTATCTGTCCTCAAGCATTGAAAGTCTGCCTCAGAGATGGGACAGGGGACACTTTCCTGTGAGCCGGAGAGGCTGAGTGCCCATTGGACGGGCACTTGGGCTTCTGAGACCACAGGCTAGAAGAAACCTCTGGGTCCTCCAGCCTAGCCCCCTCATTTGACCATAGCCCAGGGAGCTTGCCTGAGATTACACAGCCACAATATCTTCCAACTCTGAATTTCAGTACTTCTGCTCTTGGTCTCCTCTCCAGTTTGTTTCCTTCTTTGGAAAATAGGGAAAGGCAGGATTGGGCCAAATTTTCTCTAAGACTTTTTTATGGACTTACAGGGTCACAGCCGGAAGGGAACTCAGAGATCATCCAGGCCAACTTCCCTCATTTTAAAGAGGAAGAAACTGAGGCTGGAATAAGTACTTTGCCCAGGAGCATTCTTAATCCACATTTATTAAGTGCCCACTATGTGCCAGCCCTCCATTAAGAGCTCTCAAGTAAACCCCAAGTTGGCATTTGAGTCTTCTATCTCCCTTCAATCACAGGAAGGTCCAATTTGCCTCTAGTCCCAAGTGTGACTTCAGTCCCTTGTCCCTAATGAGTAACCATACCACCCTTAAAGCTCCCCTTGTAGGTGAACCCATTCAGGGCCTACATCCCCCAGGCAGCCCAGACCTCATTCGGCTGCTCTCGTCGTCAGCAAGTTTTTCCTTCCATGGAGGTAGAATTTGGCTCCCCACACCTTCCCCCTGTTGATGCTGGTTTGGCCCCCCTGAGGCCAAGCTGAATGAGCTGCTGCCAGTTCCAACATTCCAAAAGCTCTGGGCTGTCCTGGGGATGAGCTTCCTGAGACTCCTTGTCTTAGGTCATGGGAGCTGTGGACCCAACTGGCGCTTGGTTGTTTTCACAGGATGGAAGAAGAGGCGGCATCATGTGGCTTTCCACCTCTCACTCCCTGGTGGGCCAACTTCCTTCAGGGGTTCAAGTTTGGGTTCATCTATTTCTAGTTCCCCATTCCTGGGTTTGGCAAGAAGGCCCAAGCTTATCTCAGCTAGGGTCTGTGTCTAAGGGACAAGAAGCATATGTGGTCGGAAGCGTGTGTGTTGCTCCCTGCTGAGTGACCCTCTCCAATCCCACAGAGCGCATGGAGACAGCCAATAAGCAGCTTGCTGAGAAGGAGCACGAGGGTTCAGAGGACACCAGGAAGACCATCTCCCAGCTCTTTGCACAAAGTGAGTGGGCAAGTGGGTCTCTGGTGGTTTGGACCTGGCTCAGGACTGAGGACCTTTCCCCAAAACAGCCTGAAAGTAGACTGACCCAGCTACCTTGCTATGGCCAACTATCCAGAGTATAGTGAGGCCAACCAGAGAGTATCGTGGGGGCTGGGGGGGAGGGTGTGAGCTGAAAGCATACCAGGAAGACTTTGGGAATGAGATTTCCCTACCTCTTCCCCCCTCCCCCGCTGAACAGGAATCCTTCAGGAACCCTTGAGCTGTGTCTGGATGGTGCCAAGGCATTGTGCTGGCTGGAGGCAGGCCCTGCTGTGGCCAGAGTTGGCCTGCAGTTCGGGAGGGAGGAGCCAGGCCTACCTTCTAATAGCCTTTCATTGTCTCTAAAATGCCCTTTGATTGGTAAGAGGGAATTCACCCTCCTCTCTTTGAATCTATTATGGGCTCCGCCCAGTCCTATACAGGGTTTGATTCCTTCCAATTGCCCTAATCACATGGGAGGAGGTGCAAAAGAACCACAGAGAGAAGCCTGTGTGGCCCTACTTGCCCCCCTCTCTGCAGATGCTCCCAAAGATGCCCACGGGCCATTGGGCCATGGAAGAGCAGCCCCAAGCCTTGCTGGCTGGGGCTTGGAGCTGGGTTTCTTCTTGCCCTATTATGGTACCCCCCCTCAACTACCCCACACCCACCTCTTCCCTGAATTGCCTGCTCCTTTGTCAGTAATCTTACTGAAAGGAATGCAGTTTTTCTGGTGTCATCGGGGGCCAGGAGGTGGCTTTCATTCTCTCTCCTGGTTCAGGCTCCAGGCTGGCTCCCTGATGGAGAGAGCACTGAAGACGGAAGTCTCTCTTCCACCAGGGGTGAGGATGGTGCAGGTTTGTGAAGCCCGATTTTATTGACTGGATAAAAGGGTTAGAACAAAGGGCATGAGGGCGGCATCAAGTCCTTCCAGGTTCTTGTCTAGAAATGTCTCCAGATAGGAACAGTGAATGTTTTGGCAGGGTGGGTTTACCTCCTTATACAAATGGGATCAACTGAATTTATTTCTCTCAAGCGCTACTATTGTAGGCTGGAAAATAAGGGGCCCTCCATCCTACAAAACTGGGGGATTCTGACTCCATCCATGAGAATCACTTGGGTTGGGGAGGTCCCATGGGGATTGAACTGTGAAATTTGGAGAAGAGAATCTGTCAGCTAAGGGGAGAGAGGTCTCCAGGTATAGCAACTTTAGAGTCAGAGGAGCTGGCTTCCAGTACTACCTGTGTGTCCTTAAACATGTTACTCTGTAGTCTCATTTTCCTCATCTGCAAAATGAGAGACAATTAAGGTATCTTCTGGCTCTGTGAGGTGAACAAGCAAGAATTACCTTTGGTTTTTTGTTTTGTTTTGGTTTGGTTTTGGTTTTGGTTTTGCAAGGCAGTGGGGTTAAGTGGCTTGCCCAAGACCACACAACTAGGTAATTCTTAAGTGTATGAGGCCAAATTTGAACTCAGATCCTCCTGACTCCAGGGACCCGTACTCTGTCCACAGCATCACCTAGCAACCTCCACCTTTGTTTTAAGGTAAGGGCAACTGAAACCTGGAGAGAAGGAAATCCTGGTCATATCTAGCCTGTTAACTCTCCCAGCAAGTCAGAGCTGAACTGAAATAAGAGCCCAGAGCCCTGCCCCTGCCCCAGGATGAAACCTGGGGTGGCCTCCTTGTACAAAGGAGGAATTGGGGAAGGGACTTGTCTTGTGAGGCTTATCAGAGAATGGAGGAGGATTTGATGGGGGGACAGGGGTGGTTAGAGGGTCACAACATGAGCCAATCCTGTTGGGACTGAACTGGGTACCAGAGCAGGGCCCAGTTAGACCCTGGACACACACACACACACCCACATGTACCAATGAGGACTAGAAATGAAGTCAATAAGCAAGAGGCCAGGAGAGGACCCTTTTCTGGACACTGCATATTCTCCTGTGGAAAATGAGTGATCTCATGCTTTTCTCCCTGGACAGGGCTGTGAGCAAGGAGAAGGGCAAAGCTCCCTGGCATAAGCACCCAAGGAGAGGAGAGCCAGGCCACTATGGTGGGCCATGCCTAGGTGGTCTTGCCTTTCTACCCATATTGCCTTGTACCAGTACTTTGGGCCCTTCAGGAGCATAGGACAAGGCTGTGGCACTCATTAAACCCTCCCAGGATGCTGAGTACCCAAGCAAAGGGCCCTCCCTGCCAGCCAGAACTTGATAGGGGCCTGAATCCAAAGAACTGAGCTCAGACCTCAACTTAGACAACTGTCCGCTGCCCACCTGTTCACACCAGGTTTTTATTAACCTGCTTGGAAAAGGTCTTAGGGCCCTAACAGCGCATGCCTCCAAAAGAATTTTCCACGCTGGACAGAACTTGGGGTGTGTGTGTGTGTGTGTGGTCATTTGACCCACAAATGAGCTCATAAAATAGACTTTGTAAATGATCATGGAGCCATCTACCTAACATGGTCACTTCGAGATAGGGCCAAGGAGCTAAATTGGGAGATAGCCTGGACCACTGTCATTAGCCTTTAGGGGGGATTCACATTCAAAGGATGGCACCCTTTGGCCAAGGAGGCACTGAAGGAGTGATGGTACCCTGGTTTTCATTCTAATTTTTAATCAGTTTACAAGAAGTGATTTTGAACATCAGTCCAATCATTAAAACTTGGACTGTGACTGTTTTTATTTAAGTAAATGAGATGCAGACCAGATGATGTCCTAGTGACTTTGTAGTCCCCCACTCTAAAGTTCCATTCATTTGGATAACTTGATTTTCTCAGTGACTTTGTTTGCAAGGTTGATCTTAAAATTCCAGCTTTTCCTTCATGCTCTTGGGGCAGTCTGGGGGTACCTTCCCTTGCCACTCTGGTGTTCTTGTCCTCTACCCTCCTATTTTGGGGAGTGGGTGAGAGAAGGAATTTACCCAATAAATATTGGAGTGTCTGCTATCTAGGTGCTCCCAAATAGATTTCAATGGAAGCCTTAGAGTGCTGGTACCCTCTTCCCATTCCCTAGGCCCATTTCATCCCATTCCACAGAAAATGAGGGAAGTCATTGGGCACATGCACAGTTCGATTCTTGCTGGGAGAGCTCATGTTTCTCAAGCCCATTTAGCCCATTTGGGGACAAGTTGGGGGAGACCCTCATGCCTTTCTCTAGCCCTTCTTTGGGTGCCTCCCCTCTTCCCCGAGAAGGCAGGAGGGTACCTTCTAATTTTGCCACCAGGCCTTTTGAAAGATGAGTACATTCCCAAGAGAGAAACAGATGCAAAGAGATTGGGGGGTGGAGAGAAGGGGCGGGCCATTAGGCCCAGCAACATCTGGTCTCCAGGGAAAGCCTAATTTCAGCCTTGCTCACAGCTCAGAAATAATGTTCCAGTTGAAAGGGCGGGTTTGGGGGTTCAAGTACATTTTATTGGGTATCATATATACTGATCTATTAGATGTAAGAGTTTGGGGGTGTGGCCTTTTTTGGCTCATTGCCTCTACCCCTGTGCGTTAAGGAAGTGAGATGCAGTGGCCTTAAGCCACCTTCTCTGCCTCTTTGTGCTCTGCCTCCAAGCTCTCTCAATGACTTTAGACTTTGGGGATACAAGGTAGAGTTATTGACAGAGCAGCAGCCCATATTTCTATAGCGCTTTGGGGTTACAGAGTGCCTAATCTCGTTGAAAGGAAAGGATCCCCTATCTACAAAGTAAAGACTCAAACAGGATTGTTTTTTAGCAAGGCAATGGGGTTAAGATCACACAGCTAATCATTAAGTGTCTGAGGTCAAATTTGAACTCAGGTCCTCCTGACTTTAGGGCTGTTGCTCTATCTACTGCACCACCTAGCTGCTAGGTGGCACCGTGGACAGAGCAGTGGCCTTGGAGTCAGGAGAATGGAAGTTTGTATCCAGCCTTAGACACTTGACTCTTACTAGCTGTGTGACCTTGGACAAGTCACTTAACCCTGATTGCCTCATCCAGAGATACCTCCAGTCATCCTGATTCATATCTGGTCACTGAACCCAGATGACTCTGGAGGAGAAAGTGAGACTGGTGACTTAGCACAGCCCCCCCACCCCCAGTCAAATCCAATTCACTTGTTTGTCTTCTTCAAAAATAAAAGACAAACATTATTAATCTCATTGATAATTCATGATCCTGTGAGATTGGCAGAGCCCCAGGCACTGTCCTTTCCCCAACCTGAAGAGGGAAGTATCTGGCCCAGGACCTCGCAGCTATGCCTCCAGACAGCTGTCTCCAATTTGGAGCCATGGGGTGTCCCAAAAGAAACAATGGCACAAGAGCTAGTTGGGTGAGTTTGCTCAGTCAAGAAGTAGGCTCTGGCCCAAAGTCTTAGTGGTAGTGATGACTCTCTCTTGTCCTGACAGATAAAGAGACCCAGCGGGAGAAGGAAAAGCTAGAGATTGAGTTGACAGCTGTGCGTTCCACTAATGAGGACCAGCGGCGCCATATTGAAATCCGGGACCAGGCCCTGAACAATGCCCAGGCCAAGGTGGTGAAACTGGAGGATGAGGTACAGTTTGGTCTGGGGGACAAGTAGAATTGGGGAACTCCATCTCCCATGTCTGTGGCTTCTGGGACCCAGTCACCTGAGAGGATGGTACCTTTGAGTGTGTGACTTCTAAGGGATAGCAGAGTCCATGTAGACCTGGCCTTTTGATTGAGGATACAAGATGTATAAGCACCGAACATCTTGCAAAGAGCCTATGGTATCCTCTGGCTCTGTGCCAATAGATGCCAAAGCATTTGTTAAGTTCTTACTCTGTGCTTTGGCACAGCCTCAAAGCAAAACAGCCCCTGCCATCAGGGAGTTTCCATTCTACTGGGAGAAGATAACCCAGAAAAGAGAGCTGGGAAGAAGAACTAGCAGCATGTTAAGAAGCAGAACAGGAAGTGAGGTGGACATAAAGGCAAAAGGCCATCTCTTGGAGCCAGGGGACACAGGGCCAGAGCCCAGGTTGCTTTGGGGAAGTAGTAGAGATGATGGGCATTGCACTGAGTCTGAAAGTGTCATAGAAGCCTGACCCCTGGCGAGCTAAGGCAAAAGGTGAGAATAGTTCTTGTCTGTCCATGCCTGATGGCCTATCCCTCTGGTGATTTGGTCTACCATGCAGGTGAGGTTACAGATGGGAAAAGTGGAGAATTCCTAAGGCCAGATGGCACCAAAGGCAATGGACTTACTCTTTGGGACAAATGACTGAATTGTCTTGGTGTGGAGAGAAGAGGTGCTTTACCTTTTGACTTGAGGAGGGAGAAGGGGTCTACTGCTTCCTACTGCTTCGGCTGATGAAATGCCCTGACCAGATGGGCTCAGAGGGGATGAGGGTTCAAGAGCCATGAGAGGGGAAGTTGGTAGGAGGGAAAGATGAGCAGTGTTGTTTTGTAGTGAGAAGCTAGGGGGGTTGAAGTGTGACCAAGTTGTCTGTGTTTTGAATCTGCCTGAAGAAGGGTTTGGACTTGACTGAGGCATATATGTAGATGAGGTCCCCTGCCCAGGGTAGACTGAGGAAGACAAAACGGGGAGACCTCAACACACTGAAGAGCCTGCAGGAAGACTTGAGCCTTTGGTGTCCATGCTTCTCTTTGATTTCTGGGATTGTTCTTTTCTAGCTCTCTTTTCCCCTTCCCCTTTTGCTGCCCCAAAGGAAAAGGGAAAGGCAAAGGCTTGCTTGCCTACCTGCCTGCCTGTCTTCCTGACAGGGCTGTGCTCATGACTAGAGAACCATGGAGTTTATGGGGTGAGCATCTGTATTTCCCACTGCTTCTTTGGCTTCAGTAAATGAATTTTGTGAAATCATTTCTTCGTTCCTTCCCAGGACTGTAGCATGGTTACAGTTTTTGAGGCCCTTCCCAGGACGTGGCCAAGTTCTCAGAGTAATCACTTAAATGAGGGGGCCTCCAGATGTCAAGGTGATGGACTTCCATTGGCCGAGCCAGGACGGCCCTTCGAGAACACCACAAAATGAGAAAGAGATGGAGGCCTACAAAGGGGAGGGGACCTTTCCAAGGTCCTGCAGTGAGTCTTCAACCTGAAGTCTCCTGGCCCCCTTCCCAGTATCTCTTCCACTCATATAGACTGCATGATGCTAGCCACTGACTACCAGCTGAATTGGCTTATGTTGATTTTCCTCTACTGGACCTCTGGGCTCTGGGCTCTGTAATTGTCCAGAAGTTCCAAGTTTCTGTTGTAAAAGAGGGTGGAGATGATGAGGCCAATTTTTGGCTGGGAGAGTCGGCTCAGGGCCTGAGGGGGTGTGGTGTGTGTGTGTGTGTGTGTGTGTGTGTGTGTGTGTGTGTCTTTTACATCCTGTCTTTACTTCCTACTCAGCAAAATCTCAGAGGCCCCATAATTTCTTCCAGATTCTCAGGCCTGATGACCGCTAGCATATGCACAGCCTTGAAACCACAGCTTAGGGAAATTCAACTGGCTTTCCTCTCCTGTTCCCCCCATCCCCCTTCTCCCCACCCCCAGCAGCAGACAAGACCTGGGGCTGCTCCTGGGTGGTGGTGGCCTGGTTTCCCTTGTACAGTGTAAGGGAAGCAGACACTGTCTCACTTGCCCTATGACTACTGTTAGTCTAACCCTAATTCCAAGCTTCTGCTTGGGTTCAATCTTCTTAGGTCTGAGTGGATTCAGCAGAATCCTTGCCTCATAGACAGCCCAGGCTTTCTAGGGGTTCTGGGTGTTGACCCGCCATGGTGCTATTGGGCAGAGATCCTTTGCAAGGTGAGTGCCCAAGGTGAAGAGTGGGCAAAGAAACCCTTCCAACTCTATAAGCCTTCCACCACCTGAGCACGCTCCAACCTGGGGCTTTGAGAATGATGGGAAACCCTAAAGAGGAGGGAAAGAGAAAACAAGTTTCAATACTGGCCGATTGTAGCGACTTTTGAATGAATCCCAAGGATTTTGTATTTTACTCTCTCTAGGAAATAGGGAGCCAGTGAAGGCTGTAGTTCAGGAACTTAACCAATCATATGAGAGTTGAGTTGGGGGTGAAGAGTGTGATGAGACCTTTTAGGGAGACTGCTACACATAGTGAGTGTGAGGTGGGAGATAAAGCAGTGAAGGAATATCCAGACAGACCCGAGTAGGGAGAGAACACTGTTATAGCAGCCCAGTGGGGAGAGAGCATCTAGCAGTGACCTGAGCTCTTGAAACTCTCAGAAGGAGGAGGAGGATTGAGCTAAGATCGTAGGGCTTAACCATAAAGGTGCCACTGGCAGTGCCAACTAGAGAGAGCATTGCCATTGAAATGGGGGCCTCAGAAGTGGAAAGAGAGGCAGCAGGTATATACTTCTCTTTTGGGGAGCAAGCTGAAAAGTGGAAGGAGGAGGAGAGCCCTGGTGGGATGACAACCTAAACAGAGAGCAAGGGCAGCAAAGGGTTACCATGGATCTGGGTTGGTTGGTAAGCATGAGGGACAGGATACAGTCATGAAGGGAATGAAGATGAGAAAAGGAGGAATGGGCAGGACACATTCCCAGAAGGGATATAATGGAGGACCCAAGGGGATGGCTTAGCTCTGCCAAGAGCAAAGAGAGGGAGAACGGGAGAGGACCAGACCAAGGGGGAGGGAAGCAAGTTCATGTCCCATGGGTGACTTCCACTCTCTCAGTCCAGATTGAGTGAGTAGAACCTAGCTAGAATCCACTGCAAACGTAAAAGTACGAAAATAACAGTTCAGTTGAGTTCCCGTTGTGACTATCCCAGGAAGGAGGGAGCTGGGGTCCAGTGATCAGCTTCTGTTTGGAGCTTCCTTGAGGCAGAGCAGTATCTTTCTGAGGCTCAGACTCAGGCTGCCTTCTCTAAAGCCTGTTTCTTCTTCCTCATCCCACCAGATTCTTCACTCTCTGAATTCTGGCATGGAGCCCTAGAAGGAGATGCTACTAGGGGCTGACACAGCCCTTTTAGAATTGTTCTGTTGCCTCTCTCTGAGTCCAAGCCAGAGACTGTTGCCAGCCCTCCTCTGTGGATACTTGCCTGAGGAGGAGGTGGCATAGTACTATGGCTAAGACACATGGGGATTTTATCTGGAAGTCCTTGTCAGCCAGGCCTTCCACTAGTGAGCAGCTTATACCACGGGGAGCTGGTGACTTCCGAAATTCAGCTTTGTCTTTTGAGTCACTGAAGTACAAATGAAGAGGGATAGGCTCATTCAGGCCTGGCTTCGAGAAATTTTGTCTTTTGTATGGCCATCCAAATAACCCCCGAGCACCAGCCCTTCAAATCCCCTCCTGGCCCCCCAGCCAAGCTCACAGCAGAGATTCAACAGATGCCTGGCATCTCTGTCCACAAGGCTCAGGATGCCCAGGCTTCTGGCTGACTGCTGTCAAGAGGATCCAGAACCCAGCCGATTCTTGGGTAATTGTCGCCGGGATGGTGGGAAAAAAGGCCTTGGCAGGATCGAAGAGGGAGATGCTGCGGGTGGGCCTTTTGACTGTGTGTGGAGTTCAACAGGAAAGGACAGAGCTGACTGTGGGAGGGCTGGCAGAGAGTGCCAACTATTCCGATTAGTCAGATTCAGGCTGGCATAATAGCCAGGGAGAATCTAGGCAGAGGGAGCTACCTTAACCTTTTTGTAGCTGGTGCTTTTTTGACTATTGGGGCTGGGGAGGGGGATTGGGTGGAGTGGCCTTGCATTTGAGCTTGAATCTTCTGAGCTTTGCTTATTCCCTTCCTCACTGACCTGACCCAAAGGGCTCTTCCCTGTCTGTTCTCCCACCCCTCAGCTGCTGCTTGTTCTATCCTGTTTCCATATCACTTCTTTGGAGTCTAGTTTGGAAGGTGCATGATTGCCATTTAGATGGATGAGTCCTCCCATGGCCAGCTGCTTCCTTTCCCCAAAGAGGTCTTTGAGAAAACAGGAAGAGATCTGACTTTTGAAGCCTTGACTCTGATAGCCAAGAGCACTATAATCTTGGGCAAATCCTCACCCCAGCGAAGGCCTCTGCTTTTCTCTCTAAAAGAGAGACTTTGGATCATTTGAGCTTGGAGAATTCTCCCCAGCTCTGACATCTTGCAATTCTGAGTCCGTTGCCCTATCTGGTTGTCATTTTGGTCCTCTAAAATGGAGAGAGGGGCTTAAAGTCAAATCAGAGAAAGCTCATGGAAAGGATCTGGGGCTATTTAGTTTGACAAAGAAAAGTCTTAGGGAGAACGGAGGAGTTGGCTGCAGTCTTTCCAAGCTCTCCCATGGAAGGGGATCAGCCTTTCCCTGCTTGGCCCTTCAGAGCAGAACTAGAAACACTAGACGAAGGAGAGCCAGTCTTTGGTTTGATGGTAATTAACTCTTAGTGGCAGTTAGAAAGTTTTTCTCTTCCTTTATGCAAAGAACTGTCTCAGGAAGTAGTGGGTTCTCCCTTGCTGGTCCACTACAAGCCATCTTTTCCAATATGGTAGAGCAGAGATCCTTAGTTAGAGATTCACTGGGTTGCCCTGGATGCCCCGTCAAGATTCTCCCAACTCCGATAGCTTTTGCTTCTGACTTGGCTGTGCTCTTGGGACCCTCCCAATCATGATGATTTATGAGAGATCTTGTAAGAGGTTCTAGGTATAAACAGCCCCTCGGTCCAATAACCAACCAGAGCGATTTCAGAGAATCCTCCTAGTCTTTATGAGTTTAGATAAACAAAACAGCCATTTTACAGGGATTGGATTGTGGCTTTGGACCCTTTGGTGAGTCAGAATAACCATCCAGTTCCAGCTGCAGCTACTTGTCTCTGACCTTGGGATTTCTCATTTCTGCCTCTGATGCTGGCCTTGGAAAACCTGTTTCAAATCCCCTGGATCAAAGGTTGCCCCTGGACTACTGACTGCTGCCTAGGAGCTCTTGGGTCCTTTGGTTCCTCGAGGTGATTGCCACTCCACTCTGGCGAGGGCAGGAAGGGACAGGGTAGGACAGTGTCCTGGCATGGGCTTTGGCACTCTACTAATACCAGGATAGTGTTCCTGGGATTACTTAGCCAGAGCTCTTTTTTTGGAGCCTGGAGCCAGAGGATAAATCAAATCCGGCTGAGGTTACAAAAGGCTCCTGGGAGACTGCATTCCCCAGGGGAAGAGGGGCAGGGACACATCTGAAGACTCCTTTGGGGACAGCTGAAAATCAACTTTTGTGTATGGGGTTGGGGTGGTCATAAGGGAATAAGAGAAGGGGGAAAATTTTGCCCCATTTTGTGGTCACTTCTAAATTATTCCCAAACAAAGAGAGCTGGAGAAGAGGCGATAAAATGAAGCAAACCTTTCCTAGGCTCGATCTCTTTGAGTGATGAAGTCTCTCTGAGGTATCATTCCCATTTAACAGAGGAGGAAGCTGAGCTTCAGGTTAAGGTACTTGCCCAAGGACACACAGTCAGCAAGGGTCTGAGTGGGATGTGAACCAAGGCTTTCTCTGCTTCGCCAGCCTGGGTCCAGATCAGGGGTTCTACAATTTTGCTTTAAACAAAAAGCACAACATTTAGACAGCCACATTCCAATATAATTGGTTTCCTTTGTATTTGATTGTTTGTTTAAAAACCTGATTTTGAACAAGGGTCCTAAGTTGTACCAGGGTGACCACCAAAGGGATTTGGGGCATCAAGGACCCTGAGCTAGAAGGGACCTTGGAAACTTTCAAACCAGCCCCCGACTCTTCATGGAGCTTGGGGAGGGGGACAGCCAGAGAAAGAACTTCCTCAGGGGCATGTATTAGCCAGGAGCAGAGCAGGACAGATAACAGGAAGTCCCACAGCAACATCTTCTGAGACCCTGTGCTTGCCTTGGACAAGGAAACAGACCCAGAAGGTCAATTAGGAAGTTTCCTGATTCTCTAGGGTGATAAAAAGAGAAGCCAGGTCTTAGGAGGGCACAGGAGGGCATGTATCTCACACCCAGTTCAAGCAGTTACACACACACACACATACACACACACATTTACACACATGAGTTTAAAAGACACTCCCAGTTGTTGGATAGAGAGAAGAGATGCCACCACATATTCATTTTCATGGATCAAATTTTCCTGAATCAGAAGAGAACCCAAGAGGACTGCCAAATGCTTGGGACCCTAGTCTGATGATTTCAGACAAGCAGTGGAAAGATGGGATTGACTAGTTCTGAGTGTCTGCCTAAACATGGGCCAAACCTCCTCTGGCCCTTCAACTCCTTCCCCAACCCTAGGTTTGAGAGCATTCTGCCCACCAGAGTGCCAGCTTTCCCAAGATCATAGACAGAACATGGGAATGACCTTTGGAATTCAAGCACTTCATCTGATAGTAGAGGAAGCTGAAGCCCACAAAAGCTAAGTGAAGTATTGACTGCTTGGTGCCTCAATTTCCTTCTCTGTAAAATGGGCTTAATAACCCCTATCTCTTAGTATTGTCGTGAGTCTCAGAAAGGAGTTTGGCAAGACTTTGTTCAAAATGCTCTCTAAGCAACAGTTATTATTTCTAATGTTTTCAGCCAATCGGCATTTAGGTGCTGAGCTTTGAAAGGAGACAAGATAATAACAGTAGAAAGAGCACAGTGATTCCTGGGGACCTGGGTTTAGATCCTGCCTCTGATGTTTGCCTTGGGTGTGACCTTGGGCAAATGACTCCCCCTCGAGTGGCAAAGGAGGGAGTTGGAGTAGCTGCCCTTTAGCTTCAGATCAGGGATACTGTGATGCCAGTGGTGGGAAAGCTGCCAGGTCTTGGGGCCCAACCCCAACCCCTGGAAAGGTATGACACTCCCAGTATATATGGGAACAACTCTGGTCAGACAAATGTCAACTTAACATTGCCAGTTGAGTGGAATTGGAGCAGGCAGAGTGAACCAGGCATCAGGAGATGGGGGGTTCAGGAAGGAAGAGCTCCTAGTCAAAATAAAGACTGGTGGCTCATGGAAAAGCATGACTGAGTGTGGAAGGCAGCAAACCTATCTTCTTAGAAGCTGGAACCCAAGCCATCTGAAGCCATTGGGGGATTGATTTGGGGGGGAGCAAGGCCGGACGATGGAGTTGGGCAAGGCCAGCAGAGGAGTTTGGGTTTGACCCTATGTTCCACAAGAAGTAGTTGAAGATTGTTGTTGACAGGAGGAAAGGGAGATTTGGGGCAGATTACCTTAGCCTCCAGGGGTGACTCGAAACAGGTAGCCCAGCGAGGAGGTTGTCACGGCAGTCCAGACATGAAGCCTGGATCATCATGTGTGATCAAAAAGAGAGGGACAGATGGGAGATTGCTTAGAAAGAATGAGCAGGACTTTTAGTGATTGGATTGGGGGCAAGAGGTTGAGCTAGATCTAAGACTGCCTGGAAAGAGAGTGTAGGCAGAAATAATAGAGTTGGGAAGCGGGCTGGTGGACTCATGGGGAAAGGTTCTGCCAAAGGGCTGTCTACATTGGAGTCAGCTAGAGAGACTGGGACCCAAAGAGAATGCATTCTGTGGGAGCAACCTAAGAGAGGAGGCCAAGAGAGGGGGGCAGGAAGAAGCTCTGCTCCTGGAGGAGGTAGAAGAGGTCCAGGGCAGGAGATGGCAATGATGTGTTAGCCAAAGGAGGAGAGAGTGTTTCCAAGATGGTGGGAATCAAGAAGGTCAAAGGGATCAAGTAGATTAAAGAAAAATGCTATTGAACTGGTTGAGGAGGCCAGTCCGGAGTGTGCCCAGAGATCAGTTTCATTGGAGTAGTGGGGACAGGAGCCCAACAGCAGGGGCTTCAGGAGAGAGCTAGGTGGGGGGGGGCACCAGCTGCTGTTTCCAAAACTTTGGGTACCATAAAGAAGGGAGGGCAGTTGTAGCCAGAGACAGCAGCAGAGCTAAGTGATGGAGGGTTGGGGTTTTTTGAAAGGTAGAAGTTTTTGCATCTCTGAAGGACCCAAGGGAGGAGTGAAGAGGGAACATGAATTTAAAGTTACAAGAGATAGAAACTGCTTGAGGGGGCACAGTCCTAAGGACAGCAGCAAGGTGGAGGCAAGGGTGCAGGGTAGAGGGGGTGATCTGAGAAATAAGAATAAATAATGGCCATTGAAGGAGGAAGTTGCACTTCCGAGAGAGAGAGAGAGAGAGAGAGAGAGAGAGAGAGAGAGAGAGAGAGAGAGAGAGAGTTTGTGTTTGTGTGTGAGTGTGTGTGTGTGTGTGTGTGAGAGAGAGAGAGAGAGAGACAGACAGACAGACAGACAGACAGACAGACAGACAGAGTCTGTGATTGCCTCAATGGCCATGGGAAGGTTCCCTCTCCCCAGGCATGGCGTCTGCTATTTCTAATCTTAAGAGACATTTGCCTAGAGCTGTGGTATTAAACCCCAGAGGCTACATATTGACTTCGAAACCAGTCATTAACATTATCTACCCTGCTATGTGTGTATATTTACTTTTTTAAACATTTTCCATTTGACATTTGGCACTGGCTCCTCCTTCTTCAGGGCCTGGGTTTGACTTGATGATGCCTTTGGTGCTGTATGCTTTGTGCCAGTATGTCAGAGGCCTGGCCTTTCTCTCCACTATATCATGAGGAAGCCACACCGCCCAACCAAACCCCTCAAGGGTCCACATACAGAATTCAGTACCCATTCATGTGCAACCCACACCACCAAAAGCAAGAGTGATGACCAGGGCACAGGTTGGATACCCTGATTTGAGTGCAGTCTGATTCTACTGAGGAAGAAACAGAGCCCCAAAGAGAGCAAGGCATTTAGGTTCATGGAAAGTCACAGATGAAGGGAACTTCAACATCATCTCAATAAGCTCCCACCTAGCTTTCCAGACTGATTTCCCTTTACTCATCCCCCCCAATTTCGATGCTCATATTTTGTCTCTAGATTGCACTTATCTCTTTTTAGCCCTCGTGCTTTTACTGAATCTAGTCCAGCTACCTGGATTTTACAGAGTAAACTGAGGTCCAGCCCAGGGAACAAATCAGTCCTGAGTCATCATAGATGTCCAGCTAGAACCCAGGACACCCCCAGGGCCAGACTTCTCCCTGGGGGGCTCCCTGCTCCTTGGCTCTCCACAATGAGCACAAGCAGCTAGAACATACGGGGGTCAGGGAACAGCATGTGCTGTCCTTTGGGTACAAGAGAGCCCTTCCAATTGTAGGCTTAAACCTTTCTATTTCTTTCAATCAGCATCCCTGGAGTGCAGAATGTTTCTTTTTCTTACATGCCTAGCAACTAGCATGGGACCTGGTCAGAGCCCCTGGGCTTACTTAACCTGCCTAACAATACTCCAGTGGCCCAATCTTCAGTCTCTTCACCCAGAGTGGGATGGAGGACATCTATGGGCTCCCAGGAAAATGGCCACAGTCCTCCAAATGGAAACTGAACCAGGACCAAGGTCAGAGGGCTCATCTAGTTTCTCCCGCTCTGCCCGCTCAAGGAGCTTCCGATCTGGCCAACCTCCTTCCCGTCTCTTGCTGTACTTCCTTCCCAGAGAGGTAGAGGCCTGGCCAGTGTAAACAGCTGGCTGCCTCTTTCAGAGGCTGCTTTTGGCTAAGAGATCTTAGATTTGATTTTTCCAACAAAAACAACAGCCAAGGGCTACTGATTATTCCATGCTAAATTTGAATTGTCATCTTTTTTGCCCGTGGAAACTAGACTTGGCTACTGGCTACATTTCTTGCCTTGAAGTATAAACTCCAGGCTTCCTTTAAGTTCCAATTGAAAGCCCCATCTACTCCAGGAGACCTTCCCCACCTCTCCCATCTGAATCCTAGTGCCTTCCTTCTGTTCAGTAGTTATATCTCCAACTTTTAGAACCATGTCTACTGTAGAGTAGGTGCCTATGAAATGTTTATTGACCACCTAGTTGCTGTGAGCCTTTGGGAACAAGGCTTAGGATTCTCTGGATGGATGTGGCACCTCTTCCCTAGCAATCATTCAGTCCCTGAGCATCTCATAGGACTGGGGGGGGGGATGAAGACCTCCCCCCTCCATTCCTACCTCAAATACATTGACACATCCAGTACCAACAATTAAGTACCTTGGCATTCTCCAAGTACCTGCAGCTCTGAAAACTGAGTTAGGGAATGTTCTTGGTTCCTGGGTTGGGTGTGTTTTGGCTTTGCAACCTTGGACAAAGCTCTTCCTCTCTGACCCTCAGTTTCCCCTTCAGTAAAATGAGGGTGTTGGACAGGATGACCTCTGAGGGTCCTTCCAGTTGATCAAACAGAATCTCTGTTTATGAAAGGAGGCAGCTGTTGTTATTGGGGAACCTGCAAAAAAGAATCCAAGTTGATTTGAAATATGTGGCATGGTAAATCTTTGGAACTTGGTTACAAGGCTGGGTTAAACCAGGGCCCAGTGACACAGATCAGCCCTCCTGACTCTTCCTCCATGAGCTGGACTTCTGCTGTGGCTTTGACAGGGTAGTGGCTAAAATGTAACCCCCCCCCCCCCCACTCCAGCCATCTACCTGAATTTCTTGTAGTTTGACACCTGCACTCCTTCCCGTTTAGGGGTTAGCTTGTACCTAGTTTCCATTGACTTTCTGCTGGCCTTTTTTTCTTCTTTTTGGACTCATTTGCATCTAATCATGATGGTGCCTGGTTTCTTAGCATCCCCCAAGAGACCTGATGGCAAATTTTCCCAACTTGAAGGGGAAGGAGTTGGCTCTTCTATGAGAAGCAAAAACCTGAGAGTAGGCCCACAGTTCTGTTAAAAAAAAAAAAAGTTTGGCTAATTTAAAATGTTGTTGTCAGTTCCCATGACCTCCCTTCCCTGAATGCCCCCTCACAGTAAAGATAGGTAGTCAGACAAAAGAGATTCATCTATTTGGCCGTGTCTATGTCTGTCTTAATCCATTTCTGTGGTCTACCACCTCCCTTTATGGCAGTTTTCTTAAATGAGAGTCCCCAACCCCTCAGGTCCTATGGTAGGCAAGGGACTCAGAGCATTCTTGGCCTCCTTATGCCACAGACCTGGGACTCCTTGTTGCCAGTGGTTTGGTTTCTCCCAGGGGCTGCTCAGTTTCCCCCTCTGGAAAGAGAATAAATCTGGCCCAATTCATTGGGGCCCTAGATTCAAGATGTTGTTTTGTACCTCTGGGACCTTTGTGAAGGGTTCAGGACAAAAGCTAAGAGATCACTATCCAGTATTCTCAATGGGGGCCCTGAATGCTTGTCCCGTGACATTGCAGTTTAACCTGAGAGAAGCTGGAGCAGTTTGCCAGGGGACCAGTTGGCTGCCTTAGCCAGCCTCCTGGGCCTACAGCCTCCACCTGGCCTCTCAGGGCCTCAGAAAAGCAGTGCCCTGGGAGGAACTGAGCTCATCTTCCCCTCTTTTGAGATCTCCCATGAAAGGAGCCATCACCTCAACTTCTTATGTCAAATGGAGGAGACTTTGTAGCTGGGGCATCTGAAGCAAGAACATACTCCCCCAGATGCCCAGCCTGGTCAAAGTACAAGTCAGGCCTGTACTTGGGAAAGTCTAGCAAAGTCTGGGCAGAAGAATTTGGAGAAGTGGATTAAATCCCAGCTCCAACATTTCTTAAACTTGGGCGAGCCATTCACCTTCCTGAATGCAAATCTTATGTAAAAAATCAGGAGCTGGTTATCTCAGGGTTTTGTGATAAGAGCACCTTCAAAACCTTAAAAAGAAAAGAGCAGAGAAATGAGGTGTGTGTGTTTGTGTAAGAGAGAGAGGAGAGGAGAGGAGAGGAGAGGAGAGGAGAGGACTATGTGAGCAACATGGAGAATATAGGTATTAGCCTATAGATGCAAGAGGCTTAGATGGGATGAAAAAGGGGGTGAAAGAGCCTGACTTTCTGGGAATGTTGTAAAGGAAAGAGATATCTGATGTAAAGGCCCTAAAACTTTTGACCTAAGAACTTGCCAGGACTTGCAAGAAGCTGCCTTTTGTCCCAGTATTAGCTGAAGCCCTCAGATCCTAGATTCGGGAGTGTCAAGGGCCCTTGGGAGCCATTGAAGCCAACCTGTTGTCTTCCATCCCAGGAAGTAGATTGGCTATGCAAAAGGAGTGTGCCTTTGGGGGAGAGATGAGGGGAGTAAAAAGAACCTTCCTTCTCTTGGAGGGTCTGCACAATCCCATGAGTAGGTTGGGCTCAGGTTTTCCTCAGGTATGTCATGTGAGAGGAAGTAAATCTCTCTCAGAAGTAGTCTAGATATGACTGAAATCACATTCTGACTCTCTCTTCCCCACAAGCATATGCCCTGGGAGAGGCCTAGTTGAATGCCAGAGGCAGAGCTGCCCAACTGAGCCTCTTTCCTCCCTGCCCCTTTCTATCCCTTATCTTCAGCTTAAGAAGAAGCAAGTGTATGTGGAGAAGGTGGAGAAGATGCAGCAAGCTCTGCTGCAGCTTCAGGCTGCATGTGAGAAGCGAGAACAGCTGGAGAATCGCCTTCGGGCCCGTCTGGAGAGAGAACTGGAGTCTCTCCGCATGCAGCAGGTAAGAGTGAGCCAGAGTTACTGGACTCTTTGGGAGTGGTGGCAAGGGGAGGCCTGAGGCACTACTGAACAGCTTGCCTCCTACTATCTGGGTTACTGGGCCATATACACTCACTCTCCTCAGAGTGGGAAGAGGAGTTCAGCCATCTCGCTTTCCTGGGCCCAGAGCCTCAGTAATGGATACCCGGGCAGCAGTTTGAAGGAGCAGCCTTTAGCAGCAGAATTATACTGACTTGTGCCTGGGGCCAACTGTCACCTCTGCATGGGAGAGATGAATGCCCTTGAGGGATCTTTAAGGGTAGCTAGGCTTAAACCCTTCATTTTGCAGAGGGAAACTGAGACCAAGCAAACTTCCCCAAGGTCAGACAGTGAATTATGGAAGAGCTGGATCTAGGCCCCAAACCTGCTCCCTCCCTTCAGTCATTGTTTGTCCATGATCTCACCATGGAATAGTGGTGAGGGGTGAGGGGTAAGCTTGGAAAGAGTTCTAGATTTGAAGTCAGAGGACCCACATTGAAATTCTGATTCTGCCAAGTCCTATCTCCCTTTTCTGGGTCTCATTTTCTCCTTCTAAAATAAGGGGGTTGTGCCAGATGGCCTCTAAAGCCCTTGCATTTCTCAATCTTGGCACATGTGATGAAGGTTTGTTTTCTTCTGAGGGTCCATTTGGATGAGGTTCTGTCAGGGTGGTGGGACCTTGGGCGGTCATCAGTATCCTTGCTCCTGCCCAGAAAAGAGGCATCTTTGCCAAACAAGAGCTGGCCCTGATGTGGGGGATTTGTACCACCAGCGCCAAGGCACCACACAGGCAACTAGCCTCTCTGAGTATAGTGCCTCAGCCCTCATGGAGCTACTTCGGGAGAAGGAAGAACGTATCCTTGCCCTGGAGGCTGACATGACCAAGTGGGAGCAGAAGTATTTGGAGGAGACGGTGATGAGGCAGTTTGCACTGGAGACTGCAGCCACAGTGGCTGCGCAGAGGTAAGAGAGGAAGGGAAGCCATGGGTCACTCCCTGCCACTGCAGCCCCCGGAAGGCCCAGGAGGATTTTTCTGTGGGTGCTTTACACCCCGTTATGTTCACTGGTGCCCTCATACCACCCACCCTGAGCCTCAAATAGGATTCCCCTCTTCTCTCT
Source organism: Macrotis lagotis (assembly GCF_037893015.1). NCBI lineage: Eukaryota > Metazoa > Chordata > Mammalia > Peramelemorphia > Peramelidae > Macrotis > Macrotis lagotis. The sequence continues at coordinate 71,971,996 of NC_133666.1, forward strand.
GCATTCCCATCACACTGGCATTTTGGCTGCTCCAAGCAAGTTGGCATTGTGCTTTCTACCTCCATGTCTTCATGTGGGCTGGCCCTCATGCCCGGAATGCCCTCCGTGCTCACTTTCACGTCCCAGAAGCCTTAGCTCCCTCCCTTAGCACAGGGCTTTCTTGAGCCTACAAGTTGTTAGCGATTGTGGTCTCTTGAAATGACTTTTCATTACTTTGTGTACCTGGAGGGTTGGGGGAAGCACTGTTTAGGCACCCGTTATGTGGTAAGCACTTAACATTTATTATCTCATTTGACCCTCAGTAATCCTGGGAGGGAGGTGTCCTTAATAACCCCATTTTACAGTTGAAGACATTGAGACAAATAGAGATTATGTGACTGTCCAAGGTTAGTGAATGTCTGAGGCTGAATGTAAACTCCTGATTCTAGCCACTGTGCCACCTAGCTACTCCTTTGAGGTCAGGAACTCTCTTTTTTTCCCCAAAGGGGCTTCTAGATGCTTTTGAACTTGAATCCACTATAGACTCTGAGGGGGCCAAGCAGGTGGGAAATTCCAAACCAATTGAATTTTAGGCCAAAATAATCCAAGCTCCACTTTCAAAGAAAACCCAGGGAGCTTAGATCACAGATTGTCTGGCTCCCCTCTCTGGGCTACTCAGATTCTTCAGGCTGATGGAGGGTGGGGGCTAAGAGGGGAACAGTTGCCTGAAATGTCACTCAGTGGACACCATTGCTATTCGATAGCTGAGTAGTGGCTAAGGTATGCTGTGGGGCTGCACTGAACATGAGTCCATTCTTGCCCTTTGGGAAATGACACTTGAAGGCCACGTTCCTAGCCACAAGTAAGTGAGCAGGCACCATGGTCAGTCACGTGCCCATCTCTCTCTCTCTCTCTCTCTCTCTCTCTCTCTCTCTCTCTCTCTCAGAGGAGTGGGGGGAAGGGAAAAGTAGAAAAAAATTTCATTTTCCTTTCCCTTATTGGTTGTCCAGATAATAGGTGAAAGGTTGGGAGTCAGTTGAACCCTGGAAGATAACATGTCCCTCCTTAGCTAGACATCTGAAAGAAGACCCCACACCCCCACCCAGATGGTTAGTCTGTCTCCTGTCTCTTGACTGAAATAAGTGAATTAATTCAAATTCCATAATTCAGAAAGTATTTCCTAAACATCTGTTATGAGAAATGAAAACAACACTGTCCCTTCTGGTACGATTTGGTGAGTTAGGCAGTCTCCAGTCGCTGGACACTTGGCTTCATTTTCTTTGCTACCATGAAAAGTGCTGCTATAAATAATCTAGTGTAAATGGAAGCTTTCCCTCTGTCTTTGACCTTGGGGAGGGGGTGCCTCGTACTGGTGTTTCTGGGTCACAGGTATGGCCAAGTGAGTGATTTTTCTGGTTTATTTTCAAATAATTTTCTTGAACAAATAGAGAAATTCACAGTTCTACCCAAAGTGAATTGTAGTGCCTGCTTTTCCCCAGCCCCTCCAACAATAACCTGTCTAGCTTGCTCAGCTTTTATAGTCTTAGGGATGTGAACTAAAACTTCAGGGCTGTTTAGAGTTATGTTTCCCTTAGTATTACTTATTTGTTACAGTCTTTATTATAGTAGTTGAAATCTTACCTGTTCATATTCTTTGACCTTACGTCTCATTTTTAGTGCTAGTACCTAGGAAATGTTTGAGTCTCACTGGCAATGATCAATTCATAGAGATCTAGAAGTGCAAGGAACCTTACAGGCTTCCAGTCCAATTTTCTCCCTTTATAGAGGAGGAAAATGAGGCAAAGAGATTTTCCCAGGGTCCCCAAAGTAATAAGTGAAAGACCTAGTATTTGAACTCAAGTCCAGTGATTCCCAAGTCCAGGGCTCCTTCCAACAGCTGGCTGCCACATTCAGTGATGGCTCAGTGTTCTAGGGACAGTAAATCATCTCAAATTCTAAGCCACTGCTTCCTCTGCATGCCCCTTGTGTGGGAGGAAGTTGTTCCAAGGAGTGGCTCTGAGCATTTGAAGCGCCTGGCTTCACCTTCATGCTGGGAATGGCTACACAGCTGGAGTAGACATGTGAGGCTTTCAGGCCAATGAGGGGCAGATGCCTAGGCCACGTTCGTTCAGAGACCGATAAAAAACAAGTGGCCTCTCAAGTTCAGATGTTGGCCAAAGCCTTGGGACAGTCAGCCTGCCTTTCAGAAAACTTTTTTCAGCCTGCTTGTTCCAATTGACTCTATTTAAAGAGTGATGACTGTGTTCCCTAACTGGGTTTCCCTGATGTTCTGCTGCCATACTAAGCTTTTTGTTCTCATATACCTTCCTTCTCTCACTAGATCTCACATCAGTGGAGGCTCCACTCAGAAAGGTCTACCTCAAGACTGGTGGAATATTCTTCACAAAAGGTTTCTCTCTTATGTCTGATGCTGCCCTTTCCTTTAATTAACCTCCATATTTCCCTTTTTCCACTTACTCCTTACTCTACAAATCTGTCCACAGTAGTTGTATTGAAATGTTACATTTTTAGAGAGAGGCATGGGCTTGATTCAGTGTACACAAAAGAATAGAGATGAAAGCCAAATTAGAACTTTAAAATTTTGAAGAGCCAGGTCTCCTCACTTACTTTCAAATGCTCGAATCCACAGGAGACAAATTCAGTTTGAGAGCAGAAACTAAGTATCCCATATCCCAAGTATTCCAAGTTTGAGAGCAGAAACTAAGTATCCCATATCCTAAGTATCCCAAGTTTGAGAGCAGAAACTAAGAATCCCATATCCCTCATATCCAGGCTAAACAATGACTACCATTGGATAGAATGTTTGTTTTGTGTTCATTAGGTAAGATCATTTTCCTCCTCCTACCACAAGGCTCAGTCACAATTCCTACAAACTCCCTGTGCCAAACTTTGAAAGGTTATCGACAACATAAGAGAAGTTGTATGGCACAGGGTAGGTCTGGAGCATTTTGATCTCCCTGCCACTTGAATAGCAACTCTCTGTAGAAAAGAGATCCTGCTTGAGGGTAGGAACTACTCCATTTTGGCCCTAACACTCTGCCAGCCACATAATAGGTCATTTAGAAGTGCTAGATGATTTGACTTAAAGCAATGTGATAGAGTAAAGAGTACTGGTCAATTAACTGCATCCGAAGGAGATTCTGGCCACTGAAATGATTTGGGTATGGCTTAGTGGGCAGAGTCAAAAGAACCTGTGTCCAAATCCCACCTTAGACACTTAGCAGCTATGTCTCCATGAGCATGTCACCTAACTTCTATCAATTTCCTCATCTCCACAGCAGGCATAACAGAACTCATACTTCCAACTCTACAGGCTGTTAATGAGCATAGGTCCTTGGACCCCCAGGGGCCTGGAGAAGAAAACCAAGCATCAGGGAGAGGGGAAACTGGGGGAGAGAGAAGCCCCAGAATGGGCACCAGGAAAATACTCCAGAAGGTGCTTTACCTTCATGTGATAGAAAAATCACTGGGAGTATTATTAAAAATAAGACAGGAAGTCCTCAGACATGAATGAGGAAGTCTCAGCAGGCATGCATTCTGGGGCTCAGAAGATCCTAGATATTATCTATGGCTTGCTAAGGCAATGGGCCATTTCTTCTTCAGATGGATTCCTCTGTCTCACAAATGGGGAAACTGATTCTGATCAGAGACCCTGAACTTCCTTATAGTCCCACACATTATGAATCAGCATGTCCCAGTGGATAGAGCTCTGCAGTTGGAGTTAGAAATTCCAAGCTTGAAATCCACCTCGACACATAGCAGCTATAGACCAGTCACTTAGCATCATTCCGATGCAGTGTGCATGTAAATAAGGGACTCTGCAAGTGCAGCATGTCAGAGAGACACTTAAGAGATATAAGGCCCACCACAGTCTTTGCACTGGCCATGCCCCACAGACTGTCCCTTCTCCCCCTGCCCCCAACCTGGTGCTGTGTCTCTAAACCAAGCAGACATGGTGGCCAGTAATGCCTCCCTTTCCATTTCTGGAGATGTCCATTTCTATAGGGATCCAGAGCAGAGAAGAGAAGAGAGCTAGTCTCTGTCTTAGTGAGTAAGCTTTCAGACATCCTGAGCACTTTCCCTGTGTCCAGCCTGGACTTTCCCTGTCTCATTTCTGTGTCTTTGTCTCTGTCTCTCCATGTCTGTCTCATTCTCTCCCACTCTCCCACTTTCCTCTCCCTGTATGGCCTAGTTTTTCTCTCCAGGCCCGAGACTCCAAAACACACTAGGGGACTCAGTTTTTGGCAGTGGAGTCCTCCTTTATCTCAAGAGAGGCCTGAGAAGTCCAGAGTTGTATTCAGTGCCAATAGCAACCAATGCTGGCCTGTGTGTATGTGCTTCAAGCTAGTCCTGGAGCCTATGCATGACTTGCTTCCCCAAACCCTTCCCCTAACAGTCCATAGGCCAGACTGTAGCTTCAGGCTGGGAGCCCATGCTGCTTTGCTTTCTGCTAATCAGAGTGCGAGTCAGGATAACTGGGGTTAGCTTGGCCAGAGCAGTAGGAATGTGACACTCCTTTCTCAGTTGGGTATCTGACAGCTTTGGGATAACCACATATGGTGGGCACTAGAGGGGAATTGTCTTTTGTGGGGCCTTGGGACCTCTATCCTGCTTGGGCTTTGTTGCTGTGTTCCCCTTGCTCCTCATGCTCCGCGATTTTGCCTGATTCATACCGAATTAGCAGGCTGGCACCATTACCCTTAGCTTAGCCACAGAATGGAGGGTCTTTCATGATGGTGAAATGAAGAGAGGGCTTAGAGGGAAGGGGAAAGCTAGACTTTTGGGTACGTAGACCCAAGCTGAGGATCTGTGGATTTGGAATGGGGAGGAGGGCCACCCTCTGAAGAGATTGAGCAAAGGCACCTTGACCTGCTTCCTGAGGATAGTTACTAGCTCGTAGAGACTTTCTCCAGTCATCTAGTCCAAGTTACTGTGCCTATAAATCTTCTTTTGACCTAAGATATGAAACTTTGGTGTGTGTCACTCTGTATAACCATCCTGAAATAGATTGGCCCCTGTTTAGAACTTTCTAGAAATTCCCCTAAGGAAGAGAGTCCACCAGGAATTGGTAGGCCTCTCAATATCCTTTGATCATTTTCTCATCTAGAGACACAACCAGCAGCAGCCACTCTCCTAACACCAGCTATGACAAGTCCCTGGAAGCACGTATCCAGAAGGAGGAGGAAGAGATCCTGCTGGCCAACAGGAGATGTCTTGATATGGAGGGCAGGTAATGGAGGCAGCAGCAGCAGTGTGGACTCCAAGCTTTACCTGATGGAACCATAGTATTAGCCACAGCTGTGAAATCAGACAAACTATAGTCTTTCCTCTCTCTTCTCCTCTTATACCCCCACCAAGGCTCCCTGAACCCCAGGATCTAAAAACTAGGAAAACTGACCTGGGCTGTTCCTTGAAATTTGTTTTATGTCTTTTTACCTGGCCTCATCCAAACTGAAATTCTCTATTCTTCTGGGTCTTGTGGTTAGAGGGAAGAAAACTGACCAAAGTGAGAGTCAGAACTCATCACTCCTCTTCCTAAGCCTGGAGCAGATTCTTCTGAGCTAGTGTCCCTCCTCAGATGCTGTCTGCTCTCCAGTGTCTCCTTGGCATATCTGAAGATCTCTTTCCCATTACCCTCACAAATAGCCCCCAGTTGCTCATTTCCAATTTAGCCATAGCTTGCCCAAGCAAGGGGGCATTTCTTCCTCACCTGGACTCCTCTGCCTCCCAAGTGATGCTCACTTCCTCTACCCCTCCACTCTGCCCCAGTACTGCCCAATGTTGAAAGACTATTTTCCCATGCTTTCTCTAACAGGATTAAGACCCTCCATGCCCAGATTATTGAAAAGGACGCCATGATTAAAGTTCTCCAGCAGCGCTCTCGGAAGGAGCCCAGCAAGACTGAACAGCTAACACCCATGCGTCCAGCCAAGTCCCTGATGTCCATTTCTAACACCAGCTCAGGTTTGATCCCTCACTCCTCCACCCTCAGCAGCACCCCCATCCTGGAAGAGAAACAAGAGAACAAGAGCTGGAAGGGGAGTTTAGGTAATGAATAGGGAGCTGCTGGGAGAAATGACTCATCAGAAAGGGAGTGCTGAGGTTCCCCAGTGAGGCTGCCACTCAGCAAGGGGAAGGGAGCTGTCCAGCAGCTAGTAGTAGCCTACAACCTCAGCAAACAGTGGTCTTGCAGGAATGCCTCCTGTGGCAGAGAACAGGTAGTATCTCTCAGTGCTTGAGGTCACAGCCTGGGGTGGACTGCTGGGCTGCCTGGAAAGGAGGAAGAAAGAAAACTGGGCAGGTCACTGCCACTGCCATCCAGTCAAGACCTGACCCCACCTTAACCATGAGGTCTTTCCTGAACTGAGGCCACTGCAGTTTGCTCCCATGTGCCAAGAGCTCTTGATACTCCTTACATGTGACAAGGTAGGGCCTATGGTGCTTTTGAGGTCAAGGGTAGAAGATGCTTCTGACTCACCTCCCATGGCCAGAGACAGCAACAAGCCCAATCACTAGGAAAAGGACCATGATTCCATGGACTCACCAAACTCTGTAGGAAAGCCTCTGATGTGAAAGCAGCCCAGGAGGCAGGGAACCTCTTAAGGGCAGGGACTGTTGTTAACTTGATGTTGTGACCTTAGGCTGTTTTACATGGTAACAGTCATTGAACATTTATTTGAACTGAATTGAATCTGAATGATTTTATTAAAATAGTATATAACTCTTGTGAACCAAAAAGTAATGTATTTACATTGTTTCACCTCAGAATGTACCCCACACCCCATTGTAGTGATCATTGGGGGTGAGATGGGGGGCATGCTATTTTTGTATTGGCAAATGGCAATCGGTAACTTATTTGAAACTTTTAGTTTTAGAGACTTACTTGCCCAGGATATTGAGAGATCTAAGTGACTTGTGGAGAATCACACTCTGAGGGTAGATGCCTCCCAACTCTCTCCACAACTCCCAAAGTCAATGAAAATCTCTCCAATCCAAATGGTTACCTGAGCCGAAGTCTTGGAAATGCCCCTGGAACCTGCCTTCTGTTAATGACCTCTGCTTGTGCAGAGCTGGCAGGATGGATGGGTCGCCTCTGGAATGGCCAGAGCTCTGAGCTTAGCAAGAAACGTGCTTTGCCTTCCTGGGTCTGGGTCTTTTCAACTGGCGTGAATTCAAAGGCATTTCTTCTTTTACCTGAAAGAGTAGGATTTGCAGATGCAACTCTAGAAGGCCTAGGTGTTTTTTTCAAGCAAGCCTCAGTAAGCCATCTCCCTTTGTCTGCACAGCCCACTGGCCCAAGGGCATTTTGTTCTTGTCCTAGTCCAGAATCTCATTGCTGGGGAGAACCTCTTGGTGTGGAAGGTCCCTCTATCCTTGCAAACTAGTGACTCATCTTCACTGGGCCAGAGCACAGGGAGGTTATACAGCTAGTATGTGCCCTAGCAGGACTGGGACCTGGGTGTTCTTGACTCCCAGTCTAACCTCAGACTCACTCAGGGGCACAAGTGAGCTCTCCTTCTCCCTCTCTTCTTTTCCTCCTTTTCTCTGTCCCCCTCCCCTCTTTTTCTCTTTTCTTCCTCTCATATACACAGAAGATACTTTTTGAATAGTTTTTGAGAGAAAGGCATTTTTGAAAAAGCTGCAGAATTGCAAAATGAAACCCTTCTATTCAACACATTAAAGCTGCTCTCTCTCTCTCTCTCTCTCTCCTGTGCTTCCTTCATTTCTCTTCTTCCTTCCCACTCTTCCTTTATCTCTCCTTCTCTCTCCTTCCTATTCTTTCTTCATCTCTCCCCCTTCTTTCCCTTTTCTTCCCACTCTTCTTTCATCTCCCTATCCCTCCTTCCTCCTCTTCCCTTCCTGCTCTCCCTTTCTCCTTCCTTCTCTACCTCCCCACCTAGAGTTAGCTGGTGAAGAATTGAGAATAATTTGCTAGACTGGAACAGAGAATCCCATTGCCTCAGTGATCTGATGATCTGAGCCACAAATATTTAGATACAGACAATTCTCCAGCCAAGACAGCAGATTTCTATTTTATATGCTGAGCAGGCTTAGACTTTTCAACAGTATTGTAGCTGTTGTTTTCTGCTTTGGGGAAAAATGGGCTCATCTGAGCTCTAAAGGGAAATTTGTCTTCCCTTCCTTTTATCCATCCAGAGACCTTGGCAGGCCTTGGCCTAGCTGCCCTTCAGCTAAGTGATGCTATTACCTTTACTTTGCATGTGAAAACACTAAATGGATGGTGCTGGCCTTGGTCAGAAAGATCTTAAATCAAACTCTTAATTGCAAATCACTTTAGTGCAAGTTGCCTCAGTTTCCTCAGGTATAAAATGTGGCTAGTTATAAAGGTATTTGCCTTCTAAAGTTGTGAGATTCAATGGGAGAATGGAGGTACGCAGATACACAAAAGAAATGGCAGTGAATAGCATTATTGTTATTGTTATCCTTAAATATCCCAATCTTTCCTCAGCACTGGGGAAATTATGCCACAGGTTAAACCAGACAATTCCTAGTGAAGCCCCTTGTTCTGTTGAACCTTCCTGATCCTCTATCCCTCTGTGTCTCCCTATCGCCTAGCAGCTGCAGGGCTGAGATGAGGCCTCAAAGTTCTCCCTGTTAGGGGAGAAGCCAGAGTCCTGGGGCACTGGAGAAGCAGAGCTAGGTCACCTAGGGAGCATAGTCAATAGATGGTTTTCCATCCCCTCTACTGTGCCCTCATCTTCTCCTCTTCCTTCACAGGTGTCCTCCTGGGCACAGAATGCCACTCTGAGTCATCCATCCCTTCTACCCCATCTTCCCCACCACTTTCAGCTCACTCCAAGACAGGCAGCCGTGACTGCAGCACCCAGACAGATCGGGGAGTGGATCCAGCCAAAACTGTTGCTGCTGCCACTGCGAATGCCATTGCAGCCACTGCCACCATCGCCACTGCCACTGCTGCTGCCACCACCACCACCACTGGGCCTGAGACAGCAGCCGCAGCTGCAGCTGCAGCTCCTGTCACTTCTGCACCTCCCACTTTTGCCACGGTTTCTGCTGCCATCACCACCACTGCCACCACCACCAACAACACCGCTGTTGCTGCTCCTACTGCTGCTGGGGCCACCACTGGGGCTGCTGCTGGGGCCGCTGCTGGGGCCACTGCTCCTTCTCTCCATCCACCAACGAGCTCTGGACCAGCTCATTTCCCTACTTCAAATCTGGCCTATAATTCAGACAAGACAGGTAAATAATTTAAATTCTGGGGAGTTTCTGGACCTTATTCATTTGTTCTTTTGGGTTCTGTTTGGTTTCTGGTAGGCCTAACATGACTCAGGGTGACTTTAAGTGGACATTCTTAGGGAGGCTGCTGATAACAATGAGCACATCCTTCATAGATCCTCCAAGGGAAATGGATAGAGAGGAAAGTTTGGAAATATTACCACTAGCATCAAGTCTGAAGAGATTTTAAGAGGAATTAGACCCCCAAAAGAGCCATGGGTAGTAAATGCAGGGAAGGACTGTCTGCATTTACAGTTTCTCTCATCCCACTAGTGTCTTAAAGGATTCCCTGAGCTTATCTTTCTGACCCAAGAAACTGATATGAATTCGTGTGTGTGTGTGTGTGTGTGTGTGTGCGCGCGCGTGCGTGCATGTGCGTGCGTGCATGCCTGTTCTCTCTGCTTCCTTTCAGATGGGCCAGTTGTTCGCTCTGGTGCTGTAGAAAGAAAAGTGAGCATTCGTTCGCCAGGACAAGACCGTCCAGATGTGGAACTCATAGAATATCTCATCTAGACTGGCCACCGAAGAGATGTAGTCAGTCACCAAGACCATGCTTTATCTTTTGTTGTTTTCTTTTTTTTTTCAGAAAGTCATTTTGTTTGGAAACAGGGTGATCCTTGAGTTTTGAGGAATTGTCACTCCCTCCCAGTCTAGTGATAAGACCTGAAAAGGCAGAGTCATTAGAATGTCCCTTCAGTTAGGTTTGGGGTTTTTTGTTTTGCTTGAGTACTGGAACTAGGCATATCTAGATAGAAATGCACCAAGTTTGGTTGTCAATTGCAGCCTTTTAATCCTATCATTGACAAATATGGAGATGGGAGGCTTGGACATGTGCTTGGGCCACTGACCATCACTACATCTGCTAGCATGCAGAGGAAATTCTATTTGTTGGCTTAGGGAAAGGGGGACTGGGGACTGGGGCTCTGCCTAGCACTTGCTCCCCCTCCTCCACCTCCTTCCCTCAGCTTTCCTGCACTAAAAATGGAGCCCACCTTGATAGTTGAGGATCCAACAACTAGCTCTTTGTCAAAACAGATCCTCTGTCTCCAAGAAAATTGCTCAGAGTGGGTGTCATAACTTCTTGCATCTTCTGCAAGATCTGAGCAGAATGTTGCCTCCAGTGGGCTCTTTCCAAAGACCAAAGGATGTGTTCTGGTAGCAGATAGTATCTTTTGGAATGCTACTCATGGTCTGGAAACCACCCATTTCATCTCCCATTTTCCTCAGGTCTGTCTTACTTGGCCTTTGTGGTCATTACCTTATCAGCAAGGGCATTGAACACAGAACCCTAGGGTGCAGTGAGGGGAGGATGTGGGAGATGGGCCATCCCCAACCATTTATTCTCATCAACAATTATCATCACTCTTGGAGGGGGAAGCCTTAACAGACCTTTTAGAAAGCAACAAGGAGATGGGTGTGAGGGTAGGAACCAAAGACATTCTAGGGCAACATCTCTAAATAACTCAACAGATAGAAGTGGTTTAGTAGACTGGAAAGCTGGAGACCTGGCTTTAAATTCTAGCTCCCACACTTACTGTCTCTGTGACTGTGAGCAAACTGCTTTTCCTCTCTGAGCCTCAGTTTCCTTATCTGTAAAAGGGAGAAAATAATCTTGCACAACCTACCTCACAGGGTTGTGGTGGGGCAGGTGCTTTGTCAATCTTAAAGAGTCATAGAAATGTGAGTTGTAAGAGGGCCATCCTGTTCACTGCAGCAGGTTCCTGCCCTGTGAAAGAAGAGTCCCTGGGGGTGGGGTGGGGTGGGGTGGGGTGGAAAAATCTGCAGGAGCAATGGGGGATGGGCAAAGGAACTTGATGATTGAATCCCAACAGATAAAAGAATAATCATGCTCCTTAGACCAGAGCAATGATAACGATCATACATAAAATACACTTAGAGCCAAGAGGGACCCTAGACACTAGTTTATCCCCCTCTTTTTTTTTTTAAATGGAGAAGACAAAGATTCAGGAGAGTGGAAATGATGAGTCCAAGGTCATACAGACAACCCATGGTAGAGTGCAAATGGGAGTAGAGGCCAATGCTCTTTCCACTGGACCACACTGCTCCATTTGTTCTTCTGATGAGCCAGGGCTGGAAGAGGAGATGAGTGGATGTGGCCAACTGCCAGTCCTACAGCTCCCCATGGGTTTGCTGTAATTGCCATATCTTCCTCACTTCCTGTTTCCCAAAGTGAGCCCCCTTCTCCACCTGCACCCTGAATCCCTGTCCAGGTGGGCCTTTCCATGGCTCCTAGTGGAACTCTTATCATCGGTTACAACTGTTCAGCGGCCCAACAGGCTGACCCAGATGCACAGCACCCCATGGTCATGTGCTCCAATAACCACCATAATGTAGCTGCTCTTCTTGTTCCTAATGTCCCAGAGCCCAGTGATGGCAGTTCAAGGACAGTCATCCTCTCTCCTCAGCTCTCCACACAGAAGTGTCTTCTTTTCTTTCCTACATTTTCTCTGAAGCTCTCAGAATCATATAGGGATTCTGCTGACTTAGACACTGGTCAACCAGGGAGGACATTCCTCAGAATTTCAATGCAGCCTCCATGACTCCCCACTCCATACCCCAGTTTGTCACCAGCAGCTGTCTAAATCAACCCAAATACTACTCTTTCAAAAGATCTGGAAATGGGTCTCACTTTCTTCTGACATCAGGTATATGGGAGTAACCTCAAGTTTCTTGTTAGTGGCCACTTGGGGCCCTCTCTCTGGCCCCTAACTATCTATGCATTTCTCTGGCACCTTCACTAGGAGGGAGTCCTTGTTTTACTTACTGGGGATTGGGATTTTGTGGGGGGAGGGAGGGGGGAGGAGGGAAGTGTTAAGGCAATGTTAACCTATGGACCAGGCACCTTCATTGGTCCAAAGTAGCTCAGTACAAAATGCTTATCAGTAATGTTTCTATCAAATTGATTTCTATCCAATAGATGTATTGTAGGGTTTTGGTTTTTTTTCTTTTCTTTTCTTTTCTTTTTTCTTTTCTTTACTTTTCTTTTCTTTTCTTTCTTTCTTTCTTTTCCTTTTTTTAAACAAAGTGCATATTTTGAATTTGGTATTGTGTTGATGAAGGCTTTACTTTTAATGCTGCTTTTTTTGAGTTTCAGGGTAAGAGGGTGGGAAGGGAGGGGGGGCACAAAGCCAGGGCTTGTGGGAAACACCACTGGACACAACCCAAGGGTTAAGTCTTGTTAGAAAAGTTGGGTGGATGTTGGCTGCCTTTTGGGTGGGGGGAGGGGAAAGAGGGGAAGGGAGAGGGAAAGGGAAGGGGAGGGTGGTTATTTTTGCTTTCTAAAGGGTCCTTAGAAACTCTGCAGATGAATGAGGCAGCTTTAATTCTGAAAGTGTGTAAATATGCACTAGTTTATAAATTATATCATCCTATCTAGTAGCCATAAAATATCAAATTTAAAAAATCTCGTGATTTTGTGTGTGTGTGTGTATGTGTGTGTGTGTTTGAGGGTGTTTATTTAAAATGTCTGCCTTCTTACTGCCAATGTTTTCTGATGGAGGGATTTGGGTGGTGGGCTGATCCCTAACACTGGCTCCCATCCTGGCCATCCTTCACCACCTCTAGTCCTCTAGTCCTACGTCCTGTTCTGTCCTGGTAACACCATCCAATAAAACCTTTCTCTAGAGTTATTGGCTTGTGGTCTGTTTTGGGTATCCCTTAGATAGAGTTCTTTCTTCAGTGGCTTAGCCACCTCCACAAACAAGACCTCAGTGGCCCATGCCTTCCAGATTTCATTCAGATCAGTAATGAGCCAGCCCCTTAAGGCCAAGACTTATAGTCCCCATAAAGTTCTGCAGCCAAACTGTGGCTACAACATGAGAACCAGGTGTGCCCCTTGCCCTCCCCAGTTGGGCATTTTCTTCTTGCCCTCCCCAGTTGGGCATTATGTCCAACTGGTTTTTATCCCCAGGCCTGCTTGGTGAATTGATGAGATAAATGGAGAAGGGCCTGTTTTGGACAAACTCTTCAAATACCCTTCTGTGCCCTGGTTCTCATGCCAACTTAGAAGCTTTGCTTCTAAGAACCCAGAATACAAAGCAAATCAGCCCTCCCTAACACACACAAACACACACCACACAACAAGTTAGCTCTTCACACTGGAAAAGCTGGCTGACTCCTGGGGCTTTCTCCCTATGAAGTTGACTGGGTAGGCAGCTAGCAACTTCCTTGGGCCAGTTTGTAAGAGAAGTATGGGTGACCAAAAAACCCAATAGAATTCCTTGTGAATTACAATTCCCATCAGAAACACTCTTGTGCAGGGGAAAGGCTGAATTTGGAGCCTAAGGGCCTGGATCCAAATCCCAGATCCACAACAAAAAAATGGAGGTGTTACAGTAGCTGATCTCAAAAGTTTTACTGAACTATCTCTAATGTTCTGGCCACTTCTAAGAGCTTTCCCCCTCTCCTGAACTTGTGTCCCTCTTGGTTACACTCAGTATCTGTAAGGTTTTGCTCAGCCTTGACAACCCATGCTTGCTCCCTGTAAGAGGAAGGGGGAACTTTCACCCATGATAACTGGTAATTCTAAACCATTTCCCCTCTCTGTGCCTCAGTTCCCCACCTTTAAAATGAGGGAATTGGAATCAGTAGTCTCTGAAATCCCTCTCAACCTTCTAGCATCCCATGATTCTGTCCTATACTTCCCTCCCTAAACATCTGTTTCCTCTCTGAGTCTCAGTTTCTACCCTCTGCTCCACAAAAGGGTTGGACTTGGTGGTCCCAAAGGTCCCAGCCAGTCTGTGATTCCCATAGTTTCTCTCTGTGCAATGAGGGTTTGGATTGAATGATCTCTATGGGCCTGTACAACTTTTGACCTCAAGAGCTCTCCATAAAAACATGTCTTCAAGGTCCAAAATGCTAGCAATACCTGGCTGGGGATGTGAAGACCTGGCACCTCCCCACAACTCTTCCCTGAGCTCATAAACAATTTCAGAGGAACTTTTGAGAGTGAAAAGTGCTTGGCACTGGCTGACCCCTGTCCCATAGCCCAGCCCAGTCCTTCCCTATGCAGAGGGAAGAAGACCCGGGCTGAAGGGCCTTCTAAGGCAGTAGCTCTTAGGAAGTCTTCCAGGATTTCTGGAACCTTGGACTGAAAAAAAATGACATCTTTATTTTCACTAACTTTGGGTGTTCTTTGGAATCCTTTTATTTTTTTTTTTCATTTAAAAACCTGATTCTAAGACAGGGGTCCATAAGCCTCTGCCTACTCAACCCCCCCCCCCCCCCTCCAAGAAGGATCAGGGCTCTAAGGTGCTGGAGAAACCATGGGTTAAATCCTGGGAAGTGACCCAATTAATGAGCATCCTCTCAGTTTCTAGCCCTTCGCCACTACAAATATTTTATGCACATAAAGTTTCTTGTTGTCTTTCTATGATTTCTTTAGGGTATAGGCCTAGCAACAGTATCACAGGCTTAAAGAGTATGCACAATTCACCAACTATGGGGCCATAGTTCCAAACTACTCTGAAGAATGGCCACAACTTATACAACAGTGCATTGTTGTTGTCTTTCATTCTCTAAGAGGACCAATAACATTATGAGGCTGATATCTTGACTTGAGTGTGAATTGGGTTTTGAGTGAGGCAAAACGGCACAGATATTCAGCCTCATGCTCTCCTCCAGTCATTGAAGTCCAGTAGCAGGACAGTGGTCAAGATATGCATGGCCTGGGATGAAGTGGAAATCCACTGAAGATCTCTGAGAAAAGGGGAAGTGATTAAAACAACACATTGGAAAGATTCATTCAGAAATTGGAGCTTGTAGACTTGTAAGAAAAAGAAACAAGGTGGGAGAGTGGAATCCCACGATAGAATGCATTCTTTTTTGTTGTATCAAAGAAAAGCAACGATGGCTCCATGTTTCTTTCTGAAACTACTGGGTTAGGTAAAATAAACAGAAACCTCATAAACAATCACTTTGTAAAGGCAAGACAAGCTATAAGGCAGAAACCAGAGGTGTCCTCCCTCATAAATAAAGTAGACAACTTTATTTGCATGATTTCAGGAACTTCCCAAGTTTTCCTCCTCTCCCACTCCTGCCTAAATTCAGTGCTCGACTCTTCAAGCCCACATTTCTGGAGTAGGAGATAAAATTGGTCATTCTGAGACCAAATTTAAGAATTACAATGCAATGAACTGATGCTGAGTGAAGTGAGCAGAACCAAAAGCATAGTCTACATTAACAGTAACAGTGGGCCATGCTCTTCTCGGCATACAATAAGCAAGGACATTTTGAAGGGTCTTGTGATAGAAAATACCATCCACATTTAGAAAAGAAACTATGCAGTCTGAATGTAAACCAAAGCAGATTTTTCAGTTTTCAAAATTGGTTTTCTGTTTTCTTTTTCTTTCTCATGGGTTTTTTGCCCTTTTTCTATGATTCTTCTTTTACGTGATTAATATGAAAATATGTTTAACCCAGTTCTGTATGTACAACCTGTATTAGATTGATTGTTCTCAAGGGGGGGGGGGGGGGAGGAAAGGGAGGAAGGGAGAAAAATGTTGAATTCAAAAACTAACCAAAAATGAATGTTGGAAATTATCTTTGCATGCAGTTAGAAAAATAAATAAATGAATATATATATATATATTTTTTAAAAAAGAAGCACAGTGCAAACTTAAAAAGGATTGGGTAAGCTTGTGTTTCTGCAAAAGGTAAGGAACACAAAGTATGTACTAATTGTGGGTTGATCTTCTTAGGTTAAAAAAAGTACTGGATGAAGAGCTCTTGGATCTCCAAGTTACAAGTGAAAATTTTATTAGATGTCAAGTTCATATATGACTGGCTTATCAGT